>NC_137656.1:8874294-9474294 GCF_963422515.1 Blennius ocellaris
AGAGAGAGAGAGAGAGAGAGAGAGAGAGAGCGAGCGAGCGAGCTTTCCTACAAACAACTCTGACGTGAGAGGAAAAAAAAAAACGTTTTGTAAAGACCTGAGATAATTTATGTTGTTTTCGGCGCACTATGGGCACGTGACAGGTGCAGTGCATATTTTGAAGGTTCTCCCTACCAAGCCTCCTGAAAAGATGACACACACACACACACACACACACCCACACACAAAGAGGCACCAGGGGACCACCAACGAGGGTGCTACCAAATTTGGACAGAGCACATTAGGGGGTTTTCAAAAGAGTTTTTTTCTGGATTGGGTCAAACTTAGTCTGGTGGTGGTAACATTATTGTGGTTGGAAAAACCCCAGTCGCACGGATGACACTAATCATTTAGGGACATGAAGCACAGCCATGCCACCACAGCAAAAGGTGATGGAATCTGTTTTTTTTTTTCCCCTTCTGCCCGCCCGGCCTACACACTAACTCTCTTGCTCCTTTTCTTGTAAATATGTAGAGCTCAAGAATTAGAGCGATTTATGGCTCCATCCGTTCAGGATGGATTGCAGAGGACAAAAACAGGCCCGGGATGTTTTAACACCTCTATTGACTACCTTTTTGAGCACATTGGATCTCGGGCTTAGTCTGAGGTCAGAAATTACACATCGCTCTTTTATTTTCCAGCATGAAGGCTTGCATTTCTTATTCCAAATATATATGACGCAGATGAGGACTCCAGGGTTTGGAGCTCTTGCGTAATGTTCCACTGGGCACTTTTCAAAGCGAACCTTCAGATCGCTTTTGTGATGAAAGCCACCCGTTTTTGCACAATTTGTCTGTACTTAACGCTGCTCGTTTCTGTCAGGATTCTACTTTTCCTTCTCTCTCCCCATGGTTTCAGAACAAGCAAACATGCCTGGTTTAGTTTTATGTTATTTTGCACTGCATTAATGATGTAGAAAAATGATACAAGAAATGACGCACAAACTTCAGCATTCCTGACCCTAAAAACCTTGTTTTACACAATACCTTTGTGGCTTGTTCTCTTTACTCGGCCTTAACCAGGACAGGGAAAGAAGCGCTTGTTGAGGAGCCCGAGGAAGTGAAGCACTTCCCATGTATTTCCTTCCTCTCCCACTGGAAAGTCCATTGAATGTCAATGAGCCATTCTCCCTTTACAGTTGGGGATGTAAAACAACTCTTGCAAATGCTGGTGACCTTAAGCACCACAGGTTGGAGAGAGTATTTACAGCATTGTTGATAAATTAACAATTGGTTTTCTGTTGGTAGAACAAGTAGAGCAGTTGAGTGGGGAGAGACTGAGAAGGAGTGACTCCTCTCAGGCCATCCGGTTACTGACTGAGGTCTCAGGCTGCTTAATTGTTGCGATTCAGACTGTCCTGCCTGCAACATGCTAACTCCAAGCGCAGACCTGTAACTTATCCCTAACCTAATAGACGGTTGCCTGCTGTCACTGTACATGGATTTGTGTATATGCTGCATTTCTAGATCACACATACACCTTTTTCTAACTCTCTGTATATTGAACAGCCGTTGTCACAAACATATCAATTTTGCTTTTAACTTTTCTTTACACAGTATGTCATACAGAGTTTTCTATTCTACTTTTTCCAGCATTCATTTATTGTTTACTTCAGTCACATGAAATGCACACACACATTCTCAGTCACATTTCATTTTGTTTTGCTTTGCTTTGCAAGCCAGGTTATTGCTCAACCAATGTCAGCAGAAGGGAGTCGTGGTTTAAATTGAACGAGGATGGGATAACATTAGAGTTCAACAGCTTCGGTGTTTGAAGAGGTCTTGCAGACAAGAAGACAGTCGGGGATTGACCAGAACGTGGTTCTTGGATTTGGCTCAGAAGCCAAACATTCCCTTGCTGCCACGATGATGCAGAAGGTTCTAAAACAATGTTTATGTATCTGAGCCAAAGTTGTTACTGGTGTTGTGAATACAGAAAGCGATAGTGTTTTCCAGCTTCCAGACGATGCAGGTCTTATTCAATTGATGCACGTATACTTTCAATTTAGGCGATCACACTTATTTACTACATCGCCGCTAACTCTGCACTCATTCGACATCCAGTGAAAATGGACATGCATTTTTAACTATATCTTCATTGAATAGGCCAAATTGTCATTAGTGTGCATCAAACCAGCCAGACACATGCATGATGACTAATGTTTCGGACTGGGTCAAATGTTTGTATAACTCATGTGTTTGCCTTTTTTGTTTGTTTGTTTTGACCTCTCTTTCATTTGAATCATACTGTGAATTTTTCCAAACTTTTACTCTCCTTCTGTCCCACTTTGACATTTCATTCATTATAGTTTCCCTTTCAAAAGATTGTAACCTCAATATTCTCCAGCCACGACAAAGTACATTTCCTAACAGGCGTCCAGTAACGCGAAGTTAGCTTGGCTGCCGGCATCTTTCTGTGGTTTGACTGATTTCTTCATTCATCACACATTTCAAACAAGATCAGTTTCAATGATTAAAACAAAGTCATCCCAACATATATGTTTTTCCACTAAGAAACCAAATTCCAAAGCTGAGTTGGAGTAAATTAAAGTGTAGTTTGTCCAAAAGCTTCACTATAATTCAAACAAAGACAATATTCCTTAGACATATGAGACATCCATCCATCCGTCTTCCATCAGGGTTGCGGTGCGCTGCTACTGATTATTCCTTTATAACAAAAAAAAAAAAAAAAAGAGAGAGAAGCAGTGCAAATAGATTTACTGGAGATGTGGTAGGAATTAATAAGCTTTTGATTCATCCTACTCTTATTCAAATACATTTTAAACTGCAATGCATTTTGTTTGTACTTTTGTTCAAAATAGGAAAAAAAATTAACAAAAAGAAATAAACCAAAGATTTTTCTCGCTTGTACATGCACCTCCATTTTAGAAATAATCTGTTATCTATTTTTACTGCAAAGAATCCAAATCTATGTGATCTCTATACCAAATTATTGGTGTCACCTGTTTGCCTTAATAAACTTATTTCCACAATTATTAAATTAATAAAAAAAAAAAAAAAAGCAAAAAGAATTGCACATTTTCATCTTAATCTGATCCGCATGAAAAAGTGGTTCCTTGTCATTCAGTCAGTGGGCTGCTGCAGCAAACCTCACTATATTTTGATTTATCGGAAGGAAACCGAAACGTGATTCTTTCTTTTCATTGACATGAGAATTCAGCATGTGTATCTGACGATCTGCGGCACTGCATGCTTTCACCACTCAGACGGCGCCAGGTGTGGGGATTGGTTGGGAAGGGCTCCTGCGGTGTGAATGTGTGTGTGTGTGTGTGTGTGTGTGTGTGTGTGTGTGTGTGTGTGTGTGTGTGTGTGTGTGTGTGTGTGTGTGTGTGTGTGTGTGTGTGTGTGTGTGTGTGTGTGTGTGTGTGTGTGTGTGTGTGTGTGTGTGCGCCTGGATGTGTGGACAGTGACACGCTGTGACGTCAAGTCTAGACGGACCACTTGACGGTGTGTATTCATGTCACGCAGTGACAGCTGATAAAGTGGCCCTAATGATCAGCACTCATTGCTGCTGCTGTCTATTGTTGAGACTGTGGCTCAGCATTTAACATCTTGCGTTTGAGCCTGTCCACATTTTTAAGTGGAATTGTTTCATTTAAATGGACCACATGGACATTTTCAAAAGGCTTTTCCTCTCCTACTTTGAAAACTCTCTCTTTGGAACATATCAAATGATTTTGCCTTCAATTTAAAGATTAAGAGCTTTTTTTTCCCCCTAATGTGCATGTTTATATTAGCTAACTGAAGTGTGTTTATATGTGTGCATACCTTCTTTGTACTGTGGGAACATGAGTAATGTGTAACCCCTTTTTAAATCTGTAAGACCAACAAGATGCAAGAACACCACCATTTGTCTGTAATTACCAGCAGGCGAAGAAGGGTCCATAAGAAAACCGCCACATAATAATCATCACAATTCTTGTATGGATTTACTATCAAATATCACCACAGTATGTGTTACTTTGCCCAGCAGGAAAGTGTTTTCTTTGTACGGGAAAAGATCCCACCAAAATTTGTGAATTGCCATCTGGGTTTAATGCAGATGATGACAGTCACACACTGTTCTAATTTTGAAGTTGTGTGGACGGCAGTGTAACTGATATCTATATGAGGCCTCAGTCAAGGATATTTCCTCCTTTGATTTAGTTCCTCTTGTTATTGGGTGAATGGTGCATTGCATGAAGTACAACAAAACTATTAGTATGTTCAAAGTGCAAAGTGCATTATCCAAATCAATTCTTCACCTTCACGTTTTCTGAAACATTTAGAAACTGAGTGCTTTCTGCTTGGCACGTAATAGTCTGCACCGGCTCCAGAGAACTGGGAAAAGTGTAACATAAATAGTGGGAGTGTGGCGATTAATCATTACATTCACAACGACTTAGATTACGAGGCTGAGCAATATAAAGTGGTACGTAATGAAAACGTGTAGCGGCAAGAAGTGAACACAGCATCGAATTCTTCATATAATTTCAGGTTGCCTTGAATAAGCAGGGATGGATGGACGTAAGTTTTCAACTCATCCTCATCAACTCATTAACTGGCAACTGTCAATATAAGCATCAGCTGTGAGAGTTGGATTCACAATCGCACGGTTTTTGCACTACAGATGCACTGTACTTTATAAACGGATCAATGGACACGATTAGCAGCAATACTCAGATTCTTGCCTTTAAATGATACTCAGTTGGTCCTAGGTCGGAGGCCCCAGTCAAGACTTGGAATTGGTATAAAAAAAGCAGGATGGATCAATGCTTTCATATTGTCGATGCTAAATATTGACCATTATGCAGTGTCGTGTGCTCTTGCTATAATCCATCTCCTTCGATTTTATACATTCAGAAGTGGACTTTCTCGGTTGTAGCACTGGACATTTTGTCTGACTGTTGCTGCTTTGTCATCTCACAGTAGTCTGGTCATTGTCAAGTAGCCTGTCGGGCAACTGTCACCACATCCAAGGTCACTTGAAGGGACTATCTATATTCAGACTTGACCTTCAGCCCTGGCCGTGTATCCATTATTGACAAAAATATAAAGAGAAAATAAACTGTCCTTCTTAGCACATTCACCATTGTAAACACAATTCACAATGACGAAACAGGTTACGGGTGTAGACACGAATAAACACACATTATAAATAAAATCCATTTTTAAAGGAAATCAAAGGATTAGAAAAGGTTTATGCTGTGCCAAGTTCAGTTTAGAGATTGGAAAAAGAAAAGAAAAGATTTGAGAAATATGTTGGCAGTGAGTGAGAGGAGTGATATGGAGGACGGGGTGTGGTGGTGGATTTCTTGATTCCAGAGCTGAGTTACAGTCTGAGGAAGTGAATTAGTTTCATTTTCTGTGCTAATGATGAATTGGACAGGTGTTCTCCATGGCGTGGGCAGTGAGAGTATAACCCCCCGCCGCCCCGCCCTCCCTTTTTACTCGGATGACCTCAAAATGCTGCCTATAGGCAGACCATGAGCTACTAGTTTAATCAAACAAAATAAATCACCCTGAGATCTTCACTAAGCCCCCGCGTACAAACATCAGCTGACCAGCTGTGGGAGTTGAGTCAGATGGGGTCAGATGAAGAAAACCCACATTTTCAAGCCTCCAAATAAACACTGTGGTAGAGATGTTGTAGTCCTCTTTCTCAAGTACTTGTTTCTGTATACATGCTCCAAATTGCATTTGCAAGGCTTAATTTTGTATTTCTAATCGATTAACTCTTCAGCATTAAGCCACGCTGTCATCAAATATAGTCTGGGATTTACGCTGCTGCCTTTCTAATGACAGTCACCTTCAATTCTGCGCATAAATCGAAGGATCGAAGACAAACTGTTTACTCATTGCTCATGCTGTCGGTTGACAGGTGCATCAACACATGAAGTGTTGTACACCTCAGTCTAGCTGTAGCTCACGTCATTCCCCAATGAAGTACGCAATCTCTAGCTTCAAACTACAACCCGTGGCGTCCTCTCGCTGTATTTTAGATTAGAGAGAGAGAAAAAAAAAACTCTCTGTTTTCTGTTAAGATGACTTCAAAGAGGGTTCGTCTCAGTGGTTCAACTTTTAAGATAAAAAAACAAAACTGTTAGAAACATGTTTGTTCAAGAGAACAGCAGCCAGAAAATGTGAGCAGATCCGATGAAGAATCTGTTGGAAACCTGCACCAACGTGAAAACAGAAAGGTCGAGCAACAGTCGTCGGCCTGTTCAGACCGATGGCACAATTCCAGCTCTGTTGACTTATTTTTTGCAAGCTTCTCATGCCGTTTAAAATTTACAGGTGAAATCAAGAACTTAAACTCACAAACGCAGCTGGAAGAGAAAATCTTGGAGAAAACTGCCTGCTTTTGATTTTTGTTGTGAAAGGGTTTACTGACAGTTGCCTTTAAGCTCGCTTCCTTCACCCATAGAGACACTGCTGCCACTTGTGATTGTTTTCGTCCACATGACTTTGTTTTCAGTGTCAACTCTATTGTTGTGTGGTGTCTTATTATCACATTAAAATCTACAAATTTGTAAAAAAAAAAAATGTTTAATGAACACGAAGAGTTGGCTGCCTCAGAAAAGAGTTTCACATGGCACTGTCCTCTTGTGACTGATTGTACATGTGAAGTGAGTCACATCATGCCTTCAATATATTCATCATGATTCATGTCTGCCAGGCTGCACACTGATCATACTTGTCATATAGTCATAGTTTCATTATGTTATGCATTCCATTGAATATGTAATTAGACTAATAGCTTCAGCTTCTCCTTTCATTAAAATAGTTTTGATGAGGACCAGTGGCTTGAGCAAGGTTTTATCTTCTGGTGAGATTGCTACACATATAAAAAAAAACAAAGTAATCACCTTGTAAATCTTTTTTTTTTTTTTTAAGTACACACCGTTAGTAATTTAACGGAAAACTAAGGAAACATTGGCTTTGCTCGACTTCTTTGTGATTTTCACTGAATCTCATCTGACTTTAAATGATAAACAGCCGCTTAAAAAAAATTAAATAAAAATTTAATTATTGGGACTCCTGGCCAGCCCAACAACCTACTGTTCCTCACATGAAGCTTCATGTATCTGAATCTTTATAATCATTTAATGTTTTGATGGTGACAGTTTCCTCTGAGGAGCTCGTTTGAAATCCTCCGCGTGTTAAGTTTAGTTGGGACCAGGTGAATTGGACATGATTATCAAGTTTGGCCTTTTGCCTTTGGATGGGATCATTATTATCCTGGAACAGGCGGCTCTCATAAAGGAGGAAACGTTTCTTCAAAGGATAAAGGACGTGACTCAGGATAGATTTACAGTCACTGTTCTCTCTATGTAAACCTGAGCTATGCTACACATGCACACGCCAGCTTTGTTTGAGATTTTGCAGGGTGACTCATCTGACCGTTTCAGCCTTTAAGCATGTCTATAAACCACCGCCTATGTTCTTGTATCACTGAACCAAACTTGCATTAACTCTCATATCTTATTTCATGGATTGTAGTAGCGTAGTAGTTATCGTGCTTGCTTCATATTGAGAATATAGCTTGAGTCCGGACTGTTGTATTTTTCTTTGCAGTTTCAACTGTCTCCCCAGAGTATACTTCTCCAGATACTGTGTATTCCAGTCAAACATGCGTCTGAGGTTAACTGGGGACTCTAAAATTGTCCATATGTGCATAATTGTCTGTATCTGTGTGTTGGCTATGTGATGGGCTGTCGCCCCGTGCTCACCCTGCCTTTGTTTACCCATACATAGCTGGATGAGATCAAGTGGTATAGAAGATAGATTGATGGATATACTTCCTGACAGTCTGATTTGTTTTCTGTCCTTTCAGACGGAGACATTCATCTGTTATTTCTTACATATCAGAGAGCGGTTTTAAATGCAAATATTCTGACGTCTGTCTCGTGTGTGCAGAAGTTACTTTATTGGTCTGAGCTGAACTGAAGCTAATGCCTTTTCATATCTCGACAGTGCCATATTGCAAAGCACTCATAGCTTCATCTCTTGCCATCTTGCTCAAAATACAGAATAAACCTGGCTTGTGCACAGTGTTATTACACAGTAAATGCACATTTTACCATGTAGAGTATGTTTGGAAGCCATTGCATTTCCCATAATTACATGAGTTTTTTCTTTGATCAATTTCTCACCTGCCCATTTTGTTTATTTGTCTGTGCATTAGGTAATTGAGACATGAGATTTTTCAGCTGAGTTAACAACATGGCTTATTAGACACATGACTGAGTGATTTTTTTTTTCTTTTCTATACCATACTGTTGCAGCCTGAAAGATAATAAGCGTATCTTTAAATCATTAACTGGTTGCAGAGCATGTAAGCGTGTTAGAGTTTTTAACTTAAAGTGAGACAGCAAGTAAAAAGCATGTAAAAAAAAAAGTAATATTGATGAGGATGATGTGTTCATTAGTTAATGACATGTAAAAGCATCCCACAACAATCATAACATCATGTTTAGAAATTGTCCCGTCAGACCAATAGGTGGCAGAAGTTGCCAACGAGACCCAATGAGACGTGACTGACGTTCCACCATTTCCAGGCAAAGATGAGACGAAGTTCCTCGTCAATCTCTCAAGTGCCACTTTGTACGCTAGCTTTCCACTCCAGTGAGAGGTGTGAGTGGAGAGAGTGGGAGAGGAGAGAGGGAAGGGAGGGAGAGCATGGGCGACGGGAGATAAAACGTCACTGAGAGCAATTCGTGATGTTTACATTTGCCAGCCTCACAGTTTGTCACTTCTTGGCAGTTATCTTACTATGAGCAACAATAACAACAGCAATTCACGGGGCCGCAAAGGAAGTAACCTCAGCAGACGGAGGAGGATAATTTTAACAAGAGAAAGTACATCCTCTGAAATCAAGAAAACATACTTGCGTATGCAAAGTGTGGGGATCCGTGGTATTTGTGTGAGAGGTGACGACAAGTTTAGTGGGATTGTTTAGAACAAACAGTTGCTGCCACAGAATGAAAAACATGTTGTGGAAAGAATATATTTGATTGGAGATAATGAATTGTACTTGAAGTGTGAGAGCAGAACTTTTTCTCATATCATCCCTTATCAATCTAAGCTCTGAATAGACAATGTGATGTTGTGAAAAAGTAATAAGCGTCAGTTTGGTTTGCACAGGCAGGGAAGTTCAGTCATATGTAGTACTATGGCCTCACAACAAGACCCAAGGTTTTCCTTGGGAGTTGGCATCTTCCTCCTGTGCCTGTTTCCTAAATTACTAACAGTTGTTAGCTGTTCATGCATCATTCTCCAGTTCCTGATGAAACAGGCCTGGCGGCCTTGATTATAAGTTCTCTTGTGCACTGATGTATTGAGGAAGCTGCAGAAAGGAAATTTATGGAGAAATTGTTTGAAGTTGTTTGTCATATATATATATAGATACATACACACACACACACACACACACACACACACACACACACACACACACTGCGGTACATTACCGTAAATATTCTCCTGGTAATTGCTTGCTCAGGATCCACACTGTTGGCGATTACAGAGGGTACAAGTTGTGGTTTTCATTCACTTTTATTACTGGTTTATGGATTTGTACCAGCAACCTTCTGGGTTAAAGCGAGTCTCGGTAGCTTGTGGGGCCTCACTGCCCTAATTTATAAATTGTGTGAAGACCAGGTTAGGGTGTTAAATCCAAACCAGTCTGGATCATATTGCTCCAGCACCTTGGCGCAAGCAAGTTGTTCCTCCTCAACAAGGAACACGGTTCAGCAAGAGCTGGTGGAAGGTCTCAAGGTCAACCCAAGAACCACCTGCAGAGGTTATATCTCCCGGTTGGTCTCGAAGAAGCTTCAGGTTTCATCAGATGAAGTGCACAGTGACGAAGAAGAGGGCTATCTGTACGAAGGATTTAATGATGATTGAAAGCAAAACCCAAGGGGCCCAGACCTGGTCCCATATTCCTATATTCACTATAATTGTACACAGAAACTGTTGCTCCACTACAGCAGACACTCAACTTTACACAAACATTTATTTCTACCTTTACAATTTCCTTTCAGATGTTGCTGGGTTAGCATTAACATCTTAACTTGGCTGTGAAATAGACCAGTATCTGTTGAAATCATGGATAAGTTAACAAATAATTTCAAAATGAAAAAAATGTACAAGAAGTAGAACTGAATGGCATGACACAGCTGCATTTTCAGGAAGACTATACTACATTTTTGAAACTTGGAAGAAAACCTTTGGTACTTCTGTCTTTGTGTTGTTCTCACTCGAGAGCAGTTCCATTGGTTGTCGTGATGCCGACACATTTTCTCAACATCATATTTATCTACAGGTGCCGACAGCATCAAGAAGTATTGGAGTCGTTACTACCAGGGTTCACAGGGCGTCGTCTTCATACTGGACAGCGCGTCATCAGATGAGGACCTTGAGGCAGCGCGTAATGAACTCCATTCGGCTCTGCAGCACCCGCAGCTCTGCACGCTGCCTTTCCTCATCCTCGCCAACCACCAGGACAAACCCTCTGCGAGGACGCCAAACCAGGTAAACAAGCTTCTGTACAGCACAGAGTTTATGCGCTGACTTGTACTACTTCGCCACTTCATTATGTCTCGGAATTTTTACATGGTTTGCAACATTCTTGTAAATGATAGTGACACAGACACAGATGTTAATTTCTCTTTCACACAGAATAGGAATAGGCCCATGGTGGCCGTCACACAATCAGGAGTGTGCAACACTGCCAATGCCTTATTGGAAATCTTAATTGGCTCAAAAATAAAATTTGTTATTGGTAAAGTGACAAGTGAAGATGCCTGAGAACCAATTATTGGGCTTTGAACTGCTCTTCTGGTAAACGGTTGATGGACTTCACTTCAACTGAGTTAAAACCCAAACTGAATGTAAGCCACTCCACTCCACCTCAATCCAATATCTCATTATGTTTAGCTAAAACATAGAAATTCGATGCACCTGCGGGCTCAAACCACGTTGGACAAACACAGAATTCAGGTTGTGAGGCAGCTGCACTCACCCACCGGTTTTGGCGTGATGTGTCCTCTCCCATGTTGGACAGTCATTGCATCACTCTCTGGAAATATTGACTTTGCTGAACTGTTTGCAAACACTAATGACATGTGAGACTGGCTGATAGGGACAGATAGATGAGAGGGATGTCCCCTGAAGGCATTTTCTACACCCTGTTGGTCGGGCCACTTCAGTTCATTATGGATAACCTGGATAAAGTCCCTTGTTCAGGGTGGCTGAGGTAACCGATGCTGTTGTCAACAGGCCATTTGGATCTTTCTGTCTGCAGCCTTCCACACTTTAGGACTCAGTTATACATGCAGTTAAGTATTTACTCATTCGAACACATTCAATTTAGCTGCTTTTGTAACTTTATTGTATCAGCGATACCCGAAGCAGCAGGAAACAATTTTATATTTATGATTTATTCGTAAAATAACATTTATTTGAAGTCTCATTGAAAGTTTGATCATAATAGTGTTAATTGTTGTTAAAATTGTTGTTAGGTTTTTTTCTGTTAACTCTTTTTCTTAGATCTCATATTTCTGTCAAGGTTATGTTAACTTCAGTTACATTTGTTCAGGATAAACTGTCCTGTTTTGTCTGGGTTTTTTTTCAAATTTTTTTCAACACAAACATTAAAAAAAGGCAAGAAAATTGTGGTTAGTTGTGGTTTTAGGTCTCGATGTTTTCAAAAGTAATAAATCCTTGTTCAGATGGTGAAATAATCATCAAAACAATGAACATTGCTTCCATCCTGAAGTAAATAATTTTTTTGTAGTTGTACTACTGTAATATGTTTCTACAGTTGTTTATGTGTTAGTATAATATAATATCATTTCACTCATAACTTGTCACTGAAATAGCTTGGTTAAGTGACTTTTATAATATTAGGTTTAAACCGAAAAGGTGCAGGAGAAATAAACATAAAATATTTCGATAAACTAACAAGCATAGAAACAACAAGGCAAATGTGGATGAGGACATAAGTAATAAAAACAACAACAATATATCACTGATAACAGGATGAGGAATTGGTGTTATGAAAATGTAAGTAAATGGGTATGTGTACTTATATGAAAACAATATATATAATGGGCACAGTAATAATTTAACAATTTAAAATGGTAAACATATTTCCAGTGACATGTTTGTATACCCAAATTATAAACGTATGCAAATGTGTGCTTGTGTCATGCAAAGTCCTGGAAGAGCCCCAGAGGAGATTCAGCTCTCAGAATAATTGGCACCATAATGGGCTGTGGATGATTGGCTGACGGACAAGAGAACGTGTTGTTAATTTAGTAAAGAATCAAAGAAAGTTGGTCTAGTAACAGGTGAAGATGGCAGGGTACACAGCAAATGGGAAAAAACTATGGACATAGTAAAGTCGCTCAACCATCAAAGAGTTGAAGAGGGCAAGCCCTCTGTATGTTAACCAAACATTTGCTCAGCATCCACAGGGGTCTCTTCCTGCACTTTATTTTCTGTTCCCCTCATTTCATTAGTTTGAGTAGTGCTGATCTTTAGCCTCAGTTAGGACTTTGCATCGAGGATGTACATGTTAAGAATAACATCAGACTTAGATTTTATACTTGGATAATATTATGGAAGCTAATAGAAATAAAAAAAGGTCACAGTTTTAAAAATCGAACTATTTTACATTTAAAACCACGTGATGGCTCTTTTTTTTTTTTTTTTTTTGCCTTTTCTGAGTCGCTGTGCCACATTTTGCAGAAATATTCAGCATGTTTCTGACAATGTTTTTGTTTTTTTTAATGAGCTTGAGGAAAATTATAATTTCTTAAAAACGTAACCTTCATAAAACAATTTTTTCCTTGTATTTCCTGTGTTTACAAAGACAATACTGCTTGGTTTTTATACCACCACATACATATTAATTTCTAAAACCTCACTTTTAGCTTGTAGTTGTATTTGTTCAAAAATGGCAATGGCCTTGCTCACTGCATTCACTCTCAGGTCTTGAAGTTTTGTACGGTTTCTGTCCAGGAAGTTTATATGTTCACATTAGTTATTGATGAATGTTATGAAAACACTCTACTGTAAAGCCAGGTTGCTTAATATTGAATGAAAGTTACACTAAAAGTACCAGGGTACGTTAGAAACAGGTGGTCAACCCCTCTTTGCTCCGCTCCGGCTGCTTTAAGTGCCTCCTCCTCCACTGAGCGTAAAAGCACAATTAAAGATATGCCACGTCCTGTTCCGAAGACATTATATCTGTCTGACTCCCTCTTTCTGTGTCCCCTACTTTATAAATTTATACAGAAAGAGAAACACAAAGAACATGTCGAGCATTGCTGTCATATTACATTATAATTATAATATATTATTAATGGTCATTTTCAGCTCCTCAAAACCTGAAAAACATCGTCTTTTCCTGGATATATCTCCATGTATCCTTTTAACGTCTCATGTAAGACCACCATATATACTCGCTATGTTATGTTTCTCTTCATTATTTATTAGAATTTCCTTAAGCTTTTTCTTAAGTAAAAAAGTCTCACCAAGGGTCAGTGCACATTCCTTTGAAATGTTTTGGGGCCAGTGGATCTACTTTGGGAAACTTTTGCTTCATGGCAGCTTTACAGTGTTGTATGGGTCACCATGAGGTTAGGAGGGCATACAGTTTAACAAACACAAAGGCTTCTTCCTGTTCCACTATCATGAGTTTGAACGGCAATAAATCCCGATAAATGATAGTTCTTGCTTTTTTATATCAATAAGTGGACACGGTGCTGATTAATGAAGCTGATTAAGATGATTAATAAAGTGTTGAACTCACCAACCAGAATAATAAGTGCTTGTTAAAGTCTGAAAAACGTTGTAGTTATTTTAAAGGTTTTATTAAATACACTTTGAAAACAACTTGTTTGACTGAGTTACAACATTAAATGTACAAATCATATGTGGCGCAGGGATAAAATGCTGCTGTGGTAGTTTATTGTACAACTCCATCCTTTTTCTTTGCATGAGTTGACTGTCCAATTTTATCTTCTGCCATTCAGAAAACATCTTACATACTGCTCGTAGGTTTCTTTTGTAAATGGCAACCTTTTATTTCGAACTTCAAGCAATTTCCGGTCCTGCCAGACGAAGTGCTGTTTTGTCAAACATAGTTTGTGTGACCTCCATTTGAGCCAGGGTGGGACGGGTGAATGTTGTTGAGTTTAATCTGCGTTTTCTTATTGTTTGTTTGTTTGTTTTATATCTGTGTTTAAAAAAAAACAAAAGGAAAACCGTAATGCATGACTGTATTCTGTCAATTAATATATTTTCCAATAAATATATTTTGCAAAAGAAAAACAATTCTACAGTCATAAAATCCCAACTAAATCCAGTCAGTTGAGGAGTTGAATACTTGCAGCAGTTTTCTGTGAATGATGCCAAAAAATTTTTTTACAGATGGGCCGTGTTAATTACTTTTGATGTATTTTCTTATAACAATGAATGAAGTCAGTCAGCATAGGTCTGTATGTGATATTAAATTAAGCCCACAGATGAAATTGTGTGCTCCGTGATAGTTCTATTAGAACATGCATTGGATTCTGCAAAATTCCCTGTGCAGACCCCTTAACTTGTCCTGCGGGTTTCCATCTGAACTCTGCAAGCCTCTAAAGACAGCAGCTGCACTGCAGGTTCATGCTTCGAGTGAATTTTTGACAAGCACCACCCATTAAAACAAGCACAAATGCAGTTGGTCTGAATTCTATTGGCAGCTCCTCTGGCGATGACACTATACACAAATGACGTCTCCGTGTTGACCTTTTCTCACAGCAACCACACTGTTGACCGAACAAGGTAGCTCATTTCCTACACACACACACACATGCACACGCACACGCACATACACACGCACACGCACATGCACATGCTCGAGTTTGCAAGTGTTGTTTTCTGGGGCACTCCTTGTTTATGGTTTCACGTGAGTGACTTAATGCGTTTCTGGCAGTGCTAAAGAGAGGAGGCAGCATTGGGGTAATGCAGCTTAGTGAGCCTGTTAAGGCCTCACTGGGGCTCTCTGTGCTGGAGCAAGTGTTTTTCAGGGGCTGGGTGGGTCTGGAGGAGGTCGAAAGAAACGTGGGACAGAATTCCTTGTTGACATCAATCTCCTGCCGTTGGGGGGCCCAAGGAAGCCGGGGAGGAGTGGAGGGGAGGTCACCCTGTTGATATAACACCTCAACAAAGCGGGTCTGTTTGGATGGAGGGACCCAGTGGACTGCGTCCACCAGGAAAATTTTGATTTTTTTTTTTTACAAAATGCCATCAGTGGAGAGGTCCTTTAGATTTTGTAGGCACTTGTTTTATCGAAGAGAAGAAGAGCAAGTGGACAGATGGTGACAATGCACTACTTGAAGATTGGAACAAACAATGTAGGCTGGGACTGTGTCGTGGTGAAGAAATACTGTGAACTCAGGGAAAAGGGAAGGCTGCAATATCTCATCTTAAGAGATCGGATGGGACTGATCATGGAGACCCGGAGATACCGCAGAATAAGGAAAAGCTGCTCGCTCGCTCGCTCTGCTGGGGGCAGTCACTTCATGTTTTCCTTCATCGTGAGGAGGACAGCGCCTGCTATGAAGTGGAGCACATCTGTTTTCTTTGTACCAAATTTAAATCTGATGTTGCGTATGCATTACAACACCAATTACAATGTCATGCTTTACATACGCAGGCCAGTTTCTACTAAATCAATCACTCAAACAGAGGGTTTGCTTTTTCTTTTTTGTTTTACTCATTAAATTTTGTTTGTATTCATGTTTTTTTTTTTTTACTGGTTATCTCTTGTCTGAGTTGAAAGAAAATCAAGTAACAACTGTAGGAAAGAGCAGAATAGAGACGGTGGCAAATTTTCACCTCCACACTAACCAGCAAGCAAACGACCATTAATCATCAATTTGCCATGTTTTGACAGAAGCAGACAGGCAGACACACACATACACTCAGACACACGCGGGCACATTGTGGGTTTCATGTGTGCCATGTTTCTGCTTTCAGCTGATCCTAAGAAAGGTACATTTCCTCACTGACAAAAGTATTTGTTGTTAAAACGTTTTCCCCCCATGAGATCAATGAAAACCTTGGGAATTTAGCTCTGCTGTTTATCATTGCAATCTTTCCTCATGAGCTGTTCGGCAGTGGAAGCTGTAAGATTACCAGCATCCATTTACTTTCTTTCTGATATTACACATTTGCAATGTTAAAATTGGATTATCTCACTTACAACTCAAAATAATTCTTACAATACAGTTGGTGATTGAACAGATAGGATCTGCTCTTCTGATAACAGAGCATGGAGGAGAAATCCTGCTGTCACCAGCCATTGAGGCTGTTCTCATTCACTCCGACTGGCATGCATCTATATTCTGCATTGTAACACTTACATACTGTGTTTGTATGAACTTGTCAGAGGCACACACACTCGGAAAGGGGTGATAGACGGGGAAAAAAAAGCATTACACATATCCTGAAATGCCATCTGATGAGTGGTGCAGTGAGACTTTGCATCTGTACTGCGCAGATGAGATCACCGTTGGCTCGTTGCCTCAGATTTAACCCTTCATTCACATGTTTACATTTTGTCAAAACACACAGTTTTCTAGTTTTAAAGTCCAATTTAATTGTATTTTGGGGAGAGAAAAAAATTCGCATTTTTTTCTTTTTTTTTTACATTTTATTTGATTCCTAGCTTTTAGAAGGAGCCCGTAAAATCAATAAACAATGCAAATGATAAATTCCTGAGATCTTCTGCAATTTAACAGTCATTGCATACTTATATATTTGTGTGTTAACCTGCTGTTTTAGCCTAAAATGTGAGTCATGTAAAAGAAAGCACACCCAAATCCTTAATAAGTCTTAACACACGCTGCTCGTTTCCCACAACCACATTATCTTTTCAGTTCACTTGATAAAACACTAGAAACAGGAAGTTTAAACTCCCTGACCTTTTCTTCATTTTATGACCCGTCACTGGTCCTGCTTTTTTTGTCTACTATTTTCTTTTCTGCCCATACACGCTTACCTTCAACCTCAGTTACCCTTTATACCTTTGTGGTGAAAATCTATGGAAAAAAACAAAACAACTGGCTGTCCTTGAATCGTCTGCTTTAGTTATAAAGCTGTGGATGCATTTCTCTACCTGGCTCTTATACCAGTATGACCAGTGACAGTTAAACAGCCTTATAACCCCTTTATAACAGCACTTGTTAATTGTTAATTGATACAAAGAACTGACTACTTTGTCCACGCCGTTGATGTGTGAGAAACTGAAACGAGATGGAACTTCCACACATCTTCTAATGTCTTGGAAAAGCCATCCCACTAAAAATATATTTAAGGTTTATCTCTAAAACTGTTACACAGAGGAGAGCCAGGTTTGCGGGACACAGACCAAATGATTTCTAACATCCTTCTGTGGAGATTACCTTGCCAGAAGAGAGGTTATAGACCTTTGACATACCCAGACAGTGTCGCAGGAGACATTGGCCTGAACTTTGGAGAGTTGAAGCAGGCCACGTCGGAAAGATCTAACCACCGCCAAGCTGTGGCAACCATGATGATCTCGACGGAGGTGAAACAATGATGATGAGAAGCTGAAAAATAGTATCATGTCAATTTGAATATACGTTTAAGAAGTGCAGCATTGTGATTTCTCGACGAGTGTGTCAGAGCATTTCCTGAACTGCAGTTGCAGTTGGAGTGTTCCTGATCTGCATTCTATCTAAATTAGTCCAAGTAAGGAAAAGTGGTGAAACAGCCACAAAATCATGTTACTGATGCAACTGTATAGATCAAGCTGATCTATGTGGTTTAGCTCTATTGCAGGAGTTAATGCTAATTCTGACAGAACAAGAAGTGTCAGAATATGCCCAACATGGCCAACTGTTATCTGTGTTACTGCCTGATGCCTTGGGCAGTGTTGTACCGGGGGAACCTTTGGTTTCAACCATTGTTGCAGCCCATTTGCACCCATTGAACCCAGCAATGGTTCAGGAACAGCAGACTGAGTTGCCTCCAAATCTCTGAGATCTCACTCCAACGTCTGTGGAATGAAGAGGTCGAATCCATGGAGGTCCACCCTCACAACTAACATCTTACATGATACTGCAGCACAGCTTCAGCGGTCTAGTGGGTTCCAAGTGATCATAATCTGATGATTGTGTCCTGTACCTTCCCTGTGATTAGAAGGTGCACTAAATGCATATTTATTTGAAACCAAAAAAAAAAAACCTTGGCATTTACTCTCTAATGTCGTTCCATGTCCCCCATGTTCTGTCCTCACCCCAAAGAAAACACTAGTTCTCCCCACTGAGAGCACTGAACCTTTTAAAGCGATATGAAAAGCTATAACTCATTGGAAGTTCACTTCTCTGGAGGGAACATCTTCACATTTCTTTGTTGCCAGTTTCTGTTCTCCTGTGGTCTTCAGGAATGCAGCTCATACAATGATGGAAAAGCCACGACCAACAAATTGTTACTCCCGTGTAAGAGGTCTCTTTCACCACAGCCTGTCTGTCCCTTCTGCATTCTTGCACTAGAAAACAAAGAGAATTTGCACTGCGGGGGAGATGAGATAGATTACTGAATTGACAGATGTGATTGGAGGGTTTTCTTTTTTACATTTATGATAAGCAGTCTCTATGATGTGTCCTTTCACGTCATTTGTTTAATCAAATAATGTTATATCTCTACTGAATTTCTGAATTACTGAATCTCTACTGAATACTTAAACTACAACAAGTTATAAAATCAAAGTTTCGAAATTTTGCTGAGTTGTTTAATTAAAAAAATGTTACGTCTTGGTGTGAGTGTGTGTGTGTGTGTGTGTGTGTGTGTGTGTTTACACCTTAAAACTCTTTAAAAGTCCTTAATACTCGAGACTTGTGACCAATAGACCCATCCCGATCAGAAGTTAGTGAAACTTTCAGTGACGGCTGTGGGCGAGGCCACTGCCAGAGATTAAGAGGGTGCTTGGCTCATGCTGTAGGGAAGTAATTGTTAGCCAGCCTTTTTGTCTCTATTATCAGACATTCTAAAATAACGTGGGTGGAGTGGGGGGCATGGGGCTTGCCCCGGCTCTCTGTTTGATCATTGATCTCCATGACCCCATTTGAAGGGTCTTAATCTCTCTGTTGACCTCCTGAAGGATTTTTTTTCGAGGAAGGGTGACCGGGGTGGATGTTGACGGGAAACTATCAAGTGAGGATGCTTTAGGGAAAGTGCGTGCAAGCATGCGTGGATGTGCATGGAGGGGGGTGGTCGTCTTCCACATGAGTGATGATGGAGAGGTGCAATGAGTCTGGACAACGTGCGGAATCACACGTGCACACAAGTCAATGTAAATATGATGTATGGGACTCTGTAATCGGCTTTCTTTTTAATTACTTCACCATTCACGACTCACAATATTATTTCCAGCAACATTATATAGTTCCAGCTCTTGCATGTACAAAGAGTTGAGGCGCAGGCAAGCTTTTATCATCAATTACAAGCTTGGCCTCTGACTTTATCTCCAAAGAAGATTTTACCCAAACTTTCCTCTAGCTTTTGTGCACCGAGTCTTCAAGGCACTTCTCTCCATGACAATAAGAGGATCATTCTGTCTCTGTCTTCAGGGCTCAAACTTAATGTTGTGACAAGACAACCAGATAGCACTCTTTCACATATAATGGCATTGGTCAGTGCCAAAACTAAACAGGATACTCACCAAATGATACAGTTTTTAAGAAGGTTTTACTTCAAGAGCTTAAACATCACATTATAAAAGATTAAAAGAGCATAAAAAACACATGATTCACATTTTTTGGGGCAGTTTTACTCAATTATTTACTGAATTGTCCATTCTAGTTATGTTTCACATTTCTTATTTGCGATAAAAATACAGATGACATTTAAGCCACTTTCACCAAGACCAACAGTATTTAGATGTTTATTTTGACTGGTAAATTCTTACTGTAGTCTTTTTGGCTCAACATTATCTCAACGATCATCATCATGTTGTCAGTATTGACAATAAATCTCTTGTTATGACTAAACAGGAATGGGTAAGGACAGGAAGAACATCCATAAGGCGTGAGTAGCTGAGGTTAATTGCTGTGGCATCATTCTGTTCATTTAATGGGTGTAAAGAAGTGAAACAGCCTACACGGAGGATACAAACCCAGCAGACCACAGATTAAACCGCTCTTAACTGTCTGATGGATCATGGGTGCTGACGTGCATATATGTTACTATAGTTACGCGACACCCTGTCATACATCAGGTGTTTACAGGGATACTTCCTGAACCTGTTTATCAACAGCAGATGGATTGAGAAGGGGAATCATTTTATAATATATGAGATTCATTTGACATTAGAAGACACATGAATCACCTCCAGAGTTTATACAAAGTGATGGAAACCATTAGAAATGTGTCTGTTATACCAGTATTAGTCAGCATTCACTTTCAATAAAGTCAATTTAATAAGCTGTATGTTTAAGAGAATCAAGCAATAGGATGGATTCAAATAACAATACATTGTGATATTAACACTGTAATTTCTATACTTAAATTTAACAAGCTTAAAAAAACCCATACATATTAATCTACCTTATTAATTTTAGTCTCTCAAACATCAAAGAGGGACACATTTTTGCAACCCAAACAAAACCCTTTCTCTGATCAAAGCAACACAAACGGCGATCACTCTTTGGCCTTAGGTGTTTGTTATCATTTCTTCCTGAGAAGACGTCCATGAGACAGGATGTTAGAGCAAACAAGCTATCTATATTAGCACACCTGGCTCACAAATGTTTGATGATTAAGCTGGAAAACTGGAAGGAGTCTGAATACAATGTTTTAGGGGAAAACCAGAGGAACATGCAAACTTTACAGAGAACCACTTGAGGCCAAATGAGCAGCGATCTCCATGTGCGGCAAGAGTGTTAACAACTATTCATGTTAAATGTACAAAACAGCAGTGACAGGAGAAGTGCTCATGAGATACTCCCTTAACTTAAATGAAATTTATATCACAGGCCCTTTTGGGGTGAGACAATGTCTTCATTATACCGTTTTGATGTAAATTAATGTGTGCAGTTTTGTGCCTTCATGACTTCTGAGAAGAGATGAAATCTGTAGCCAACTTTCTTTGACTTTTCTTTCACGGACATCAATCATGGTTTTGCAAAAAGGTTTATTGAGGTCAGCTTGTTTTCCTTCCTTTTCACTGCTTCTTTCCGAGTGCAATTAATGACTAATGGTGTTTTGTTTTGTTTTTTGGGGGGGGTTCTTTATTTTGGCTCTGCAATGTGGATTGCATTCATGAACCCGACATGAAGAGCAGCAGAAGCTGAGATGGTAATGTTTTCATTAGTGCCTTTGGTATTCAGGCCAGATAATTAAGTTGTTTTTTTTAACTCGTCTCTTCTTCGAGACCTCCAGATGCGCCGGAGTGTTGTCAGACAAGGTGTGTTGCAACACGCCCATCCATGAGCAGCTGTGCCGATGTGCTCATTTGTGCATTGCAAGTGCGCACCTCGCGGAAATCAAACCATTTTACATCAACAAGCCTTTTTGTGTACTATAAGCTCCTGCACTCATTGTGTGACGCAGCCACACACACCATGTTGTTATGTGATCAATTTGCTGCTCACCCTTAGGAATGTTGCTGCACTCTGACTAAACCACAGATACGATACCCACAAACGCACACACTGTGCTCTCCTTTACTATCCTCAGCTGGAAAGGTTTATAGAAAAAAAAAAAAAAAAGAAGAAACGATTCTGTCTCACAAAGTCCCTGGGAAGGAAACCATAAAGAGAGGATTTGATGTGAAAAGGAAAACCACAGCGCTGGGTGAATTGTGATAATGACAGACGGAACACTTCCTGGCTTCTTGTTTTGAGAGGAGATACTGATCTCAACCAGTGTTACCTAAGATACTCAGTGTAGCCAAACACAGAGATTACAGTGACCAGGCTGAGGAAAAGCGAGAGGGCTGAGGAAACATAAAGCTGCACATGAGAATGGTATTGTGGCAGAGCGTCAGTGCCCCAGACCTCCCCTTCGGCTTATCTCTCTGCCCATCGTCTGGAGCTCTTTTATCAGCATGCCAATTGTATCCAGGCCACAGGTTTTGCCTGTGAGTCTGTATTTTTTTTATTTATTTTTTTTTATTCAGCGTCACTTGGTAGGTATGCTCAATCCCTGAGGAGGAATTGATGGTAAGGACTTCTTGTTGAAAGTATTTATGGTGACTTTTTGCTGTTAGACATGAGAAACAAACATGATCACTAAAATACGACCTGTTACATGGATTTTTGTAAGTGCATTATACCAGTTTCATATCAATCTCAACATGCATTCACCCATTCATGCACAATCATTCTCACACTCTCAGATCAATAGAAACGGCTCCCATACAAGGTGCTGGCATACATTAGGGGCACATTTTGGTTCAATGTGTTGCCTAAAGACATTTAGTCACATGGTCCGGCTGAAACAGGGGATCAAACTGCCAACGATGGAAGTAGAAGATGACCTGCTCTACTATGTGAACCACAGCCCTTTTCTCTGTCATATTTACCAGAATACTCTTGGTAACCACTCTTTTTCATAACAGTCACGGTAGATGACGTGACATCTGCTTACTGTCTCCTCAGAGTTATTCCTGTGGATTGTTGGTAATATGGCTTCATGGATGAGCCTCCTCCTGTACACTACTCTTGTTCATTCATACAAACAGTACACAAACTTCCCTTCTCATAATATCGTCTGTACTTTGTCCAGGCCCTTGTCTTTTTTTTTTTTTCCTTTAGGTATCTGTATTCCTTCATGGCACAATCACCTCCAGATGTTACCTTGCTATACTGTACCCATGTAAGGCAGAAAAATCTGTAAAAGCAAGAAATGCTTTTCTCGGCAGAGTTTCTCTCCATAAAGCCACTTTAGTCGCCAATGTTTTTCATCTCTTCAAAAGGTTTTGACATGGGAGCCCCTCAACTGGGTATTCTGGAGAAAACATTAGGTGGACCAGGACTCACAAACATGTTCTCTCCGTGAGTTGAAAATTCAAATGACAGATTAGGATATATGACTGTGTAGCTGTATAAAAGAAAAAGAAGAAAAAAACAAGGGAAAACTGAGCAGGTTCATGGGAAGAAGAACTCCCCCATAATATTTGTAGTATTGATTAGAAATGTACTACTTTAGTTTGTGTCTTTATGAATGGTTGTTTATGATCAGTTCAATTTTCTTTCTTTCTTTTTTTTTTTTGCAGCTTTGTGATGGATTATAAGATAATACATATTTTATTAAGAGTGCTGTGCTGCCAATGATGCATATGCGTACATTTTATATCCAACCTGTACCTGTTTTATTTTTATTTCCCTGTCAATCTTGCAACCAACATATCTTCTCTAATGGCCATCATGACAGATCCACAGGCTTGTCAGGTACCATCAGTGCAAAGCTGGTGCCATGTGACGCCCCCGGCGGCTTGCCAAAAGCTAATTGTGCTAATTGGCAAGCGCCAATCCTGTAACAAGGCTTTGAGGGGCGACCCACCGACACAGATGAAAGGGCTAAGATTTGTCTTGTGTCAAGGACTTGTGGGTAATCGGCGCGTCCGCTGACCTGAAGGCCTGGAGGGCAGGACCACAGTGCTCGGGCCAGACTGTGTATGGAGATGGAACTGGACAAGGATGTGAACTGGAGGAGAATCCCTGTGAATCTTCCCAGACATCACGATCTTGTGATTGAAAATACAGTCTCTCCTGTGTAGGATCAATAATTCCCCTCAAATCCTTATCGATTAATCTCAAATTCATTGATCAGTTGTTGTTGGTGTTTTGTTATCATAGATTGTTGGTTACTTTTTTAAATTAAATATATAAACTGTGCATATGCTAACCACAAACTATTTTCAAGACAATAATAAAAAATAAAAAAAACATCGTTGAGCTGTGTGCTGCAGAGGAGGAAGCCCTTTTGCATTGCGCTGTGGGACAGTGGACTGTATATACAGTGTAATCTAATCTCTGGATTGATAGATGAGCCCAGAAACCAGACAGAAACTCTCTCAAGAGCTTTAACAGTCACCAGGTCATTTTACTTTTGCAGCTTTACTTGTCTGAAAGTCTTAGCTTAGAGTAAAGGGCGAGGGTATTTGCTGCTGTCTGCAATGAAGAATCGGTTTAAAAACATATGGACATATGCCTCAGTTTGTTCTTTTAGCTGTTTGTTATTGTCTCAAGCTTATTCAAATAGGCTTAATATCCTATTTCCAAAGGTCATTTGGCCAATGTTCTTTCTGTCTGGGAACTTCGGCGGGATTTTCACCTTCACTCACTCAGTTCTTTGCGGACACTCGCTGGATACAATGTTATAAATTGTAAAAATGAGGAATATGTTGTTCTCCCAACTGATAGGCGGCCATGTAACGGTTCAGTCAGAACTCAGATACAAACATCAATCATAATTTCCATCACATGCTTTGACCTCTTTGTTATAAATTATGGAAACGGACTCCCAAGCCAACACGTTTTGATATAACTATGCTTTCAGTCCAATTAACAAAAACAGTGTTGGAGAACTGACTGTTGCTTTTGTTTGGGGGCTGGTTTTTGGAATTGACAAAGACCAATAATGTATGATCTATGAACAGTGTAGGCATGTGAAACTGACGGGCCACATATGGCCCTGCTCCTCATTCTTTGCAGTCTGCAAGCCAATTTGTAACCGTCAATGAGTGATTGCTTTCACAGGTGATGGGGAAGGAAAGTTAGTTCAACCACATTTGAATCCTAAAAAATTATAAATACTGTGGAATTATTGTAAAAAAACAAAAACAAAACCTGGCATGTTGACATGCTGAGAGTTACCATGTCTGTTGAATGATACTCCTAGTCATTTCTGCCCAGTGTCCACCAAACTTAAACACATTTCCAAACATCCAGACATGCAACTTGCTCAAAGTGGTCAAAAACACCTGATGAAACAATGAAATGTTCCTCTCATATAAAGTCTTGGCCACACATTACCCTGCATAAATACACAATACTCTCTACTTAAATTAATAAATTTTTTGGTCTGTTTGTTCAAAGTTTGAATGAATTTTACTGTAAAAAAAAACTAAACTGTCTCACATTTTTGCATTGTTTAATTAAGCAATGACTCAAAGCAATTGAAAAGTATGTGGCTTTGTTTTTCTTAGTGCTGTGATAAGGTATGAGGTATACAATGACGTGTGATTACGCCTTTTCCCCCTCTGCATACCTGCATTTGATTGCGTGGAATGTGATATGTCTCTATGAAATCAAACAATCCAGTGACCTCTGCCCTAAAACAACTTATTCTCACTCAATTTGAAATAATTAACAGATGCATGGATGAGAGCGTATCGAAGTAGGATGTTCAGCAGTAAGTGCGGCGATTTGGGTTGTCCCTGTTGCCGGCTGAACCGAAAGATTAAACACACCTCCCCCTTTGACTCTGGTATGCCTGTGACAGCTCATGTTGCAGGGGTTAAACCGTGTGTGCCAGAAATCAAATGAATGCACAGAATACTTGGCAATTCACTCCTCCCCGGTGCAATGTAGCTACATGAACATGTAAACTGTCTGAGTTTTGCAGACATGGCTGCGGGGCAGAGGGAATTACACTGTCACACAGAGGATATGGAGCTGCCGTGATATCCTCTTGGCACATAGTTGAAGACCATCCAGGTGGAAATTGGTATGCTCTGCCAAGAGGGAGGTGGGGAGTGAGGTAGCTGCGTGGGAGGTGCTCATCTGCATCGGCAAGCATCGCCCTTCATTCCAGCAATATATGGCTTTACCTGTTGTAGCTGTCAGGGAGAAGAGAGACTTGTGATATTTGGGTGTGGAAAGCGAACAAACGTTCAAGCTCGTGGGCATGTGTGTTTGGCTTTGCACACCTGTGCATTTTTGGGATTTGTAAGGATGTGCGCATATCCGTCAGGGTGTTTTGTGTTGAGCCGAGACAACCTCCTCAAAGCCGCTGAGCCTTTTCAACAGCTCGGAGATGTTTAAAGCAATAGTGTGTTCGTGTGCGTGTGCGTGTGCATGTGCGTGTGCGTGTGCGTGCGTGTGTGTGTGTGTGTGTTTGATATTTTGTTAGAATTAATGTATGATTTACACAAGATGTGCATCAGGCTTTAGAGAAGCAGGCAGCAGCTCATGAACATTATTGCTATGGACACAATGTGGGCTACATAACACCTTTCAGTCTCTTTTAAGTCCCCTTATTGAATAATAAAAAAAAAAAAGAAGAAGAAGTTTTCCCCGCAACTTTTTTATTGAGTTTTGAAACATTTAGATTATTTGTTTGATAGGATCTTAAACATGTACGTATTTCCATAAGCTTTGTATGTAAGCTTTAGGTAAAAAGTAAAAAAAGACAACTTGAACAAAAACTAACACAAACCAAGCTTGGCCGTTCAGCGATTTACAAAAAAAGAATATAAATAGACAAGGTGTAAAGTTGAGCTAACTATAGCACAGTATACAGACAGGTTATAAAGCACAAGGGAAGGAAAACTGAACAAGAATTCATACATGTAACCGCAAACATGAGTAACCAAGAAAGGAGAAAAATACACATTACTATCATAGCATTCATCTTCAGTAAAATGTAATAAATCAAAGATAGATTAAAAAAAAGACCCAGGTGTTTCCACCGGAATTAACCATTGGTTACATATCTTATCTTCTCCATTTTAATAAAGTGCAGAATAACCTTGAGACATGCAAAGTGAGAGGGAGGAGCGGGTGATTTCCAACGTAATAAAATCTGTCAAATATTTACAACTATTTATGTTCACTTAATATGTTTTACTTGGTCTTAGGTAGGTTTGCCAGTTTTTAAAGTCGTGTGAATTTTGACATTCACAATTCCTTATGGTGCATTGAAAATGCCTCAACCTTTTAAAATAGATAGAATTATGCCCATTGTGTATGTCATGTCAGTGTTGATAATGCACATAAGAATTAGGAATACAAAGGTAGAAGCATAGCAATCGCTCTGTCACGTACAATTCAGACCAGTTCAGTCTGGATCGTGTGGTTCACATTTTTTAATCTAATTAGTGCCATTGTTTGATTTCGCTCTGAATTTAACAAATAAACACCCACAACATTCACTGTAGTTAAAAATTTGTGTGAATTTGAAATGTACCACAGTTAATGTCTGCGCCTCCTGAATAACTATTTATTGCTGGTCGTTCAGATCAATTTTCACTGTTTTGTCAAAACAACATTCTGTCTATTTTTTTTTTTTTTTTTTAACACAGCAGCCAAAGCTGGTAAACAACCATAGCCAGCCCGTCCACACATGCACATTTAATGGCTCTGAAAAATGTCTACCAAAAATGGAGATGTGACGGACAGGATTTGGATGCCAGGTGTCTTGAACACCACAAGCCTGCCTGGTTATGATTAAAGCTGCTGCATTATCTCAAGCATTCTTCCAGCGAGATAACATATCATGCTAAAGGGGTTACTGAACCGTACTGACTACTGCTTTCCACTCGCTGGATCTGTATGCCATTAACCAGCTCCCACATCGTTTCCATTCGGCGAATAGGCCGGGTTGGATTTCATCATGCACGTCTTGATTTTTCAAAAAGAAAAGAAGAACCCTCCTATATTTAGAGGCATTTTCAGTGTGGTCCGCTAGCTCGCATGTGTTTTCATGTTTTTGTTTGGCCGTTGCAAATAGACCCCACACATCCAAGGGACTAAAACACGATCTGGGTCTTGTTACGCCATTTGTTTACTAATAGTTTCAACCACACCATCTGTGTTCACGCATGTTATTTATGTGTTGTCTTGTCTGCACACTGGAGTCATTGTCATAATTGCTCAGGATTCATGTTGCAATGGGTAAAATGGGAAAGTTGTACCACAATGAATAAGACAAGATATAATACTGCACCTTTTTCTGCCAATTGACTTTCAATACAGTAGATAAACAACCAGTGAACATGCTGAAAAGACTCCAGCCAGTAAAGTCACTCTGGACACCCTCTGTCATTTAATACGAGAGTCCCATCAGTTACAGGGCAGTTTACTTTACAAACACGAGCGATGTGTCCTTTTCTGTGCTCAGTATGCAAATCCATGTCCAGTCTGGGACTGATGTGAATGGAAGAAAGGACTCCTCCTGCTCTCACCTGCTACTTTCAAAGCAGCCAGTGTCAGTATTGTCTCTTTACTTGCTGCTGCCTGCATCTCAAGGCCTTTCCGCCACTGTGTGTGTGTGTGTGTGTGTGTGTGTGTGTGTGTGTGTGTGTGTGTGTGTGTGTGTGTGTGTGTGTGTGTGTGTGTGTGTGTGTGTGTGTGTGTGTGTGTGCGTGCGTGCGTGCGTGCGTGCGTGCGTGCGTGCGTGCGTGCGTGCGTGTGTGTATGTGCGCGTGTGTGCGCGTGCGTGCATGTGTGCGTGCGCGCGCTGCATTGGGCAGTATCAGTGTTCCAGCTCGATTTGAATCTTAATCACACCAGATGACAGACGAATCCCCTGGGCTTTCTGTGCCACATGAGACAGTCGTCCTCGGCCCCCCCTGTGATCTGGTGCACCCTCCCAAAAGTGCTGAGGGCAAAATGAATAGCAGACAATTTAGGTAGAATGATGTCTTAAATTCACCACAACTTCAATTCAATTGATTCAGTTCATTTTCATCCCAAATAAATCAACAGTCTTTGATGTGGCAGCAGCTGAAGTGTTTAAATGCCTGCAGAAAGCAGCAAGTCATGTCGTGTTCCCTCGTCGTATTTCCGCCTCTTTCATTTCTTTAACACATTCCAAAATACATAGCTCTTTTGTATTTCACTTGTGACTTTTTTTTCCTTCGCTAACTCCCCCACCCCCACCCCCTTCCCGGGAGCAGCTTGATGCTGTTGGAGCTGATGTGGGTGGTGTGAGCCATGCAATTCTGCAACCCCGCCACCCTGCTCCAGTGTCCTCGTCTGTCCCTGTCTGGCCAGCCCACCCCTCAACTTCCCTCCTGTGGTGTCCTTGCTGAGGGCCAGCTCCTCTGAACCCAAACAACAGCTCCATTTGTTCTGCCAGGACTGGGAATGCACTCAGCCATCTTTAGCTCTGCTTCTGCCAGCCCCAGTGCATGCCAAACCTGTGGACCTTCCTCCTATGCCAGATCCTCTCTTTCTTTTTCTTTCTTTCACAGTGTCTGTCTGAGTGCATGGCGGTGCCAGTGGTCCTTCGATGGGGGCCTTCTGGGTGGCTGTGTGTGTGTTTAAGCTAGTACACTGTCTAAGCTTGAATTAAATGTGATGTTTTCCTTATCTGCATGTAATAGATGCACTGTATTCCATTTGGAACAAGATTGAAAGTTGTTAAACTTTTATTCACTTAAGGTGTGTACGTACACTCAGATCACCATGAGATCATTTGTGGAGGGAAAAATGCACTGGAAAGATTTGAACATAAAACAAACAAAAAAAAACAACAACTTTAAATTCTAGAATGTTGCAGTGATGTGTCCCATGTCAATACTTTTCTCTTGCATTGTGCTTCAAGGTACTATTGTAAGGACAAACATGTTTTGTTTATAGCCATTTACTCTTATTGAAGTCAAGGAACAGGTGATGAACATGTTTATTGTAAGCAGCCACTGCTCATTGGTGACAAATAGGCCATGGACTAGATGTAAATGCCTCATTGCCCAACACTCCTCTATCACCGCCGTGCGAGAGATGGATGAGTGAGTGCATGTAAACACCGCATTGGGTCCCGGCATTTCTCGTGGTGCAGAACCAATGTGGAACTCTTCAGATAGCTCTTGAAGGACTTATGAAAACACAAGCTGCTGATGGCAATCACTCAGTCTCAGAGATCTGTTTGTAGCCATCACTTCAAACTCTCTGTTTGTTTATATAGAAGAACAGTGGACAATGGCGGTAAATAGGACCGGACAGTTTGGTTCTGTAAACTTTTACTCATGTTTGTTGAGCAGTGGGTTAAGATGTGTGGACTTTTTTTTTTTACATTTTATATTAGACATGTGATTTGCATTATTTAACTGCACAAACAGACCAACAAAGAAGGAAGGCAGAAAAGACAGGGGCAGGGAGGGTTTCTTTGGCTGAAGCGAGTGAAAGAAGAAAGGGGAGTAATCTACTCTGTCTGCTACATTACCCTTGAATGAGGCCTGAGCATGTCGGGGAACTCAGAGGATGTACTCTGGCCTTCGGAGACAAAGGGATGATGTGGCCACCAACCTGTTGCACTTAACATCAGCACTTTTCACGTTTCATCCTCCACTTCTTTTGTCTTATTCCTTAAATCGTCATTTGTTTTGTTGCTCTGAATTTAGTGCCGCAGTGAGGTAGGCATTGACGGCTTTCTTGTGTGAAGCTCTCATGCATGTCAGTGGGTACACAGCTTGTAAACAACTGGTTATTTGATCCCCATGCCCCATTGCTCTCCACTTTTAGAACCAAGTGGCCCCTTAATGGGGATGTCCCGGCTGGCATGGATCTGCCCGGACTTGTACGCTTTGCCCCCTCCCCGCCCCAGTGAAGTCATGGAGATGTCTTAAAAGGGATATGCTCATCTTTCAACAAATTGGGCACTGTTATTCTCTCGGCCTTATTCTGGACAGCAGTTACCATGTAGGACATCTGATTTTAGCCCCGTCGTAGGTGCTCATAACATGCTCTGTGGTTATGAGGTCACAAACATTAGATGTGTTCGTGACCTCAGTGCAACAGTTCTATTTGCTCAAACTGATCCCGGGGACCAGCAGTGAGTGCCGGTCTGCAGTCTTCTATATGTGCGTTATGAGTTCGTGACATGCAGCCCTGTATGGATAATACTGAATACTGTAATACTGAAAAATGATTACGGTGATTACTTTAAATCAGAAAGGAGACAGCAGCAGAAATAACAGTGTCATACATTCACAAATCATTTCTCTGTTACCTTGATGTATTTCGTTTTGTAATGACATGTGTGTGATACCTTCAAAACCTAGAGAAGGTTTGGTTCTGCACCATCAATATGTTGTATAGGATCATAATAACGTGCTATTAAAGTAGAAAAGTGATGGTTCATGCTCGACGTTTTTTGGTCTGACAATCACTTTGCACGCACATTCACGGTCATTTCTTGTGAGACAAACAGTCTACTGCCCGTTTAAGGTGCTGGAATTTCTGCATTCTGTATTCACTGTCACTGTCAGTTTTGCATTGCAAGTTTGATGGCAATTCAACACATGAGGGTCTCAGCAGTGTCACAACCTCTGGGCGATATTGATGTTTTTGTTTTTTTTTATAATTGGCAGGGAGATATGAAGTTACACATCAGGTGGGTGATGCATTTTTGGCGCTTGAGTGAGCAGCTCTGGACAGTTTCTTAAGACGATGCACCCAGACATTTTAAGTTATTTTGTGCTGGAGTGCAATACAACTGCAACACAGACACTCGCTGCAGACAGTATTGTGTGGGACTTGGCAGACACCCCCTGAAGCGTCTTTTGAAAAAGGTTACCTTGTTCGCCCCTTGAGCTATTTTCGCTCTGCCTCTCTGTCTGGACTCGCCAGTCTGTGAAAATACTCCTCACTAACCTTATACCTCCTCCTCTTTCCCTCCCATCCCATGTCTGTCATGACATCACAAACATCAGGTATCCACAGCAGACAGCAGTAAACGGGCGTTTGTTTAATAAGCATTATTAACACACCTGCTTTGCAGCACATTCCTGATTACATGGTCTAATGGGACTGGCACTTCAGGCAGGATTAGTCGAGCCCGCGGGCCGACACCTGAACCTGAGTGCGAGGCTCACATGGAAACATCTTCCAACTCAAACAAAAAAGAGCTGCGGAAAGGTAAACTACCAGTGACAATGAGATTTATCCATCTGTTTACCCAGACACACAAAACGCTATGGTCTTCTTCATTTGCCTAATAACAGTCTTCAGATTGAATAAGAAGAGTTGTGACTCGAAACAAAAATGCATCCAGAAGCTAAAATTATGTCAGTTTCCAAAATATTTTAGAAAAACAAAACCCCTGTACTTTCACTTTTTTTTTTTTTGGCTCAGTGCTTTTGCCTCACATCATTAGATTTGTGGCTGGACACCTTTTTTGTCTCTGTTTGCTTGTTCCTGAATATGTTTTCTCCACAATCCAAACACACGTGAATGTATGTGTAAATTACCTTTTCCTCTGTGGTGGACTGGTACCCTCCAACGTTTGTACCTTTAACAGAAGCAGGCTCCAGCTCCATGTGGCCCCCACTGAGGAGAAAGAGGGGATGGATAGAGGAATATTTATTTAGTGGGCTTTGCATTTAACTTGCTGATCATGTGAATAATTCACCTCTGTTGAGTTTGCGTTGGTGTTTGTCATCTTGTGATGAAGTACCTCAGAGCATCAAAATCCTAATGGTGGTGTTGTTTTTCATACAGCATGTTTTGCCTTGCCCAAGATGTTATTTGTCCTGTTTCTAAGTATAAAGGGCAGTCTTTCTCATTTCCCACACAGAACATTATTCTTTCCAGTCCCAAGTGGGTGGTGGTAATTGTTTTCAATTTGCCTCTTAAACTGTGGGCATAGCAGGGATTTGTCTGTGTACCACCGGCATGTACCAGATTTGCAAGGCCACCTATTCAGTCGTTATGGATACGTGAGCACCAATTCAAAGCATTTCCCCCAGCGTGCCATGTTGCATTATACCATGAAGAAATTGTGGGCCGGTTTTATGGCTTGTTTTTGGTGCTGGTTGGCAGAGTGCAGACACTCTTGGAGGCAGATGCATAAAAGTGCTAACTTAATTATATTTAAATATAAAATAGGTTTTTCTTCACTCTCTTCTTATGCAACACCAAATCCCAAACGCCGGTTCGCTGGCTGTGTGTCATGGCTTGCATTCTGCTTGCGCATGGCGTGTAATGTCAGCATTCAAGTCTTGTCACTTCCCCTCAGGTTGAACCACTGATTGTGAGGGAATGAACAAAATGTTCAGGGATATGACTAAGCCCCCAGAAGACCTAATGGGGGGCTAATGGTGAAATGTTAAAGGTCCCTGATGTGATTTGACCAGAATGACCCTGTGTGGGCTAGTTTGCAGGGAGTCTGTTTAGTGTCTGCACTCATGATCGGTCCTCAGTGCTTACATCCTCTCGGAACACCGTCTTTTTGCTAAACAGTTTGGGGCACTGACTGTCTGGAAGTGAATCAAATGGTTTGGGTGTTTGAGAGGCAGCTGCGACGCAGGTTGTTTGCTCTGCTTTCTAAGGATGTGGATGCAGATGTACAAACAGGAATCTTCACCTTCACTGTGATTCTAGGAACAGACAAAATAATCTTTTATGTTTGAATACATGGAGCAGGACATTGAAAGCTTTTTTTTTTTTTTTCCCACCCTTCTTCCTGTTCAGTTGTGCAGAAAAGATTTTCTCCTATACAAGATTTATGATATTGTTTCCTTTTCTCTGTGCTAATCCTAGCCTGTGGACAGGGGGAATCTGTTTTTCACCCATGGACACAAGCTGCCAGTCCCTGACAATAGGAACGATGGCATCCTGACTCCCACAATCATAGCTGAAATCCGTACACATCCGGACAATAGCGTGCTTAACGGAAGCGTTGTAATAATCTCCAGTAATTAAGGCCTTTTGATATGATGCATGGCTGTTGAGGGCCACTATTGTTTGCTTGACAGGCACACCAGTTGTGTTCACACCTCAATCAGAGCCTCTTTCCCACAATGTTTCTTTGAGCTGGATCATTTTCCCAGCAGCGTTTCTATTAGTTAGAAATGATGCAGGTGATACCCTTGTAGTGCTTGTGTACATTGCAACCGATTTGAACAGACGAGCCCGGAGGATGTGAATGAAGGGAGATTAAAGCAGTAGAAAAGCAGCCAGTCGGTGAAACTGAGCAGGTCTTTGTGCAAATAAATAAGCGACTGCTGAGTTTTTGAAAACGATCCAGGTACCACAACAATGCTCACTTGACAAACTGTAACTCTTCTGTATTGATTACGCATCCTCTCAATCAAAATGTTAAGATTTCACTTAATCAGATTTAATTTCCCGATAACTGCAGAGAGGAGCTTTCTCAGGGTGCTCGCCTGTATTCGCAATTAGATACTGTAAATGTCACACAACAACATATACAGTTACACGTAGCTGGTAGCCTGTGCTCTCAGAGGCATTTTGTTACCTTCATGAATGGCAGATTAATCCCATGAGAGTCATCTGATAGAAACGCTTCACGTCTAATGTGGCTGAAGGTGTAAACTATAGTAACACGTTTATTTTTCTCTGCAGTGTTTTCTAAGATGCATCATTTGGGGTTATTTTTCATACAGCGTTGACACTGTGATAAGAATTGGAGACAGATATTTGTCCATCCATCTTCTTTATTCTTTTATCTAATTTAGGGTTGCAGGGGGGCTGGAGTTGAGTTTATAACAAACATGTTAAAGTTAGTTTCCACATGGAGAACCTCTTTTTGTCTGCAACTTAAAAAGAAAGCACCCATAATAAATTTACAGTTCAAACTTTGGTTTGTGTTTTGTCAATTTAACATTACATTAAAAAAAAAAAAAAAAGGATAGTATATGCTCTTACAAAAGTGGTGCCAACATCGTCGGTTGCAACCTCACCCTGATTGCCACTGAATTATTTAATGTTCCTGCTGCAGATTTGGCATGCAAGTAGGGAACAATTACATGATCCTTTGCTTGAGAATGTGAATTATTGGTTACTCACACTGGGCTCGTATTTTCTTTTCTTGCCATCTGCTTCTTTCTAGCAGACTCTGCCACCCATGCTTTTCATATATTTACGATAATGATGACAGAATCTTGACTCAGCACACCCCATCAGATTTATTTCTGTTTTTCTGCAAAGCGAACTTTTCATCTAAATAAAGCCATTTTTTAAAAAACATGTTTTTCAGAATTGTTTTTGCTCAGTGTAGTGTTTGTTTTGGATCTGTGTCAAGGAAAATCACAGAATTCCAAATTTTGTGTAACAATTTTCCACCGTCTTAAGATTTATCATCTCATTGTCCAGCTTTGTTTGTCCATTTTGAGCAGCCACATATGTCAAGCATAAACGATTGTTTTTTTCTTTTCATTTCATTTATCAATAGAAATACAGTTCAAGTTTGTTACATCTCATTGTAACAAGTTGGTTTTATTCCTTCCTCATATTGCTGCTCGTATCACGTCCAGTACTGTCCCCTGGTACCGGTACGCCAACCTCCACAATGTCCGTGTTTCCACTGAAAGCAGCTCGATGCTTCACTCTGCGTCATTGTCATTGTTCGATACGGCTGTTTTAGATGGAGTCCATGTTAAGTTGTGCCGAAGACATCGCACCAGAGAGCGAGCTCCCGCAACAAAAGGCACGAGATATTTTAACGATAAAATATCTCACGTTAACAGGCCATATCTCACTTTTTTCATTATATTGCATCATACCGAATGGCAACAGGCCAGAATTCACACACAAACGCACAGTGTGTTTATAACTTAATGAAATATGTGGTGGTGTTGTATTTTAGAAAAACACAATAACTGCACAGTGTCAGAGATTAAAAATAAAGTTACACTAATTTAATGTAATTTAAAAGAAACATGTTTAAAGTGCTTCTAAGAATTGTAATTGTATTATCAAGTACTAATCCTCAATATACCAGCACTTATATTCGTACTCCGTATGAAAATGTGATATCTGTGCTTCCCGGTGTAAAATTCTATCATATCAATGAAAGGCTCACGTCATTTGATTGTTTGAAATTGTCTAGATGCAACAGATTGATCTATCGCGCTCTCATTTCCTCTCTCTGAATAAATCGAGATCATGATTGAAAGTCTAGACGTGCATAGACGACAGCTGCGTAAATAGATTCATAAAGAGATGAGACATGCATCGCCAGTTGGATGAGTATTTTGATAAGTCTACGGAACAAAGATGTTCTCTTACTGTTGCGGCGATGACCAAAGTAAGCTTTTTTGTTGTTGTTGTTGTTCTGTATGAATATGACGCATCTCTTTCTTTTGCCACATAATGCTCTTACTCACCCACAACAGGAGGTAAATATCCAGATGGCTGCTTGATTGTTACGTCCAACTGATTAGTTGCCTTGAGCCATTAATTAGCTCGAAGCATTTAGCACGTATGAAGCTGCGTCACATTGCATTGCTGCAAGTCCTACCCTGCACAACTTATGGAACTCTGTGCTTTCTGAACGCTGTCTTCTTTGCCCCTCCAAAACCCGGAGCATTACTGTGATCCAAATGTTACCGGGTGCCTCATAAATGTTTTTTTGGGTCCAAAATTGACCAAAATCAATACTTTCGTGATGACTCATAGATTATATATGCGGCAGCCTTTCCTTTTTCTCATACATTTCATTGCACTTTCGGGGGGAGGGGTGCTCGTTATATCGCGTTCACCTTCTTACGACCGCTGTTCTCTCCAAGAAATCCCTTGGAACTTAGTCATGTGCTCGCAACACTATTGTTATTCGAATAACAACAGTGTTAGGCGTCTATTGTAGTCACCTAACAGTGCAGAAAGTGCGATGATAACTTTTCATCCGACTGTGTTTGGGAACAGTCCAAAGACGGAAGTGGCTCGTCAACCACTGTCCTCTGTCACATTTTGCACATGGTGAACTCGCAGGTCCTGGCACTCATTGGGTGGTGGCTGTGCTCAGTGACTCATGTGGCGCCCAGTGTCTGAAACTTTCGTCAAACGTCTGGCACATGGTGTGTGTGTCATTGTGGCCTGTGACGCTCGTGCCTCCATATTCCCCCCGTTGCTGCTGATTGGCCGCGCAGGGGATGAGGCACAGGTGAGGACCAATCAATGGACCTTAAGGAAGGAAACAACACAGCGTGAGCAACTCCGTTACCAAATGGCTTTTTGCTAACTTGTTAAGATCACCCGTACAATACCGTGCACTTGCGTCATTACTGTGTGCTAATGTCTAATTTTTGCCAGCTCATTTACAATAATGATCTGAATGAAAAATTGTACACCAGTCACAAACACCAATGTGACGTCGGTCTTGGGGTTTCAAGTACTTTTGAAGGCTTGTGTGACTGTTAATACGTTTTTTGCAGGAGCTGCCAGTCCCAACTTCCTGTGACATTGTTATTCAGTCAGATCTCCTCTCACTTTAGGTTTGCGATATCAGGGGTTAATAAAGAAAAAGAAAAAAAAAACTAAAGAAGAAAAGTATAGCTATTTGAGAAGCAAAGTGTTCGTGTCTGGATGACTTTTGAACAGGAAGCTGTGTTCAGTTAAAGTGTGCTCTATTGGAAGTGAAGGGTTGTAATTTGGAGGCTTTTGAAGGTCAGAAGGGAGGAGACGGGTCAATCGCAGACAATGAAACAAGACAGATATGGTGTGAAGCAGTGATCAAACGTAAATCTCATTAAAAAAAAAGATGAATGTGTGTGTCCCTGGCCGTGATCGCTGTTTTCTCTCGCAGCCGCCTCTGATATGGCACCGACTCAGCTCCTTTGACAATGAGAACTTTGATCTAGTGGAAAGTGTGCGCTGCTATTGTATGTGAGGATGCCAGATGTCTGTTCGTTGAATGACTTTATTCCACAACTTGTGACGGTCCTGGTGGGTGTTGTCTGCCCTCAGTCAGCTTTATTTTTTTGATTATCAGTACAGACTTTTGATTTAAGAAGAGGAAGGGCAGGGCTGGTGATATTAAAAGACCTGCAGGGGATGTGTGTGTTTGCTCAGCTCAGCTCGTCTGTGAACACTCACGACAATAGTGATGCTATGCTTAACACTGCACAGCATGTCACTTGCGTTGGCTTGCCCTTTGTTTTTTTCCACACACCTCGTCGCCAAAATAAGCTGCAGTGTGTGCTTAATCACCACGAGAGCAGCCTGTCAGCCACGACCCGTCTCTGTCTTTTCATCTCGATTGAATCCCTCGCAATCGGTAACGGAGGGCTGCAGCCTCGTCAAGTGATTCAGCAGATGTCAGTATTCTTCAGTGATTCGCTGTTGCCCTAAGAGAGTTAAGTAATGTTGTAAAAAGTCAAAGGGAGCCAATTCCATCTCTTGTCTTCTCTCTGCAGAATAATAATTAAGAGATTTTCCAAAAGGGCTCATTGCCAGTCTTGTAAAGATGAGATCATTGTGCAATGTCAAATCATTTTTATCAGCGAGACTGCCAAAGACTCGAACTAATGAAAACTGCAGCTCAAGTGTAGTCAGCATTTTCTCTCAGACATTTTTTTTTTTTTTTTTTTTTTTAAGATTTCGACTAATTTCCCAATAAAACTTTTCCTTGGGATGCCAAATGAAGATGAATGTGCTCAAATCGTTAAGAGTCCAGCTGCTGCTGGTGCAGGGTTAAACATAGCATCAGAGAGAGGGACCACCGCCATGCCCACATGGCCAAAAGACAATCTATCTCAGATGGCAAATGGTAACAAGTTGAATTTGCACCTGTGTGGTGGATTTTTCCTTTTTCTTTTTTCTTTTTTCTTTTCCTGAGCTGTAGTCGCGCTATTAATTCTACCGCATTAAAAAAGAAAAAAAAGAAAAAAAAAGAAGTTGTCATGAAACGACAATGTCACAGTAGAATTCCTCTGCAGTGACTTTGATCTGGTCTCCTTGCTGTTTGCTGAGTGAGCAGGCGAGACTGGCGGAGGTGCTGAGCGCGGAGGACAGAGGATGAACAACAGAAAAGCAGACGTGGGGGTGGGGTGGGGGGGTCAGGTGGCGTGACTTTTTACTCCGCGGCTCACTGACCTTGACAATGGAGCCACAGCCAGAGACTGTGATAGCTCTCTCCGATAGCACCCCCCCCCCCCCCTCATATTTTGTCCCTGTCTGTTTCTCTCTCTCTCTCTCTCTCTCTCTCTCTCTCTCTCTCTCTCTCTCTCTCTCTCTCTCTCTCTCTCTCTCTCTCTCTCTCTCTCTCTCTCTCTCTCTCTTTCTCTCTCTCCTTGCTGCCTGCTCCCAGTGAGTCTAGCCTCCTGGCCATGGCAGCCAAAATGCCCCACCGCCACCTCTCTGCTGCAGCTCACCCCCCTCTTACCTCACGTCTGCTCTTTTTCCAGACAAGCGGGTTTAAAAAGTCAACTGCGTATTGAGCCGTCTAGACTGAAGCCGGTCACCGACCGGCCCTCTCCCCACCCTCCCCAATCTCCCCCTCCCTCTCCAGCCCCACACTTGTGAGTTGCTGGCTACAGTGGAAAAAATGGACGAGGAGCAGGTGCCTTTGCAGAGCTTCTGTCCCCATTTGTATTCAAGTGCTAAACAGCTCTGTGGCCATATTATTTCAACATTCTGGCCACAGTGGAACAATGCACCAAGCTCAACGTGTCCCTGTAATGGTATAAGGGCGTTTGGCTATTTTCTGGCTAATAATAATATCAAAGGTGTGATAGCTCCTCGTTTTCTCTTGATCCCCTCTCCTGAATATGTGAAAGACTCCCTTTTTGTAATTGTGCTGCTGTTTACTCGAGTAAATCCATGCAATGCTCCTTTGTTTTACAAGAGCTTTTTAAGAACAAGGCGCACTCTCCCCCTGATATTTAACATGCAACTACCAGTTTGCTGCCTGTTACTCTTTTGATGTTCAGTTTTATGGGTGATTTTGTTTTCTTTTTACCTTCCTGTTTTGACTGCCAGTAGCAACAACCCGATTCACCCAACAAAAGCTTGTTGTGATTGAGGTTCACATTAATTTACAGTGAACAAACAAATCCACACCGAGAGGCTTAAGATGCCGGTGATTCTTCACCTTCCAGTGACACTAAAAAGACCTGTACATAAAGAACCTGTAAAGGTAAAAGTGAAGGTGAAACTTTTCATGATGCACCATTGGGCAGGCTGTCTCCAGCACAGACATTTTAGCTGATGTGCATGATAGCCGCAGACGATCTGCTGCAGTCTGCGTCTGAGTGTGCCGTTTCCTCCTGTCAGTTGATGAGGTGTACTGTATGGCACCACAAAGTGTGACATTCCATGTAAAGCAGCGCGGGACAGTCTTTTAAGAGGTGTCTCCAGCCAGCCAGTGGCCCCACCATGTGCAGTTAGATGACTCCATCTCCTCTGCGTTGACAGCTCGATTTTCTAACAGAACATTTAACTCTTATAATTAAGCTGTCTTCAAATGACAGTCTGCCTCTCAGGCTTGTGTTACATGCTATCTTGTCGTTGCTCCGCTTCAGTGCAATCTAATCATTTAATAGTGCAACTTCATTGAATAGAATAGAGATACTTTATTAATCCCAGGGGGGATTCTTGTAATAGAGCCACACAGAATAAATAGAAGTTAATATATCAATATGGCAGAGGCCGACATGTTTGAAAGTTGTTTCAGCAAGTGGGTAAATAATGGGAGGAATTCACTTCGCTCTTGTGATGTGACGCCACGTGTTTCATCTGAATTTGTCACAGCTGAAACAAACCTAATGGCCGGTGGTAGTAAGTGAGCCTCAGCCAACTTTGGATTTTGCATGTGGAACAAAGGTCGTTGACTCAGTTGTCATATCCTCTTACAAAATGTGGAAAAGAAGTAGCTGCTTGGTTTCCCTGGCGATGGTGACCAGAAACCGCTCCCAAACATCATTATGGCGTTTGAAAACAACAAGGAGTGAGAACATATTTGCCCGATAACGTCTTTAATATTTCCCCATGCTCTTGTAAGGTGGCCTCCGTATCAGACTGCACCTCCGAGGAGGGAAAGTAGTGAGTCCAGATGTTTTAGCAAGTAAATAGATCTAAGTCCTGATAAATGGTGAGCCTCTTTCAGAGGCACTGTAGCATGTATTTCCATAGTGCCTATTAACCTCTGTTTTCATGTGTAGAGTGTTAGTGTGAGTGATTACAAAAAAGCACTTGTAGACCTTCAATGGAGGAAGAGATCTCACAGACCTGCACCCAGTGCTTCATCCATCCCACCTTGGGAGGCGACGTTTGGAAAACCAGTCAAGCAGCAATCCGTCATTCCCCTCTGGAGAATGAGTGCTAGGCCTTGGAAGCGCAATATGTGAAGTTACTTAGAAAGTTCTTGTTTCTTTGATGGTTTATCTATTGCTTTTTTCTTTTTTCTTTTTGTCTATCCTGCCAGTGCGGCCTTCCCGCCCACCTTCATCTCCGCTTTCTTTCCTCTTCCCACCCATACCGCCTTTCTCATCCTGTCATCCCTGGGCCGGTGGTCCGTCCCTCAGGGAGGTTAAGGGGCACTGTGGGTGAGAGGGCAGTCGGCAGGTTGTGCGGGCACTGCTTGCTTTTTCCCATAGCCCGCATTAAATGCTGCTGAACCCTGACCTCAGTGGGTCCTTACTCTCAAAATCGGTGTGGAACGCAATTCAGCCCGCCAGACCCTTTTGAGGACCGGACTTTCCACTAGAGGAGAAAAGAAACTCCACCCCTCCACAGCCCAATTGTGGTCATTGGCCCTCCCTTTGTCTGCCGGTCAAGCAGGGTCGGACGACTGGCCGCCACTAGCCAGGACAAGACTTCCGAAAAGCCTATTCAGCGTGTGATTTGACCCCCAGGTTCTATTGCTGACTCACATGGATCAAACGCTGGGAATCTCCGGGGGTTCTCTTCCATAGAGTTTTTCATCCATTGAAATGTACCCTTTTCACAACTCAAAATGACAGATTTTTTTTTCTTTCTTTTCCACGTCAGATGGAAAAACACTGATTCTGCTGGAGGAATTTTTCCAACACTTCTTAGATCTCTCAGCTTTGGTGGGCCTTTTTTAGGATATACACACTTTACTGAGAATAAGGTGCACATTGGGCACCGTTCAACTAAGTCTTAATATGTGGCAGGGCCTGCGTTTGGTTGAGATGGATAACTGCATCAGCAGTACACTTCTGCTCTCTTTGTAATGATTCGAACCAGACAGAGGCTGTTCTCTAACAGAGGGAGGTAATTGTGCAAAAAATAGACATGCTTACTTGACAACATCAAATGACACTTTCGATGCTGAAACTGCATATAGACGGCGGAAAAGCCATGCGTGGATTTTTACAAATATCAGTTGTGCATTTTGCTGGAAGTCAGAATTTATAAATGCCGCATGTCATCCCTTCTGTGGAATGTAGATTTTGAACAAACAAGTCTTGGTTGCATTATGTCCTTTGTTTTCTGGCTTGTAATTTGTCCCATTTGCCTGCCATTTGGTTGTTTGAAAAACACTTCCTGTAAAATATTTACAGGCTGTACACACACTCGCAAACAAAAGCACAGATATGTAAAGTAACAATGCAGAGTTGTTTTCATAATAAATATAAGAGTTTATGGAAGGCAGGAGATGGATGCCTTTGATTCCACACACGACGGTCCCGCAGTGTGTGAGTGTGTGCCCCCGTTAGTATGGCTGTGTGCGAGTGTGTGCACAGACTCTCACTTGACGCATGGTTTAAATCTTTTGCAGAAAGGGAGCACTTTGATTGTAATGCCGCGTGCTGTGTGCTGAAGCGGGGGCCTGCTGCAGCTTTCAAGCTGGTCAACTGTCAGGGCTGAAGCGTGAAAAGGGGGGGCCTCAGTGAAAGGGGTGGAGGGTCTCACTTGGGGAGGTCCGGGAGGAGGAGGAGAGAGGGAGGCTTGTGACAGACCTCCTGGGCTTTGAGGGCCCTCTGTGTGGGCTGCTACACCAAGGGAGCCCTCCTCACAAGAAGAAGAAAGAAAGGGCGGGCTTAAAGGAAGGTGCTGGCACATTGGCGCCTGCAGCAGGGAGCATGGGCAGGACGCCAGCTCACCCGTTTTAGTCCCATAGACCAGATGTTCCTTGTCAGGGGGCTCTTGGTCTTTAATAAATTGAGTTACTGTAAATCTGTAATAAGGCAAGGCAAACATGGGCACTCCATTCCCCCCACTGCACACACATCCCAGATAGTCTGCCCTCACAGACTTTTCGTAGTGTCCTGCGGGTCAACCCCTGGTGAAGGGGCCATGTTCCTGCTACTGAACCTGCCAATTATTTTTCAGCCTTGCACGAGAGAGCGGATGTTTTCTTTCCGCTTTGCCCTCAACCTGCACTCTATTGAAAATGCCATTCAGGCTACTTGCCGTCACCAGGTTTGTAACCTCCAGCAGTTGTAATCCACACTCTCACCCAAACAGAAATGTGTTTAGTGGCGTTTGGACATGAGAGACACTCTGTCATTATGTGTGTCTAATTCTAGGGGAGTCTTTTCCTAGCCTGTTGCCCTGAAGAGCCGGGCAGCACATGAATGGTTACAACTACATACTGTGTTGCATTGCATTACTTGTGCTCAAGCTCAATACAAGGTTAAAAAAAAAAAAAAAAAATATATATATATATATATATATATATATATATATATATATATATATATATATATATATATATATATATATATATATATATATATATATATATTTATTTGTTTTTGTGTTGTTGTTTTTTTTGCAAAATGTCTTTCTTAGAATCACAGATTTGAAAAACAGAAATGTGCAGAATACAAACATGATAGGATCACATCATTGCAGTATTATTTCTCTGGACTCTGTTGAAGGTGGATAAACAGGGTTGAATTATTGCTTGGCTCGAATCCCCAATGTTTCACTATGTGCATTTTACAAACTCACTTTGCATCTGCTGTTGCCACTACCAGGCTTCAGGCCTGAATCTTTTACCCAAGCGGCAGCTAGTGATTTGGAAGTCATCAGAACTGCTGCAATGTTTCTGTGCTTGTAAAAATAACACAAAAAAAATAAAAAGACATCTACCTGTTCATTGTCCAAATGGGAATCTTCTCATGGACATCTTTCAGATATATTTTCAAAATGCCTGTCTATATGGAAAGAACATTATCACTATGCAAGCTCTTAAACGCAATAGCATTGTACCAAGGAGCACTCTGAAAGAGTCTGTACGAAAGTCCCCCGAGCATCCTGGATTTACAGCCCCTCTGAGGACGACTCTGATCTGGCAGTGGTCAATTTGGCTTTAAAGGAAAGTGTCCCGCAAGGTGAATCACTTTGAACCTGCGCTGAGCGGAGCCCAGGGGAGGACGGGCGGTCTCACCTGAGTGGATCAGGACAGTAAATCTACTGCTTCTGCACTGTGACATGGGGACTTTCAGTTTTAATTTGTTGCCTGCTGAATCACTGTTCCAACAGTTCTGTAACTCTGGATTGGTTCCAGGGTGGCCTCGGTGCTGTTGCGTTTTGGCAAAATCCAGGCTTTTTCCACTGCAAAGCAAAACTACTACACTCAAAGTCCAAATCTTAGCTTTTTTGACACTCCCTCTGTTTGTGGTCCGACTTCATTCTCGTAGTCTTTATGTCGTGTTTCTTTGTCGCTGTCAGAATTTCTTCTGCTTCTGCTTATGAGGCTTTATTCACACTTATATTTATCAAGAAGAGCTTTTTAAAGAATTCCCCATTGATACCATCAGCCCTGAAAATGCGTATCACATGAGCTTTAATGCGGTGTAAACCGGGACCAGATTTTATACCGTGCACTTTGATTGCTTTTTCTTGCGGCAAATACTGGGGGGGGGGGGGGGGGGGGGGGTAAATGTGGAAAAGTCAGACTTTTAACACAACAGCTGCTTTCGCAAGATCAACACTGCGCGTGATTTGTTATCTGGGTTAATGACTGCTAATCAAAGTTTATGGTTTTCTTTCACAGAAGTCAGAGGTAAAAGGAGTTTGTTATATCAGACTCTTAACTCTCTTCTATAACAGACTGTTGAGTTTGACTGAGGAAGTGAACATTGGCGTCTGCATCGTCCAGAATTAAAGTCATCCCCCTGAGTTTTGGACTCGGCTTAAGCAATGCGGCATGGAGCTGAGCACACACACTCAAGCTGCTGTTTTTTAAATTATTTAAGCCTTCGCTTGGGTAACGGTCTTTGTTTTCGTCGTTTTAGTCTACCAGATTGTTAAAGTATATTTTAATTGTGTTATGGTGTTTCAGTTATTCTACATAATATAACTAAGCGAAAGTCTGGTGTGGTATGCAACAGCAACTTATTGGAAAATGGTTAATGGGTCACTTGAATAAAAGTGTCAGCATATTGTTGAACAAAATATATTTGTACTGGCAAAATGCTGGCCATGAGCAACAGGTAGCCATTGTAAGACATTTAGAAATGCATACATATTTTTCCTGCAACTCTCCTGAGTGTCTGCTGTTGATTTTGTTACTTATCTTTACCTCCATATATCTTAATGTTTCAGACAACTCTGCAATGGATGAGAGTGAGAGCATGAATTTCAGGGTTTGTAATGAGGATCGTCCTCAGTCTTTTATAGTCTCGTCACTGCTTGCAACCACCTGCTAACTTACCCAACAAAATGTAAAGTGGGGTCCCGGAGCTTTCACTCTCTCTAAGCCGTAAACAAATGTGAGACTGCAGCTCACACTTTCACTGAGTAGGCGATTAGGTCATTACCCGACATGTGTGCAGTCCGGTACAGTAAGCCTCCTCGGATAAAAAATCCCGGGACCGTTACCCAAGGTGTTACAGCCTTGCTTAAATAGGCTTTAGGTTTTACTTACTGGCTTGTGTGCTGTTTCATTTGACACCACCCATAGTTTGTGGTGCAATGTTTGTTTTTTCACAGGCTTCCTAAGTGTTCCCCTGTCGGGGACCTCCAGGCTTTCTCATGTCTTTAAGGCTCTTTAGGTAAGCCGGAAAAGCAAACAAAGGCATATCTATTATATGGTGAGTGGATCTCACATTTCCCTCCTGTTGCAGAGCAGTCGCCAGTGTGGGCCACTTTCCAAGTGAGTGATATCTTCACAGGGGCCAACATGTCAAGGGATGGTGTAATTGATTGTCTTGGATATTTGAGTATGCCACTTTCCCTGGTTCAGAGCCCCTCTAATGCTTCCTTCTCCAGTTATATAGCTTACTCATGTGGTGAGGTTGTGACATATGACAGTGAAGACATGTGATAGACATGTGGTCACGCAACAACATTAGTGCTCGAGGCCATAGCTGCTGTTTTTTGAGGCACAACTATTTAAAAAGGTACTCTGCATTAAACTATGCTCCATTACATGCCATCGTCACGTGTACTCACAATAAGGAGTTTCTTCTGCTTCTCTTAGGTCACTTTTTGTTCACAAAGGATGGTTTTTTTGTGGAAATGGGCCCCTGCTGAAGTTCATCCCCAAGGCTGAAACAACTGTGCCTCCAATGAGTTTATTGAGTAAAGGTCTGCTCCTTTCACAGAAAAGGTTTTGATAGTTGCTGGAATTGTTAGGAGGATAACTTATATGCCTGAATCTGTCTTTTTAATCAGCTTTTCTTTTGATTTTGGCCTCTCCAAACATGGCTGAAAGGCAAAGTCTTCTCGAGTGAACACTTCCTCCTTTTCCTTTTATGATCGCATTACTTAAACAGGAAGAGATTATTAGGATTATTTGATATTATTCAATTTAGTTTAGATTATTTTTCTCAGACATTTGGAACCTGAGACCACTCTCGCTGCCAAGCTCGACAAAATAACTCACCCTGGATGAGAACTTGAGAACTGACAGCATAGTTCATTTCACTTTTTTTTTTCCTCGATATTTATCTGCAAAAGGAGTGCAGTCAACAAACCTGCATCTGTTCTTTCTGCCTTTGCGCTTAATGTCTGCAAGAATGCTAAAACCAACTTCAGATTTCTCTAATACATGTGCATTGCACAAAGCCAGTGAACCACAGTCTGTGTTTTTATCAGTAGGATCCTGAACAGGGCATGTTAATGTTGCTGTGTTGCTTTGGACCTGTGCCACAGCAGCCTTGAGGAGGTACTTTGCTTGAATTACTCAGTACAACCTCAAGTACAAAAGTGACCATAGGAAATGTACAGGGCAGCGATATAATAACGAGAATGGTCCATGACAAATTACAGCAGTTCTGAAGTTAATAAATCACCACTGTGGCAACACTGCAACAAAGGTGGGTCACACTGGGCTGCATACCACTTACTGGTATTTACCAACCGCCCTTAGTTCAAAGACACAAAGACAAAGGCAGTTTTTGTCCATTTGACAAACGTCATTATGAAGTCAGTTCATCTCAAAAAATGTACAGCTTTCCTCCTCTCTCTCTCTCTCTCTCTCTCTCTCTCTCTCTCTCTCTCTCTCTCTCTCTCTGATGGTTTGTAATCTTTGTAGCTGTTTATTTTTTTTCAATCAGCGGATATTCTTACTCTTCAACATATAAATTGATATGTACAAGACTTCTGGTTAAACAACCAGTCTTGATAAATTGACATATTGATGCTTGTCAGTTTATTTGATTTTCTAGTGTGCAGTGCTTGCTGAGATTGGCTTTAGTTGTACTTATAGATGTAAACAGAAGGAAAATCAGCATCCAAATGGAACCAATGTTTATTTTTCCCCCCAAAAAATGTTGGTAAATGACATTTGAACATCATAGCATATGCTTCCTATGTTAAATCCACAAGAGATAAAACAGCTCAGAACAAGGGATTTAGATGTATGAAGGACGTATAATATGATGGAGGGTTTACCAACATGTGTTCTGAGCAGAAACCAATATGGAAAGCATCTCCAGGCATCTATTTTGTACATCTGTCTGCATTTAGGGTTTGTTTAGCCGGTCAGGAGGCCACGGTCTCCTAGAAACATCAAAGCTCTTCTTATTCTGCCAGGATATCCTCTTGACTTGAGGTGATGCCAACAGTGGCTGTCACATGTCGTAATCTGGCAGAGTCAGGAAGCGGCTGGATGCACGTGCCATGCATGCCCTCCACTCTCTTAAGGAGTCCGAAGTAGGCTTGCCAAAGTTGGAGCTTAAGCTTAGCCGACTGGCCGTGCAGCCGTTCCCTGCAGACACTGGGTCAGAGACGGTCAAACGTAACAATAGAGCTTCAATAGAGGAACTCTTCTCCCAACCTACTGATGACAGCTAATTTCAGAAATGTATTTTTAAATCAACATGTAGATTTAAAAAAAAATACTTCTTGTCGAAGTTCAGAGTCGTTGTCCAGGCTTCTTTTGGCGTGCCACTCACAATAATTATGCAGCCCCATTGATGGTTGTAATTGCGTCTGTTCGGGAGGTAAAAATGGGATTTTCTCAGAAAGTCTGCAGTATATCTTATCTAAATGTAAAATACTCCTACGTTAAGAGTAGTTTGACGCACTTAGAAACTTAGTCCATGTGTTTTGCAGTGGCTCACCTTTCCAATCTGCACAACCACTGACGTGTTCACTGCTGTTGTGAAAGAGTTCTCCTTTTATGAGAACAATGCGGACTGCTGGCTAAGATGACTGGATTCCAGATACAGTTGAGACAGACACAAGTGATTAAAGATTTTTTGACGCTCTTATGCATGTATAAGCCGCTTTCTCCCATGCACAAGGCGAGGCCCCCGTTCTGTATGACCTAGAAGAAGCTAGACTGGATGACCCAGTGGTCATCCTTGGAGCCATCTGGCAACTAACGTCTTGTGTGGCTTACACATCCCAGTGCCTCACGCAATTCCTTAAGCAAGACTAAGTGCGCTTAGGAGGACTTAATCTCAGAGAAACTGGTTTGGGCCGCACTGTTGATTGCCATTGTGTATGCACCCGGCTGTCAGGTCATGGGGTTCCTTCAGTCATGTAACACTGAGACGGTGCTTTTGCCAACGTGTCCTGTCTGTTGTGTGGTTAAACTCTCTGGCTTGAATGTGCCATGTCGATGAAATGTGGCCCGTATGGCGGAGCCGGTATCAACTGGCTATTAACTAAGTTGGGGATTTGTCGGTAAGGCAGACTACTGGTGTTGTCATGGGCGCACCACTGCAAAGCTGCTCTGAAAACTTTAGAAGTCATCTGGTATGGTGGGTGGGATCAGTTGTCTGTTGCAAAGTGCTAAAGATGGCAGTTGCCACACTGCGAGATGCCCCCGGGCGTGTTCGGCTGGCTCACCATGCAAGGAAGGGAAGTGAGAGAAGCTTGAGCCTGTCTGCACTTGCACAGAGGTCACTTCTGGCCTTTTGACTGTCTGCCAGTGCAGGGGCCAGAGTCTTCCAGAAGAGGGCCTTGGCTACAGCAGACAAGTAAGCCAGCCAGCCAGACAGGCAGCCAGCCGCATCGTCTGCAGTCTAGGTCTGGGGCTAGAGCCTGGACTAGGGCAGCTCAAGTTACCCAGACAGATTTGTTAACACTGTTTGGGTCCACTCGGCTTTCTAGCCAGGCTTCTGAGCCAAACGCGGCTGAGGTGACTTAATCTGTCATTAAACTCACATTACACCCGGACAGAGACTCGGCTCAGGGGGGCAGAGACAGCACTCACTCTCCCACTCACTGGCATGGCTGGTTGGGTTTGAGCAGACACAAAGAATACACCCCCCCTCCTCCTCTTCCTCCTCCTCCTCCTCCTCCTCCTCCTCCTCCTCCTCCTCTGCTCCATCCTCTTCATGCCACACACCATGGCACAGCCAGACAGCCCAGCACAGTCTAGACAAAAGCAATTTCACTCCAAGTTGAAAAGTCATTTGACGATGTGACGAGCATCTTTGTCGATTTCGTGAAGTTTGTTCTTACAATTTGTAGCACTGCGGTTTTCTGCTGTTACTGACAGTCGTTTTGCATTTGAAGAAACACTAAGAAATGATGTCTGGCCATGAAAATTCATTTGAGTAATTATTGCCAATAACATGTCATGTTTTTAAACAGCTTCACAGCCGAGGCATTTCTGCAGTGATTAATGTCCTCTTCCCAGCCTGTCGTTTCACAGATAAAAAACACATTACAAGGGAGAACGTAAACTTTGGCAAGCTCTTCATGCAGAGACAACTGTGGAAATTGAGCTTTGGAGTGTCTGTATCCATATATTTTCCAGCATGTGCAGTATGCCGAGCGCCTGTACCAACTGCTTAGTGATCACTTCAATGCACTAGTGTTGATTTAAACTACTGCAAAAATCTCAACCGAGCATGAAAGTGACGAAGTAAATCAGAAAGATGAGAAACATTAGTTTTATTGTATCAGTGTTATTTCATTAGATTTTTTTATTATTTTTTTTTTTTTTGGTCTCAGAGCTGATGACTGAACACATTTGTCTCTGTGCAGTCTTTGGACTTTATTCACATCAGGCAAAGGGGAAAAAAAAAAAATTGCTTCCATTACTCTCAGCTTGAAAATGTCAGAGTGCCTAACAACCTGCAGTACCTTCAGTGGAGGTCTGAGACATTGTTCCCTCTGCTGAGATTTGTTTCTACATAACAGCCGGTTCTGGTTCTCTGCGAGCCTCACCACACCCCCCAGCGTCGAAGAGTTGCCAAAAGCCAACATATGAACTTTATAATCAACTCTTACGGAGAGCAGTGCCAAGCCAACAAGCCACATATTTCTCACATACAAGGGCCGTTTTGTCTCATTTAGTTCTGTTGTATTTATTTGTTTGCTTTATTAGCTTACACTTTGATGAAGAATTAAACTGGTCTATAAACATCTTTAAAAAGAATCTGACGAGGGCTTTGCTCCTAATTTATATGAGCAAAAGGTAAAATGGAATACCTCTACCCACATGTTAGAGGATGAAATAATAACTGAATTCACCTGGTGTGCTTGTTTGCCGTTAAAAAAAAAAAAATCAACATCTCATATTTAAATAGTTTTGCTCATGCAAAAGCTGTTCATCTTGCTTCAGTACGACATGTGATGGCGTAACTGAGCATGTGTTGTTTCTGACTGCAGATCAAGAAGTACTTTGAGCTGGAGCCGCTGGCCCGGGGGAAGCGCTGGATCCTGGACGGCAGCTCCACCGACAACATGGAGGCCGTGAAGGAGAGCTTCAGCCAGTTCATCAGCCTGCTGGAAGACAAAGACACAGAGCCCGCGAGGATATGACACTAACGCTGCTAATGCCAGGAGGCGTTAGTGCTTTACAGCCACCACGTCCTGCGGGTGCCCACGCACACACACCCCTGCACAGACACACACATGTACACAGAAGAAAACTCGGCAGAAGTCGGCCTTGCTCTCTTTGAGATGTGTATCGTACCTTATCCTCCCCTCGCCGCAATATCGGTTTTTAAATTGGACGAGCGCACACGAGCAACAGTTAACCACTACAAGCTGACAGCAGTGACACACACACAAGCGTGCGCACACACACACACACACAAGCACACACACGGTGGAGCCCAGGTTGTCTGTAGATATGTTTAACATCTCCACTAATTACTTTGCAGGATGTCTGGGTGGGCATGGTTGATGTTCTTTCCACTGAGAAGTACTGTATGGCTGTCAAGTGCTTCTCCCTCCGACTCGGTAACAACAGGAACTGTTGTGTGACTGGAGTGCATAGTCCAAAGCCTCACATTATGTACGGTAGTTGCATATCAGTGTGGTCGCACTGCGTCTGAATATCTAATCTGAATAGTTGTAGTCTGAGTATGTGATGGAGTATTATGTACATGCAGACAGGCATATTGCTGTGTACCCTCCTGTGCAGCCGTGCACAAGTACTAATCATGTGACTAAGTGCTTAGGTGACTTTATGGAGACGCGAGTCCATTTGGAAAGTGGGAACAAGTCTGAATGCTTTTATAAATGTGCAACTTAGGATATATTTTCTAGCTCTGTGTGTTAATCTGGTAGAGCTGCGTTCAGATTTTTTTCTATATCAAACATCCTTGTGTCACACTCTTAAATTCTGTCAAATCAAAGACCAAAACAAGAGTAATTGTTGATTGTCTGGACTGGATGTACCCGTAAGGTAGTCAAAAAATTTAATGAATTTAATTTCTTTTTTTGGGGGGAGGGGGGGGGTTGTTTTTTTTACTGTATTGTTTTCTCCCCTTATAAGTTTTGACACGAGCCGTCTCAGCCCTGGCTGGTGACTGCAGGCTCCCATCAGGGTGGAATACAAACTATCAATCAGCCACAGCAACAGCTGCATCTGACAAGTCCCTGTCCGACACCCTAATGCCTTCCAACTGTCTGAAGACCCCTCCCTGTCTGCTGTTTATCGCACACCCCTGCCCCACCGCATCCCCACCAGCACGGCCCCTCACTGCTGCAGCTCCTCCGCCCGTCCCCACCGCTTCTTTTCTGCTTTTATTTTTAATTATTATGATCCCTGATGCCATTTTTCAAACCAGTTGCCCTCGCGTGGAGCCCCCCCACTTCTAAAAATGTGCCACAGGTGTGTGGTTGTACCCACTATGACGTTCACACCTTCTACCCATGTGCTTTGTTTTATTTGTTGTTTCGATCAGTATTTTGTCAGGTTTTTAGAGATCAAATCTTTTTTGTTGTTGTTGTTTTTTTTTTTTGTACCTGATGTGAGAACTGAGCAGATCAGCACATTTGTTGTCTTCAGTGTAAATTAATCTTTCATGTCAAGATTTTACCAGTGTTGGATCATCCCACACACATTTTAAATTGTTTTTGTTTTTTGTTTTTTATTCAATCCTGCGTTTTGTCTTAAAATGCAATTAAAGGTTTTGAAAATCAAAGTGGTCATGCTTTGGGTTTTTTTTCTTTTCACTGTTGTGTTGCTGAATATTTCCTGTGTCCTGGATTCACAGAATGACGACCCAGCAGCGTGACTTATTCTTTGTGGCACTTATACGAGCACATAATTAGTCAGATCAGGTATACATTAGGATGCAGGAGTCCGTGACTTTATTCTCGGTAAAAAAATAGAACAAATTGTACTCTGTGTCACTCTGAAATATGTGAGATCAACGTTTTCAAGTGTCCCTGGAAACCTCTTATTCAGTGTCTGTGATTTGTGATTTAGGGTGACCTGTGGAAATCTGAGACTCTGGAAGATAATCAGGAAAACCCAGATGAGCCAGAAGAGTTTGAGCCAAAGTTTAAGGGTGGGGGGGGAGAAAAAGAAAAAGGAAGCAGCAGTCAAAGTGGAGCGGCTGAAGAAAGTTTGGAGTGGAAAGTTAACCGAGTGAGACAGGAGTTCCTGATAAATATACTCCACTCTCTGCTACCTCTGCCTCCCCTTTCCCCTCTCTTTTTGCCCTCCTTCCCTCTTTTTCAAATTAACCGTGTGGCTTTAATACAATGTGTGTCATGCAGGTTGCCCTGGCGACTCTTTGATCCTGTTTTCCAGTCTCTGCCTCTGAGGCAGACGTGCTTCTCTTCAGTCTGCTGCACACCGGCTCTGGAAGCTGCCGCGGCCCTGATACAAACCATGGGCTGCTGCGCTCGCCTCGCCTCGCCTCGCCTCTCCTCTCCTCATTCCCCCCTCTCCCTTCATGTCGCTCACTTTCTCTCTTATTTTTCCCCCTCTTCCCCCCGCTTTGCTCAGGTTCTCTCTCCCATCTTTGTGTCTCAAGTCTCACTTGCTCTGCTTCTCTTTGCTCACACCAAAGCAGGACTCCCCTCAGCCGGAGCATCCAGGCAGCCACCGGGGTGAGGAGAGGAGGCCGGACCCTGTGAAGCAGCTCTCCCCGGAGAAAAGACAGACTATTACCCCCCCCCCCCACTCTCTCTGTGTGAAACTGATTTAATTCTACTGAATGCGATGCTGTGCTCTCTTCCCACACTGAACCTTTACCTGCTCTACCTGTGTAATTGCTGGCGTCTGGCTGCACTGTTCCTTCTTGCCCTTGCTGGCAGCCGACCTTCGGTGTGACTTGCTGATAAGCTCCGGAGTTGCAGTACTCTGCGCTAATGCACTCCAGACTTCTCTAATTGGCCTGTGCGTTACTGAGCAACAATGCAGGCGATGCGTGGTGTTTCGTGTGATGGATACAGTCACTCAAGAAGCAGTCAAGTCTCGGCAGGTTTTTTTTTTTTTTTTCTGTTCATAATTCACTTAAAGTGGGAGATAATTAGCAGTTGCCTGGAAGGTAGGAAAACATTGAGAAATCTGAAAATCTATGGCAAGACAAACTGCTGGCAGAAATGTACAGCGTGTGTAAAAGGGTCAAACTTAAAGAAACAAATGCACAATTGAGCTGATGCCATCCTGCAGCGGCCGTCATGGCTCTGCATTTATCTACCCGGCGTTTGATATCCAGGCATCAAGAGCGCCGTGCTCACGTCACCGTCTGTCTTTTGTCATTCAGAGCCTATTTACAGCTTGTACAACACACACACACACACACACACACACACACACACACACACACACACACACACACACACACACACACACACACACACGCCCAGTTCTGCAGTCAAAAGGAAATTTTCCATCAAGATGTGGATTGGATTTTAAACATGGGCTGTGTTGATTCAAACACAAACAAAGCACTGTGGGTTTGTAAAAGCGATTATCTCATTTGCTATATGAGAGGGGTTTTTTTTTTTTTTTTTTTCTCAGCACAACCTCAGAGTGACTCAGTGAAGAGGTAGCTGCCTGTGTGTTTTCACTCGTGCATTTCTTTACTCAGCTAATCCGAAACAGTGCAGTTTTGGGTTTTTTTCCCAGCGTGCAATCATGTATGTGCTGCTGCTTTATTTCTTCATACTGTCTTTATTCTATTCCCGAAACTAAGAGACGTTGCACAACAGTCTCAACACAGCTTGTATATGTGCTGTTATAGTATGAAACTTGACGGATTTCTATTGTTGAACTTTGTGACTCCCATCCACTGCAGATTTATGAGTGAATCAGTCGGTAGCGTCCTTGTTCTTTTAAAAGAGCCATTCCCAGCTGACTGTGGGAGAAGGCAGGGTACGCCTGGGACCAGTCACCAGTTCATCATGTGGCAAACACAACCGCACACACTCACACCTGCCAACAGTTTAAAGTGGAGAGATTACCTCAAAAAGCCTGGATTCTGACTGATTCAACTGCGACACTCACTGTGCAGGCCAGGCTTTAGCATGTAAAACTGTTTAGTTTCATTAACTTAAAAAAAAACTTTCTTCAAGCCTGATGGGAAATCAAGAAAAACAGAACAGGAGCCAGGCAAATACACACAAACAACCAAAAAAACTGATGCAGGGACACTTTATAGTTGTTAGAGGGTTCGCTGCATCACAGTTGTTTTTACAAAGTACCTATCCCTACATTAAGTGTCTGAATAGCAAAATAATAATCTTTCCTCCATCGATGTTGGTAAATTATTCTTGAGAAGGCAATCCAACGGATTTTTCATATTTTGGTATAAACTGCCACCGCCATGTGTCACATGCATTATAACGACCTACCAGAAGTATAAACACATCCAATCACTCACTGCAAAGTGAAGCCTGTCAGCTTTGTGAAATGCAAATGTGTGACCCGACGGGGAACCTGACGTTCGTTTACAAGACAAACAAAAGCACATGTTTTCTTAAACTCTGGAAAGAATGCCTCTTGTTCTCCCTCCATCTTGTGTGTGTGTGTGTGTGTGTGTGTGTGTGTGTGTGTGTGTGTGTGTGTGTGTGTGTGTGTGTGTGTGTGTGTGTGTGTGTGTGTGTGTGTGTGTGTGTGTGTGTGTGTGTGTGTGTGTGTGTGTGTGTGTGTGTGTGTGTGTCAGGGTATCTGCTGATAAGAGCAGGCCGGGAGGTGTAACAGATGTTGCCCTGACATCCATCTGGGCCCTGTACCCCTGCTCTGCCTCCCACGGCCGATGCTCCACACGGGACACTCGCCGTGCTTCACCTCCTCACACACAGCAGAGGACTGCTTCTCCTCACCCTCCTCTTCCTCCTCCTCCTCTTCCTCCTCCTCCTCCTCTTCGTCGGCATCCCGACAAGCAGTGACGCAGAGATCAGCTTTGATGCTGCTTTCAGTCTCCTGATCCAACGGGACCTCCGGGTTTGTCTGAGGGGTTTCCTCTTTAACACTCCTGCTTACACAACACACACATGTCATAAAAACAAACACGAGTGGTGACACTGCATCAGTGATGTAAAGCCTGTGATGAAATATTCCCTGAACACGGTCATCTTCTCCAGATACGAGGGATTATTGATTCAGAAAAGCTTCAGCACCTTTAACTGGTGTCTCCCCACATGTCAAATATTTATCAAAAGGTCATTTCTCTCATGCTGAGAGTGTGTGATGGATTAATCCTGCCTGAATAGTAGCCGTGGTTGCAGAGCTGCAGTTGATTGGCGTCGTGCGAGAAGCAGTTTAGTAGTAGCTCGGGTTCAAATGTTGAGACGAAAGAAAATGTGAACGACCTCCCAGTAGTCGATCGCTTGTTGGAGAAGGACGCGAAACCGTGTTCCCTCTCGTCATCTGTGTCATCCTGCATCTTTGTGGCTCAAATCTAAAAATGATGAAGACCCCGAATCTCACTGAGCGTCAGCTCGTCCTGCCTTTTTCTTTTATGAGACACTCCAGGTTTTTCTGTTTGTAGTTGACTTTAAATCCTCATCAGACCTGGTTTTGTCATTTCTGATGTTAAAACCATGTGGACGCAGGATAATATTAAATTAGTCTGATTACATCAAAGTAATTTAGTCTTAAGTGGAACTTAAAGATGTGAAACCCAAACCAGACTGTCGGAATGTCAATCAAGACTCAATTCAGGGTCTCGCTGTTACAAAACATTTGAAATTAGAAATGAAAGAAAACCTTTAAGAATGAAGCAGTTTCATTCTGCATGAAATCAAAAGTACATGGAGCCTGTTATTGATGTGTTACCAGATATAATGTCCGTGTATGTGGTAGCTTATATTGGAGTTGATTCTGAATAAAACTTTAAAGTTACTTTTTACAAAATATTCCAGTGGTTTTCACTCCTCCGGGGGGGAATTACAGATTTCCCAGCATCGTTTTGCCTCTAGAATTGTGGGAAATAAATCATAATCGTTTCCCACTATGAAAACCTCTGTCATGTTTCAGTGAATCAAGAGTTCATGAGAAGATCATACATTTAAACGCGATACTATAACTCAAAACAGAAAGTAGTATAGAAGTATAGATTTCCACAAAAATATAGATTTTTTTTTTTTTTTACTTTCCTGCTCAGCGTGACGCTGCTTCACAGTTTTCTGTTTCAAGATGAACTGAGATGAATCTGGTCCTGCCTGTGTTTGGATCAAACTCCCAACGTTTGCACTGGAGGATCTGAGGAAACCATGCGGTGCAATTCTACTCGGGGCCCTTTGTGGCCAACCTCCGCGCCTCTTGTTTTCTCTGCGTGTTTGAAAGCCTCGTCTGTTGGGTGACTTCCGTGGGATCCCGGCAGCCTTGTCACTCAGATTGTTTGTCCTGCGGACGGGATCTGTGTGAGTCCTGTTTCCCTTCCTCTCTCCTCGGGCCCGAGTGCTGACGGAGACCCGCATCCCAGGTGGCCCACACATCAAAACAAGGGGGATCGCGGCTCTTGGTTTTCAGACAAACATCACTCACTTTCTTTGTTGTCTGAGGGACAGGGGGCCACGACGGTTTATCTCCAGAGGATCCCCCCCCCACTCCCCCCCTCCCTGCTATCGCCTTCCAGCGGCCCGCTGCCCCATCCCACAGGAGCCGCTAAAAGCAAACGTCAGTCAAGGAGAAGGTGTTGCATTCCTGCGAAAGGTCAATTAGTGGCAGCCACTGAAGGATCTGTTGCACGTTTCAGTCAAAATACGGGAACTGTTTAAAAAAAAAAAAAAAAAAAAAATCTATCGACTGTCGGAGGAATGGCGTTTTGAGGATGTCGCTCGCAGGCCTACCACACACACACACACACACACACACACACACACACACACACACACACACACACACACACACACACACACACACACACACACACACTCACACACAGTTAGTTTGATTCACGGCACGTCACATTAGAGACTTATTGCTTTCTCCCTGTGTAATGAAGGGATTGGGGGGTTGGGGGGTCGCAGTTCCCAGTGCAGCAGCCCCTGACCAGTCTGTGCAGGTGATTCTTCCCCTTCAGGCCTATAAGCAGCGCAGTGTCTCGGGGACTTTTATGAGCGTGACCTTAACATGCCCGTCTCAAGTGGTCTAGACTCACCGCTTCGTTTACTGGAGTCCCCGTCCCGCTGATGGCTGTCAGACTTTTTTTTTTTTTTTTTTTTTTAACTGGTTGAGTCTCTCTTGTCATAACTCTTTGAAGATGAACAGACATGACGCGTTCACCGTTGTTTCTGTGGACTTTGCTGTCACAGGTCTGAGAAAACAGGAATAACAAAGGTGGGGGTGGGGGGGTGGGGGGGTTGACATACACTGCTTTTCTCTGCAGGAGATCAGAAGAACATGTGCAGAGTACAGCTGCACTCGGGCTTCTCATGCTGCACATATGCAAGCTTTAAATTACCTCCAACCCAAAGTGGGAGCATCATGGCGTACAGACCTGAGCCAAAAGTTTTCTACCTACATCACTGCATTTTTTTTTTTTTTTTTTTTTTTTTTATGGCTCTCTGATAACTCCAATAAAGAGCTGACCCAGTGAGCGTGCAGCCGCAGGTGATTAATCAGTCGCTAATATGTGGTAAATATTTATTAGTTGTCTCCAAAGTGAACCGTTTTTTTGTGGGGTTTTTTCCCTTCTTCTTCTTCAGTATTATGGTTTGTTTGGTGCGCTGCGTGGCACCGGGCCAAACGCTGTAGGTGGATTAGCTCATTGAATCCAAACAGTTTACGGGGAAAGCAGCTCCAGTGACGACACTATGTGGGCAGCTTGTAGCTCTCAAAATACAAACCTTCCATGTGAAAGCAAAGGAAGAGAGGGAAAAAAAAGAAAAGTGAGCCTTTCACAGGGACAATCTAGTAAACACGAATGCTGCGCGGAGAGGGAACACCTGTGTTTTACCAAACTTTTGGCACGCGGAGGTCCTCCATCACAGCCGGGGGGCCTTATTTGGTCCAGCATGGAGTTTTAAACGTTGGCCCGTCCAGCGATGACGAAACGCAACCTGACTCACCCGGGAAACTGCACAGTCAGTCACAAGCGAGATGCGAGCAAACAATAGGAACGGGAGAAGGTGGCGGGATGATTCAGCTGTGCTGGAAAGGAGCAGACTGCAGACACAGACTCGGGGCGGGATGGCGGGAATAAGCTTAGAGCCGCAGCCAGAAATAGTGTTTAAGGTGTGGAGGATTAGGGTTAAATGTCGGCAAGGTCAAGTAAGAGACGAGTTTAGATTGGCTTAGAGATGTTAGCTGGACACAGCTCGCTGAACAATTGTTCAACTAGAACCTGGAAGTCTGAGTATTTACATACTTTCATGGCGAGCGACTCAATATTTACCAAACAGGAAACCAAAGCGAGGCCCTTTCCAGTGACATAATTCCACCATGAGTGTGTGTCTGAAGTTTACTCTGAATTTATGAATACACAACATGCATTTTGAATTCTGTGCAAAGAAAGAAAACACAATATTTAAGCGATTTAAAGAGATGAGCAGATTTCAGGTTTTCCTTCCATTTGTGAGCTGTGAAAAAAAAAATATGTGCGTCGTTTGGGGATCACATGGCAGCGCCTCGTTTCTGTTTACTGGTGCTCTGGGGATTGAGCCTAAACATCCTCTAATGGGATTCACCACCAGGAAAAACCCAGAGGAAGAAAATATGTCCTCTCTCTTTACCCACCGGATCAGGAGCTCACTGACCAACAACTGGAGGCACAACTAGTTTACAGTTCATTCTCAAATCATCCTTATCAACATGTTCTTTGTGATTTCGTTGTGTCTACATTTTGTTTGGGTTTAAATAGACACACTTCAGTTCCCTTAATGACCTTGTGAAGCAGGTGTGGGAGAACGAGCCCCCCCCCCCCCAAAAAAAACCTCACACATCACACATGCTTTGTCTGATGACAAGAAGTGATTTTTAATTGAATGCTGGACTTTCTAATGTTTTTTCCACATTATGAGATATTAATAACAGCTGTTGGGATCCATAGGCAATAAAAAGTAATACGTTTCTCATTGTTTCCTGTGTTTCCACCACAGCCTGAAGTCCTGAAGTATTATTATGGCCTGAAGACTGACGGCAGAGGGGAAATCAATGAGTTTAAAAGCATTACACAAAACAACGACAACACCATAAAAGCAACAAAGAGGCCGTTTCCTCATGTTGATGGAGTGTAAACATGTGGAATGTTTAGCCAGTGCTGTTTTTCTACACGACAGTAGGCCGGAGATGAGTATTCTTCTTCTAATTGTAGCCCAGTAGTGATAAATGAAGAGAAATAAAGTGGGTGAAATATAATATTGGCGCTGTAGACCCTTTAAAAATACCATTCTCCAGCCAGGGACTTTTCTTGGAGATAGAAAATAGCCCCAGGACAAACTTTAGACCCGAGTTCCAGCGGGCAAATGAAATATATTTTAGGGGCTTGTGAACTAAATCTTATTCTGTTTTAGTTTATCTCCATTGCACTCGTAATAAATTAGGTAATACAAATATGTGTTTGATAAAAGATAACTCAACCTCCACTTGGTGCCCCCTAGGGGGGGCTCAACACACCGCTGACATGTTGGGCAGTCTTGATCCAAGTCATCTTGTTGTAACACAACTTACTTTACCTTCCTGGATGTCCTGCTCATCTTCTACACAACAACAAAAGCTATTGGACCACAAACTAAAATATCAACATTGCAACAATACTTGGACATAAGCACTGATTTTCACTCGTTTAAATGACAGAAATCATCAGCGCTGTTGTTCCAATGTGACTAATAATGAGTAACAGAACAGCCCAGCAGCTCAAACATCCAACAGAACTTAATATCCTTGTTTAAGAAACCAGAACAAAATGTTTAGTCGCTCCCAGGAAGATGAGGAGGATTTGAGTTTGTTTTTGAAGAGTCTGCCTCTCCTTATGAAACAGGAAAAAGTGACAATATTAATTGAAAGTAGCAACCACTTTACTGTAACAAACCATTTTAACTTGTGGAAAAACGACCACATGTTATGGTATATCATGGATTATTCTACATTTTAAACTGTTTTCTCTTTTCCCATCCATCCTTGCTTCCATCCATCCATCCATCCATCCATCCATCCATCCATCCAGACAATCATTCACATTCATGCCTACATGTATTCTAAAGTCCCCTATTAGTTAGAAACGTTTGTTTTTGGACAGCAAGAATAAACTGGTGCCCACATGCATGGAGACAAGATGGAAACTCAGCCCCAGAGTGCAGCTGCAGGGTTGCTGTGAGAAGACGGGTAGTAGAAGTAGTAAAATCTTAAAAACAACTCAACTGTACGCAGAATCCACTAATACACATTGTCTCTTTATTTTTGGTTTCATGTCTAATTTGGACTGGTCAAACAAATAAAAAGCATGCAGTGCAGCTTTACTGTGCATTACAAACAAACACATGATATATAGTTTTGCTTCCTATTGCTTCAAATGTAATGAATATATCTGATGAAGTGTTAAACAGTACGTTTGCAGCTCTGGTGATGTACACACTAAAACTGCACAGTATTTTTGACTAAATCTGTTAAAAAAAAACAAACAACAAAGTTGTACCACAGAAATCTTCTACTACGGCTGCTACGACACGACACAAACAAAACAAGTGATCGGCTGAAAATTAAAGGATTGGCAATCCTGCTTTCTCCTCAGTCTGTCTCTCTGTAACACCCCCCACTCCACCCCCCTCTGTCCCCTCTGCCCCCTCCAGCCCCCTGAATCAGCCTGGTTCACATACACAAGATTAAGTAGCAAAAGTGACATCCAAGACCAATCGGGCCACCCAAGAGAACCGCAACCAGCGGAAAGGCTGTCAGAGCCCCCTTTTGCAACATTAATCTTGGAGCCTCTCCTGCACTGCCAACTCACATCTCCTTCAAACGGGACGGGGAGGTAGAAGACTGAACTTTTCCCTCCCCGAAGGTTTTCTCCTCTCCATCAATAAACTCTTTGGGGGACAATTCATCGTCACCCGCCATGTGTCAGACAACTTCAAACACGAGCCAAATGAATGACTTTTCCAGACATTTTTTTTTTCTTTTTACAAAAAAAAAATTAGATAAAATACAAACAAAAACAAAAAAAACCAACAACTCACCTTCACTTTGGCAAGAAGATTAGCGTGGACATACGTTCAATTTGTAATCCACCTAAATGCCCCCGCATGGACACGTGGGACAGAAATGAGACTAAAAGCGATGCTTTGAGGTGATTTATGCACATTTAAGTTGCCTGCTGACGGCTGCGAGACGTTTCTATGGCCTGTTGAACACATTAATGAGACGTTAACATTCAGCAATACAATTTATCTGAAGCTACAGACGTGGAGATATCGGCCGGCTGGATGAGCCACCGCAGATACCTCCTGTCTTCATTGACCTCTTCCAGGAGGGGGGGGGGGGGGGTGCTGACCTTCTGGGGGTGCTGTCACATCCAACCTGATAGCGGTGTGTGAATGGGAAAACAGAAGAGATCAATTGATAAATGGCGGAACACGAGTGGTGTTATGGTGTGGATGCCTTCAGTCCCAAGAGAGGCCCCCCCCCCCCCCCCTCCAACCTTCCTCCTGGCTGAGACCCGAGAAGCCGAAGGGGGACGTTGCGCCGTCCAACAGTGCTCCTTTGAAGAGATCTTGGGCAGCATGCCTCAAATACTTTCTGCTGGCTTTCTCCACTTTCTCCACTTGACAAATGCCTAATTGTCAGAAAGCGTGAACGAGCCGATCCCACTAACAGGTGACGTCCGTCTGCGTGCAGGAGGTTTCTTTCGTTGTCCAAAAACAACTCGCTGACTGATGTGTTCATCAACGCTGCACACGAGCACCCAACTTTATCATCCAGAAACCCTAAGTACTCTTCTCATTCATCAGCTATCAAGAAAACTGGAACAACTCCCACTTTGGCAGTCATAGTTAATGTGACAATATTGACACACTTATTGATGACTCTCTGAGCAAACATCACAAATTGTTGTATCTTTGGCAACTTTCACATTTCTTCACTTTGGTTCTAATTAATAAGTATAAATATGTGTCAATCATCAATAAAACATGATGAAACAACTCTGTTGCACATAGAAGCAGGCAATGTTGTTCTGCTTTAGCTCTCTGCCTTTAGTGAAGCAGGACTTGCAACAATTTCCTGCATTTCTTCAATGCATTCAACCGAAAACTGTGTGTTCATGTTTTTGGTTTTTTTAAATTTCACATACTATTGTCCTTCGTGTACTTTATAGTAAGACAATGGTATGTGTTAATATAGCATCAAGAAACAACTAATTTGGTTTTCTGTCAGTAAATGTGAAATGGACATCATCTTGGTCACAGTTTAATGCTGTTCAATAGATTTCATTTAGTATAAATGGCACATGCATGCACCCTATACTCACTCTTGAAATATGTCATTTTCAAGTATTTCGATCAGTGCCCTTTAAAAGATTAATTTTACTTTTTCACTAAGCTCCTGTTTAGTACAGTAGGAGTAAACTCATTGATCCTGAACTGACTTGTTACTGTAGCGTCCGCCTCCGTCCGCTCAACCTGTGATGTGTTATCAGTCCTAAACAGACATGAGTTCTGCCCCCTGGGACTGTTTGGAGTTGATCCCAGGAGGTTTGCTTCCACTTCATCTCGCCATCAACTTGAAGAATCAATGACATCCAGATTATAGAGCGTCTTCCTCTAACTAACTGATGCACCTTCAGCTGAACTTTGTGAATCAATTAGACTTCATTGATAAGTGCACCGGCTTAGAAATATTTATGTGAGTCAAAGGTTATTCCATTTAAACGTTAATGTTTCAAGTTTTTAAACAATCATTTCATCCATGAGGTGAAGCTGCCGTGCAGGATTTTCTTTCCTTTATCTTTTTGTCAATGGACTGAGGTTATGTTCCTGCCACTGCCTGCTTCATCAGTCTGGCTGGATTGACCGAAGTCAGACGCTGTGAACTCACGTGACCTTTCAACCCTTGCGACTGATTTCCTTCTGTACAGATGGCTTTTACACCTGGCTGCGATGTGACCACATCCACCTGATAAGTTATCCAGATACAGATGTGAGGACCGCATGTCACCGAGGCATCAGATTTCAGATAGGACGCCTGTTTTTAATCTGCCACATTCAAAATGGAAACTAAAGCAAATAAACAATATTATCCACAATCTGATTATTTATCTCCTTTTCCGGATTGAACAGGCCATAAAAAAACCACAGTACAAGTACAACAGGAAGACTGATAAAAGTCTCTGATAAAACCCATTTTGATGTGTTAAGAGGAAATAACACATTCAGCTCAATCTGTAACGAGGTGACAACATCTCAAGTATGTCGTGAAGATAAGAACATATTTCAAAGTTAACTTTAATGTGCATTTGAACTTTTTGCACACACGAAGGAAGGTGGTGGTGCGTGTTTGCGTTGATATTTTAGAAAAAAATACTTCAATGTTGAAATTTTAGGAACATTAGAAGGACCATCGTGTGCTTTTATCTGCTGTATTATAGAGTCAACACAAACCTAAACAATGAAAATGAAATAAACTGGAGCACTAAAGGGTTGAAAGATGTTTGCCTGCGTGTGAACAGTTACAGTTTATGCTCTAAAAGTAAAAGGAAGGAGCTTTCATATTTAAAAAAAAAATTATTTTAACACCAGAATGAAGCACAGCCTGTAAAGACAGTATAAACAATGGTCATTTTCCTTTCATCATATATTATATTATTGTAAAGGCCTGCTGACAACCATACACATGAAAAAACAGGATCTGAGCTGTGCTATGGACGTGTTATAAATCTTTATTATATAGCCATGCAACTGTTACACCTGTTCAGCTTTTGGGTTGTGCAGAATCAGAAAAAAAAACTTTATTTATCCCCGAGGGGCAATTAGGTGGAGAAAGAGTGGCCTGGAGTACGAGAAAGAAGATAAAACACACTCACACACACATAAAGGTGGTGGGTGAAAGCAGCAGGTTATGTTCAGCGGCAGGCCTAACGCGAGAACATTTAAAGCAGCAAATCAAAACAGCAGAATGAAAAACACCATGTGTCGGTTGGAAATATTGCACAGTATAAAAGTAAGAATGCGTCTAATAATGAGTGTGATATTGCCCATGAGGCGATATTGCACAAAGCTTCAAGTTATTTTAACCTCTTAGAGTTCAGGAGCATTTAGGAAAAGGTTGCACTCTGTCTTTGGGTCTTCCAGGCTGGCTTCTAGTTTATCTTAATGGCTTTTTCATTTTATTCACTCCTAACAATGTGCTTTAATTGAGTAATTATTAGTTTTTTGGTAAAAAAAAATTTTAAACCATGTTTTTTTTTTAAATAACAAGAAATAATGCATGTTTGGTAAAACAACACTACTTCACCTCCACCCCCTCATCTTCTCCATATATAAGGGTTCTTCCAGGGACATGTTGCCAGTTACTCCACAGATTATCAGTCAAAAACAAGCCTTTGCAGCCAAAAACACACTGCACCTAGTGGGAGTCCAAACATTTAATTAATGCTCATCGTCATTGAGTTCTGTTAAAATGCAAATGCAGTAATTATTTCAAATATAAGACCTTAATCCTCCAAACGGACCAAACAAAGGAGCATTTGGGCTGAATTCTCTTTTTGATGACATGTATAGTGCATATTAATTATACTCTCTCTCTCTCTCTCTGTCTCTCTCTCTCTCTCTCTCTCTCAACAGAGAAAAACTTTAAAGTTAAACTTTTAATGTTATTGTGTAACTTTTTTACAGATCCAGCAGATGAAGACAAAATCAGGCTGCACGTGGCCCCCTGAAGTAAAATGTGTTTGACACAGCCGCTTTAAACTGTTGAAGTTTAAACGGACGTCTCCTTTTTGATGTTATTTCGTAGGAGAACCAGCACTTAAACAAAGTCTGAAAGATCAATTTCACTTATTAAAGGCAGTAAAAGTAAAATTTCTATAAATGAATTTGAGGAACCACATAAAAAAAGTAAACAAATATATACTGTATATACAGGATCACTTTTAAATTATGAAAGAATTAAAAGAAAAAGATACATTTTGAGTAAACAGGCTGCTTGGTGTGTGAGCTTTTGTTTGGATAACCAGGAGTCGTCATCATCATCAATCTGTGCCCTTCAAAACAAGCTCACGTCCACACGCACACACGGCGGAGGCTGGTGTTTGGCTGCAGATGAGCTGGGTTGCGTGTCTGGCTGGCTGGGTTGGGGAGTTCACGGTGGACTGCAGCGCTCGTGAGGTCATGGTGGGCCACAGAGGGGCTTCGCGTGAGTGAAGGTGTGTGTGTGTTATATAGAGAGAGGCACCGTTAACAAATATCATCCTGGCAAGCGCTCAAACCATCTCGCCCGCCCGTCTGTCCAGTTGCCGAGCTTCGACTCGATGACGGCCTGAACACTTTCCAACAGACAGGAAGAGGTTCCTGTTTTTTGTTTTTGTTTTTTTTAAATCGTGGGAGCTCGACGTTTTTCTTTTAACAACCGTGAATAAAACAACACAGAATACGAACGAGGACCTCTTCGTCAGTGGAAAGCTTTTTCCCTCTGATCTCCCACGGTTCATCGTGTTCTTTTTAAAAAACAAAGGAGAACTTCATGGAGGGTAATTGGCGCCTGGGAGCCACATTTCCTCGTCAGCGCTGTAAAATTCGATCGCAGAATTGAATGGAGTGTAACACGGACTGTGGTTCGTCTTCAGCGTGGCCTGCTGCTGAGATTTTTTTTATTGTATCTTCCAGCTGGCAAGGCCAATTATTACTTAACCCATAAAACAATAAAACATTATGACACTGTCAGTGACTGAAAACACTATAAAAGCGTTGTAATAATGAGCAGGTGCTCCACTGTAGCTGCAGATCTCTCTGCACACATGCAGACTCTGTAGATATGTTAAAAATGTGAAGTAATTCCACTCGCATAATGCACAACTCTGGTGAGAGGTGGCGATGAGCTCACTGATTACTTATGTTTGCAAGCGGAGAAAGAAATGAGGGATTTCATTTTGGAGAGCCAGATACATTTGTTTCTTTCGGACTCGGCGTGCAGAAGAAGCATGAAGAATCAACCCCGCAGGCAGGAGCGTTCCAGGTCCCCTCAGAGTGACACGGGATGTTGGTGGGTAACAGATCAAACGATTCACCTGCAGAAGGCAACGTCATCTCCCGTCTCACTGCGACTCTCCAAACATTTTGCACACATCGCAGGACCTTTGCACGAATCGGCACAACTTCCCGTTGGTCTTGGTCACTGCGGTCAAGTGATGTCATGTGAATGTTTATGTGTTTGAGGGTCGTGTGGATGTTGAGCCAGGGGCTGAAATCACAAGCAGCCTTCATGTGAATCTTGAGGGAGGAATTTGCAATTTTGAAGAAGACTCAAGCGATTCTAGTTGTCCAAACTCAACGTGTGACTTTCTTGCAGCCTTTAGGCCACACATGCCAAATCTCTACTGTTCCAACTGAAAATCGTCATTCACGATCGTTTTGTCTCACGATTCGTGTCTACGACTGGAAGCAGTCCAGAGCAACAGGTTGGAGAGGCTGCGGCTCACACGATGGGAGTGTAGTCGTCCTCCGACCTCGTGTCAAAACGTCCTCACCACAGAGTGAGCGAGCACCTTGCATGGCAGCTGTCGGTCCGTGTGCGTCTCTTCAATGTGGCCGACATTGTAAAGCGTGTAAAGTGTTTCAAGATTAAACAGCAGTAAAGTGAAGTCCATTTAACTGTAGTCATGCAAAAACCCCAAAAAAAAGACCAAACTCTCAAACGCGTCAGAAAACCTCATTTAGGACGTCAGATCGTAAAACAGATTAGCCGCCTTCCCTTCGCTCTTTCCGCAGCCTACCGAGACGCTTGGCGGGATTACGAGCCCGCTGTTGCACATATGCAGTGCAACCACTGTTTATCTGGATAATCCACAGAACAGTATCCACCGCAGCGCTCAATAGAGCAACCTGCACTGTCGTGTCTGCAGAGCCCGGCGGTGCAAATTCTGCAGCGATCCGGCTGCTGTGGCTCGTTTTCCTGCGTGATTTAAGCCCTGGTGCAGCACGTCGTGGTTGAACACTTTTACGTCATGTGCGAGTGCGTTCTTCTCGCTTTCTCTCTGGGCACGCCGTTTCCAGTCCAAAGGGGACTGCGGCGGACGTGTATGAATGGATGAGTCAGTCTGAGGAACAACACTGATGGGTTGGTTGAGAATCATCTGCACAAACACGCCATTTGTTGCCCATCAGCGTGGTCTCTAAACTGTTGGGACTGCGGTCGCCACTAAACACTCCCGAGTTTGTGGCTGGACCGACCGCAGCCATGCCGATTGGCTCTGAACAATGCCACTGCCATTCTCGTCTCCCATAATTCATTGTGCTTATGGGCCAAGACGGGTGGAATGCTTTCAACTTTTATGATTCAAAGTTGTGCCAAGAGGATTTTCTTTTTTTCTCTCTCCTCGCCGCTTCTCCGAGGGGGGATTTCAAAGGGAGAGAGCAACACATGCTGTCATTCATGTCCCGCTGCTCGGACCGGACCATTACGCTCATATCAGATCGGGACCTTTGATGTGCCGAATGACAGAGCAAAAGTAAATAGCGAGCGCAAGGCTGCGAGAGATTTGCAACGCAGTGCGGTAATTAACGAAGGTCTATAGCAATTAGGCCGCCCATGATTGGTGTGTGAATATCAGTGCAGTCACGCAGTTTTGGGGCTCGGGCGCAAAGCGACGCCACTGTTTACTGAACACAAAGAGCGTAAACAAGCACTGGCAACAAGTGCAAACCCAAGTGTGAAGAGCCGCACAGTTGAGAGGATTTACAGCTTCTTCCAAAGATCTCAGGTTTAAGGAAAACAACACTGAGGGGACGCACAGAATTCACGCACAGAAAATGAGCTTCAAAGGAAATATGCCCACATCACAATCTGATTAAAATAATTCTCCTGGAAATGGTCTGTTATGTTTCATAATGGGGGGGGGGGGGGGTATTTGTTGAGAAAACTGGCGTTTCGTTTGATAAACACTTCGAAACTGTGTTTTATAGATCAACAAGATGTCCGATTAGCGTTTTTTTTCCTCAAGACAAAATGCCTCAAAAACTCACACTTCCTTTGCAGATTTCGCAAAAGAATTCAAAATGAAAGTGAACAATTTTGTATAACGCTCATAAAAGACCCGAGGCTGTAACCACTCGGCGCAGATGTTTCACTAAAAAGAAATAGTTCCAAGCTCCTATTTAAATTCCACGTGTGCAGCACTCCAAACACTGAAAAAATGTAGTTGCAGGGAAACAGGCAAACACTCAGTGGGGAAAAAATGTCACCGCGTTTGGCCGGCAGACGTATTTATGCCCACGTTTAAACAGGTTCTGATTGTAATAATACGCAGGCCTTTGTTTGACTGTGGCTCGGCTCGGAGAACAAACACTTCATTAATTGCGTGGACGGTGTTAGGTAGTCAGTAATGAGGTGGATGTTTGAAGAATAAAGGCGATAATGACCCAAATGTTTAGTTTACGTATAGAATGATGCATTTATTGACAAGAATGATACAGGTCCGCCGCGGGACAAGCGCAGGTCAGCGAACAGATGGCGAGCTGCAGTTCACTTGGCGGACCTCCGGGTCCTCTTGTCCCAGGAGAAGTTGGCTCCGTAGGACTTCACCCGGGGCTTGGCGCTCCTCTTCTCCGTTACTTCGTAGCTCCAACCTGAAGGAGGGAAGCAACGGGAGTGAGCGATGGAGGAAGGAAAGAGCTGGGGTGGAGGGGGGGTGGGGGTTCACGCATGTTCTCTCTGGATGAGCTCCAGCCACAATGAGGTGTTTTGTGGACATCGGCAGGCTGTGTGTAGTCAGGACGCCTCTAATGGTTTTCATGGTGCAATAAACAGAGGACGCCAGTTTCCTTTGCTTCGTTTCAACAAACTTTCCCAGATGGTTCACTTCTCCGAGTCAAAGTGTCGCGTTTGTTGTGAGGCAGCTGCAAGAGGCAGGGGTGAGTTTGGTCTGGCGAGGGATTTTTACATCCACTGTTCACTACCAGAAAGCTGCAGATAGAAAGTCGCTGCCAATCACACATCAATCTTACAAGAACAAGTCTGCACCGTTTAACACAAAGACTAACTTCAATAGATGTCCCGTTACTTTTTCCTTCAGTTCTTTGAAAGTATCCTGGCTGGACTGAGCAATGTTGATGCTCGGGTTTAACCAGAGAACAGATGAGACGGGGCCGCGGTTCCAGCCCGGTCCTGGGGCCCGGTGCAGGGCGGTAAACCAACTTCCAGATATTGTTCAGGGAAGTAAAGGGAGGAGGCAAGTAATCGGAACACTTTAATTCAGACACATTTTCTTTTCCTTGTTGTTAAAATAATGTAAACATTTAGATCAACGTGCTGAACAGTTAATAATATTCTATAGTTTGCATAATGAGTGATTGAAGGCGATATATAAAGAGTTTTCCGAGGCCGTGAAGGGTTTTCAAAACAAGTGGATAAATTGTATTTACCATTTTTCTCTGCAAAAGCAACGGCGTCTTCCTTGGAGGAGAAACTGAGCACCATGTTGGACAGAGGATCGGCTCTGGAACGCAGAGAAGCCACAACAATGTGTTACTGCAGAGTTTCAGGACGGAGCGTCTTCACACTGCAGACATAAAAAGTGCTGCAGTAATTTCTTCAACAATTTAATAAAATATTTTCATTCTAGGCGGAGCAAAGGTGGGGGGGGGGGGGGGGGGGGGGGGCGTTCTTACGTGGAGGCCCAGCCCATCAGCGGGTTCTCCCAGCGCTCCCTGGTGTCAAAGTCCATCTTCCACTTCTTGGTGCTGTTGGCTCCAGACTGCATGGCGGTCCTGGCGGGCACGAAGATGTGAACTTTGCGGGTCTTGATGTGCTCCTCGGGGACGCCAGACAGAGTGGTGATGTCCTGCAGCGGGGACAGAGAGGAAAGACCACGCGCGAAGCATTAATACCCCATCATTGGGGGGGGGGGTTAGGAAAATACTGTGGCTACAAAAAGCTCCTCTGATCAGCCGCTTGAGATTTCACACACCTCAGAGCAATGGTGAACAATCTGGGGGTGAATATGTTTTATAGACTAAAACTAACCAAAACGTACTTTATCGCTGCTGTGGTCGGTTGTGTGCCTGCTCAAACTGTGAACACGTGAATTTCTGCTGGGTGTCCACCTGCCAGAGATTTGCTGTGATGTTGACGTGTTCCTTGTAAAAAACCCAACGCTGTTTAATGGACTGTGCACTTTTCTGGAGCAACAGGTCAATAACACATATACTTGTTTTGTGGACACGACATGTGCGCAGTGGTTTGGGTTTTATGATGCAGTGATTCAGCTATAGTCAGGAAACAAAGACCATGACCAGAGATCAGCCAGACGGATCCGGGCTTGAAGGTCACCAATACAATTTTTCATTCTGGGTTTTGCTTCTTTTCTTTTTCTTTTTTTTTTTGACTCTACTTGAGTAGCTTTCCAGGATCCTGGGATAAAAATATCAAATTCTCCAGATATTTTTGCTTCAAAAAGGCCCTCAGTTCATACTCTGTCTGAAACATTTAGTCTCTATATCTGAAAAGCCTGTTAAATTAAAAAAAGCATTTTGAAGAAAACCCGAGTACATCAGCATTGAAGAATATGACTTATGTCTTTTAAAACCCATTCTGCATATAAATACCTGAAAACCATACACTATTAAAATAGAATTAAATGATGTTTTATTTCATGACTTCTGACTTGATTTGGACCTCAGATTTTATATTTATAACATTTCATGAGTAAGCATGTGGCGATGCAGATGACTTTATATACTTTATATCCACAGCAAATGAACAGTAATGTTCAGGAAAGGTCTGGCGGAGACAGAGGAGCTTCAACTGCACATTTGTCGAATGTCCCTGCTGAACTTCACTGGACTGATTCTGACACTTTTCAGCTAAATCGAGTTGCATGCTACACACATCCATATTAACTGGACGGATACTGTTAAATTCATAACCAATAAGTTACCAGAGAATGAAAGGTTCAGTGGCACTGGGACATAAATGTGTAACAAAGAGTAAAGTCATGCCGTCTCCTCCTTTAATAATGATCCTCACAAGTACTCCGATGGTTGCTCATTGTGATATGTGTTTACTTAGTGCTCACATTTTCAACTTCTCACGAGAACTTAGAAATATCCCCATTTTAAACTGACACACTTCGACATTAAGTTGTCCTTGTGCCGCAAAGATAAACAGAGGGAGCTGAGCTTCCTGACCCACAATTCTCAGTGTTGGTAAACCTGACGCAGCCACAACAAGCAGAACTCGGTTCAGCCTCCACATGAAAGACCAACGTGGGGAGAAAAAAAAGAAAAAGAAAAAAGGAAAAAACGTAACTGTCGCCTTCACAGTGTTTTCTCTGTAAGTTGATCAAATTAATGCCTAATTCCTGATATGATTTATTCCAGACGGTTCAGTGAAAGTAGGCCAGCTCCACATTTGGGGGAGGAGGGGCCTGCTGGGGGACCTAAATGCATATTCCTGAACAAACCGGGGGCTCCTTCAAGCTGCTATCAAGGATCTGGTCTGGTTCTTTAGAGAATTAGCAAACAAGTGATGGGAAGTCGGCGACAAAACAGACAAACCTCCCAGCATGCAGGCAGCAGCCACCCAAGACTGAGGGCTTTCCACAGCGCCTCTCCTTTCACCGCAAGAATTTTACACATTTCAATGGCCATTACAACTTCAAAGAATCAAATTTTCATCATTGTCTGTCATCTGCCAGTTGATTTGTAGAGACGGGGTCATTTTGCATGAACCCCACACAAAAGCCCACCTTTCCTTTGGCAAAGGAGCTTCCAATGGTCTTTAAGCCTCGTAAATTACAGGTCCGACTGCTAAACTGCCGCTAACGGGCAAGACCCGACTGAATTTAATCATAAGACGAGATCTGCACATTGAAAAGATTGTTCAAATGAAAGGGGGGGAAAGATGAACAAAAGAGGGGGGGGGGGGAAAACTTCACAAGTGCTTGGTAATTATTTCCGGCTGCCCTATCTACTTAACCTTAACAATTCCTTCTTGTCACAAAGGAGGAAAACATGTTCTCTTCACCCAGAGGGGGTAATGGTTCATGACACAACAACACACAAGACGGTGTTAAACAGCAACAAAATGAGACGCCAGGCTTCTCTCCATTATCTTGGAATCCGCACCAGGTAATCACACACGTTTTGAAAAAGCAGGAGATACTTTTTTGTTTGTTTTTTCTCTCCCCCCCCCCCCCCCCCCCCCCCGGGATTGATAGCACTCAAAAGACCTGCGTTCTGCGAGAGGTACGAGATATTTCCTGGTAGTTTTGGAGAAAAGAGAAGTGCCATTAAAATACTTCACTCGAACGAGCGCTATGAGAGAATTTGCAGATTTGATTGGATTCTTGCTCTCTTTAGCCACCACAGGTCTGTTCGGAGTGCAAGAAACGATGCCCCTGGGATTAACAGGCCAGACTATGGTTCCGCGTATATACGTTACATAAACCATAACTGACACTTGAGGCCCATGTACGGTAAACCGGTGCAATAATTTCTCCAGATGTAGCGGACCTTAAATCACATCTTCGGCGTGGATGAGCACAAAGGCTCCCTGACGAGTGACGGCAGGATGTTTGAAAACAAAAAAGCTTTGCCGCGTCACCGAAAACCCTCGGCTCGTTATTTGGCATTGTTTGCAAAAAAACAAACGTACGAGTCTAGACTTCGAGGATACTTGCATGCATTACACTGAAAGCTACTGGGGTTATCGGCATAACAGGCTCACCCACAATACCCGGATTCACAAAGGGAATGATTGTGGCTGGAATGTGATGTGTTCCCAGGAAGACTAGAGAGGGCCGTCACAAAGGGAAAACCCACACGGTGGGCACTTTTTCTTCTGCCATGTACAGGAAGCGAAATGAGAACTATCAAGTTTGACACTATTCACAGGGCCTTCATGGGGCCCTACAATACCTGGCTGGGCAGACAGAATGCTGAGCTTAAGCGAGGGGGGAAAACGGCTGGCAAAGTCTCCGTCACGTGAAAGCGTGTCGATATTTCTGACACCTCCAGGCTACGTGCCAAATAAAGAGCATAGGGAGCTTGTCGCTGTGGGGCTGCTGGGCCCACCAGAATGCTGAACGATGGTACCCCTAATGTTCCGGCACAGACCTGGGACGGGAGACTTCAGTGTACACAACAAAGCCTCGACGTGTTTCAGCTTGGAGAAAGAAAAAGAAAAAAGAGAAAAAGCTGATTAAATATTTACAAAAAAAAAAAAAATGCAAAACCACAAAAGGGAGCGGCAAGGTGTAAAACATCTGTGAATCTCACTGTAAGAATTTCCTACTGAAACAAACAATTTTTGGAGACGGTTTCCAACAAGGCTTAAAGTCGGGTTCATTGAGTCACTCTTTCAGTGGTACAGTTTCTATCATCCATGGAGACAGAATAAACAGAATTTCAAAATCTGCACGATAGCAATGTTTTTACCTCGAGTGTAAATTTCTTTTGTTGAGTACTGATGCACAGCGAGTTGCACTTTGAACGGCGCAGTCGACATCAGAGGCGTTCAAGAGCAACATCAGATCGTGTAGAAACAAGCTGAATGTAGTTATCAACACCTATTGGGGCAACAATAAGGACCTCATGCATGAGGTGTTGGTCATTCAGACAAATGAACAGTTTGAATATTTATTTAACTTGCACACCGTTAAGACTTTCAAATAGAATTTAAATGTTAACTTTGTACAAAAAAACATCAATTGTCTACATTTTATACAAATGAGCTTGAAGTTCGATATTTTAATGCTTATTGTAAAAATAAAATAAAAATATTGAAATTGGACTGGTCCTTTTTTTTTTTTTTTTAATCTCTTATCGTGCAATAAGGGCATGCCTCGCAAAACCTGTCCCAAACCCAACATGCGGATCAGATGATCCACGCTGGCAGCGAGCAGCGAACATGCATTCCCCGTCTCATACACTACGTGGTTCAGAGTCTTTGTGTCAAACTCCTGGCGCTCCAGTGTATCTGTCCGACAGGTGGACATGAGTCTGGAGGTTTATCAGCGACACGACGCGAACATATGGCACCTTAACAATCATCCCATAATATCTCACCTCTGTTTACCAGGTGAAGCCGGCGTTCATGTAACAGGATAATCTGCCAGAGATACTCTGCCCCTGTCGGCTGTTTATTTTGACCTGACAAATAAGCATCGCTGGACAGTTATTATTATAATTTTTTTTCTTCTTCCCGTGATCTGACTTAGAACAACTGCTGCAGCTTTCTCGCGCTCACCCGGACGCGTTGCCAGCTCTGCGGCTCTGGCACAGGTCGGTGGCATCCCTCTTCCTAATCCCATCTCCGGCCTCCAATTGGCACTGCCGTGTTTCCAACCATGGAAAACAGCTGTCACCCAACACAACAACTGCTGAATAAGAGAAGTGTTCAGGATGTCTGTTTTGTGGAAGAGCTCTTCCAGTCGCCGTATCGTTTGGCACATCGTGTCAGCTTCAGATGATTTGCAGGTGAACGTCTACGTTTCCTGCAGTTCACTTCCCGCAGTTTATACAGAGAAATATTAAACCCAGTTCTGTCTGGTTAATGTTATGAAATGTGGTCTCGGGTATTTTTTTTTTTTTCTTTCTCATATCATTCACAGATCTTCTCCACCCCCCCAAAAAAATACATGAAGAATCTTTGTATGCATTGCAAATGTAACTTACCTGAAGGAATAAAAAGTGGCTTGCAAAAATTAAATCAGATCTCACTCTTGGATGCAAGGTGGGGACAAAGTGCAGCTCATCATTTGCTTAAGTGATAAATTGAATTTTGAAGAAAATATCGGCTCGAGGGCCTGGGAGCAAAGAACATTTAGTGGTTTGGAAAAATGCAAACTGTAACTGTTGAGAATAACCTGATCAACTGGCTGAAGGCAGTGGTTTTCTCTAAAGTATTATATGTTTAGGAAAGGAGGCAAAAAAAAAAATGGTTCTTAAAAATGAAATCTACAAAATGACACAAAGGCCAAAACTATTTTTATTCCAGGTATTTCAAAAAGAGCTGAATACAGTACTGTAAATTATGCCATCTTTAACATTTATAAAGTTGTCACTACCCAAAGAAAGATTTTTTTTGTTGGTTTTTTTTTTAGCTGATGTAAAAGAATGACTTTCTTCTGGCAATACAAAAACAAGTTTTCATAAACTTAAATTATAGAGAGCAAATATTGTTATAATATGGTATTTGTACAAAAGTACTCAGTCTGGAATGGAACATGACTAAGAATTTAGTTACTTGACATTTACATAAATTATTGAAGACAGTTTTTTTACACTGTCTTTTTAGAACTTTACAAAAGTTGTAAATTGTATGGGGAAACTAATGAGTGTGCTCATTTTATTAACCAGATTCATAAGACAATGTAGCATTGTCTGTCATCTGATATGTGACAGTAAAAAGAAATGTAACCTTAAAAAGGTGGAAAATAGTCCAAACTTTTGATGGAATTATCTGCCGAGGCCAAATAAAGTCAGGTTTAGGGTCATTGTTGAGTAGTTAGTTGCATAAAAACTAACTGAAAAAGACACTGTATCTGAAAAATGGACCCCAGTCTTAAAAACAGAAGAGGATTTGATGCAAGGAGAATATCACTCATTGTCTCTGCTTTTAGAAAATTTTCTTATTGAATTCAATTATATTACGACATGATATGATGCTATATCACAACAAAATGCACTTCAAGATTGACTTCCAAATCGAAGGTTTAGAAATGTTTAAATAAGGGGAGGAGAACTCTGTGAGCACTGTTCGGCTTTCTAAATCTAAATGTGGCTTTGTAGTCTATGTTCCTTTATGAGTATTGAGCAAAAACAGACCAAAATAAAGAACGCGAGTGTGCGTCTGACTCGGCCCAACATTTTCCAGCTCATTTTCACCCGTGTCGCGACAGCCGCGACACAAGTAGGGTCCTGACCGTTGCGCCGCAAACACCTGTACACCGAATCTGCAGCCGGAGGGGGTCGCGAGGTCAGCTGAGCTGAATCATGTCGAGTCAGCGTGTGCTGAAAGCCCAAACACATCACCCTTAACCCCCCACGGTCAGAGCCACCTCCAGACCCACAGCTTCACTCATCGGCCGCCGCTGGTTCAAAACTTCGGATGCCTTTGAAGTAGAAAAAGTGTGCCAATTACTGATTTGAGGTAGGCGGCGGCGGCGGCGGCGGGTGGTGGGTGGGAGGGTGGGGTTCTAATAGAAACAAATATTATGTTGCTTGCTCATGTGCCGGAGTGGTTCAGCACCGGGGAGCGCGAGGCAGCTGGCATGAGGGTCATCTCGAGTCTCGCGTTACGCATACCGGTGAGGATCGGAAGGAGAGGACAGAGGAGGGGTCATTCCTGAACATGTTGGATGCAGACACCCTTGTTTGTTTGTGTGTGCAGCTCAGATATCATTTTATAGAAGTACAACTATATATAAACAACTTCAAAGTCTGCAAATGTATTGGTATTCCTCTATCGAGCTGGGGACTCTAAGTTGAACACAGCTTCCTGAGTATTCACTGTATGCTGAAGGATTCAATAAAACGTACAAATATACCTGAAGACTGCGTTTTTGTTTAGGAATGAGCTCAGGATTTAACAAATGGCCCAATTTGTGGCACGCTAGCTTCTTATTGTGATCATAACAAAGCGTCAACCGGCTAAGGAGACAAAGCAAAACACTAGAAAAAGACACTTGTGATAGCACAAACACCAAAACTACTTTCCCGTCTGCGGGCCAACAGTCGTCGTCTGCAAACACAACACTCAGTAGCTAGACACTTCCTCAAACTGGCCAGTGTTGACAGGACTGAGGAGTCCTCTTAAGAGGCTTAGTCTCTATGGAAGAGAGTGCTAATGAATGAAATACTATTTAGTGGATGATACATAATAAAGCCTCTTGTCTGGCACTCTTCAGAGACCAACATCCTCTGAACCACTACTACAAACTTCAGCTCAGGTTTTTTTTTTTTTTTTGCACAAGTGCGCCATATGAGAGGGCAACCAGACAAAACAGACACTTAAATTGTCTATGTGTGAAGTAAAGGAGGGAGGCAGTGGAGGGGGGGGGGGGCTTCAAAAAAATACCCCCTGTGCTGCAGATAAATACATCATCATCGCTGAAGTGGCTGGACATTTTTGTTGTTGTAAACTAATCCGATTCTTGTTTGATCTCCAAAGGATGGTGGCAGTTGAAGCGTTTTCCAAATCTGTTTGAATCTTTGATTTGATCTTTATGAGAAGAGTCAGAAACAAATCTCACCTGTCAAACACAAGATCTCTCAATCTGACTCCAATTTGATTCTTTAAAAAAAAACCAAAAAAAAACAACCAACAACAGGCCTTTCGACTCAACTACGTTACGGCCATGACGCCCCACATCTTTAGTCCAGATGTGATGTCACATGCCAGGCGGGCGGCATGCCGCTGCGGATGGGCAACAGAATCAAAGATTTCAGATTAACAGCTTTATTATGGCGGGTGTCAAGCAGAGACCGACCAGTTTAATACACTCGTCCTCCCTCAGTTCCCCGCAGTCTAATAACTGTCCTCCTCTGTCTCGTAAAAAAAACCCAGAGTGCCTTTGGAGAACTCTATAACAAGCTTCACAAGCGCTTTAAGATTATGGTGTTGTCTTTATGTGGAGGTAGGGAGTGCACTTGGCCCCGGAGGAGGCGGGAGGAGACCTGCAGACACTCGGGTGTGAGTGGGGACATGCTGCGTTGCCCGTCCAGGCAGCTGTTATGGTTAGAAGCGCAGTTGATTCCGCGGAGGGCCGGGCCGCCGAGCGGAGCGGAGCGTAGGGCCCGACTGTAATTGACGGAGGTCACAGACATTCCGTGTAAAGCCGTGTATCAGTGGCCAGCCAGCCGGACCCTGGGAGCTGCCCAGCATGCTTAATCAAACAGTAATTACAAACAAAAGCAGGTCGGCATGGGCACTCCGGGGAACAGCTCCGGGCACTGGAGCTCCATCACGCAGGTCTTTTTGTTTGGCATCATCTCTGACATTCACACAATGGCCCATAGAGGTTTGCACAGAAAGGATTTCAAACTTTAGCCTTTTAAATTAAGAACAAAGGGGTGGTTAAAAGGTCTACTACGAGCTGTGGGCATTAAGATTCTACTCCATTTAGAAAAAAATAAAAGACGCATCTTGAAGAGTCATATGACATTGTCAAATCTATTTTGTCTGACGCCAATCCGAAGGCCAAACATAGTTCATTTGATATCATATACAAAAACCCACAGCTCTCCCCCACACAGAGAAGGAACGTTGAAATGTTTGGCTTCCCTTGAGAAATAACACACAATCTAAAACTCAGGCCACATGCATTAATAGCTCTTTTAATCATGGATTAATAGGCAAATAACTGTTGCTCATCATTTGTCCGTCGGCAGTGAAGTTCTCCGTCTCATTTAGTTGAGAATTTCTTGACCTGCGGTCGAATCTCGCCCTTCACAGCATAAATTTATCTGTAATAGAGACGAGCAAACAAACCGTCGAGACGAGAGTTCCTGTAGGCTTTGCGTTTTTCCGACAGACGAGAAGTAAGGACAAGATAATCAGCGTCACACAAACATTCAGACCCGTTTTTTTTGGAGGGGATTCAAAACATCGCTTCCGTGGGCCAAAATGCAAACCTCATCGAAATGAGGTTATTCAGAAGTGCTCGGCCCACGAACCAGCCGCCACCGCTGCAGCAGCAGCAGCAGCCGCAGCAGCGGCACACCACTTTCTCCTCGGGCGGCTCGGCAGAGACAGCGTGCGAACCCAACATAACCTCTGAGTGGATCGAGACCTTTGTTTGATCGGTCTAACCAGAAAGCAATTCACACTTATTGACAGCCTGATGAATGAGTAGCGTGCTGACAGACACTGAATGCCCAAAAGGGAGGGCGCTCTCGTTGCCCTCTTCCATGTGAGATGGAGACTACTGTACTGTAAACAGCTGAGGGCCTCTCTTTTCGGCCTGTCTGGGTGAGCATTAGAGTGCTTCCCTCAGCCGCCTGCAACGGCGAGCCACAAAGGAACCTCTGTGGCCGACAACACTGAAGTGGCCACTGTCTTTTTCCGCGAGTCTCAGGGTGTCTCACCAACTTTTTTCCATGCAAGCCCTCTTTTCTTTCACCACCCCCCCCCCCCCCCCTCCTCCCCAGTTTTAGAGGCCCTTTTTTTCCTCCTCTCCTCTGCTGTTCCTCTCAGTGGCCCCTACTGAGAGGACAGAGACAGACACTCCGCCCAGCCAAAGGTTTGTCTGCCAGTATGGCCAGCTTTGGTCTGGGACAAAAGCACACTGACGATTGCCCAAACCTCCCCCCCCCCCCCCCCCGCCCCGCCAACACCCTCAAAACAAGTCCACAACAGACTCCCACATTCTCCTCAGAACTCCCCGTTTCGCCATTATCTGGTATCTCCTTAGTATTTTTAATGACGGAGCAGGAACTTCAAACGTGGGGTTTTGTTTGGTCCCGTTGGTGCATTGCCAACCTTGACCTCCTCAAATGTTTTCTTATCGCCGTTTTGGCTTCGGCACTTAATGAAAAGAGACTTCAAGGACCCCCGTCTGGTGTTATTTCCTGAAATATAAAACTAACTCACTCATTGGCGATGTCGTCTCTGTCGTCACTGCAAACTGTTGCCTTGCAGACTTGCTTTGCTTGTGCATTTTAACTGCTAACTAATCTTAAAATAGAATTAGTTTTGAAGCCACAGTGTGAGGAAGAAGCCGATAATAAATACCCTCGTTACTGTAATTATGAAGTATTTGATGGTTCTTTTTTATTGTATTTTTTTCAAATAATTTTAATCATAATCGGCCAAGACGTACACCATGTAATCCACTTATATACTTTTGTGAAAAAGATCGCGCTATTATATAATATTCCCCCAATTTTTTAGTACAATTATAATTACTCCACCTTGGCATAAACCACATCAGCTGAAAACAGTTGAGGTCGCATACTCAATGGGTAAAAGAAAATACAGCTAAAACTTCTCTGATGTTTTTTATTTGTGCATTTACTTGCATCTAATCTTCAGATTACAGGAAAAAGCATCTTGTAAGAGAGGAACTAAAAGCTGTCCAATAAGATCCAGGTTTAAATGATGACAGAGGAATGTGAAAAAGACGCAGAGTAACATCATCCCCACATATAACTCCTGCGATTGCAGCTACAACTGACAACCTCACTGATGAATTTTAGTATGGATCCCTAAATATTAATAACAATAGTTTTACACAACAATACAAACCAATGGGACTGAAAAAAACCAAATCACACATCAGGGTCTGACCATTTTTAGAACAAAGAAAAATCTACATTTTTGAGACAAGACCCATTATATTGAAGCATAATTATCCAAGGTCTTTTATTAAGAGCAACAATAATGAATAAGATAACGAAGATGTGTAACTCCAGAGAAAATCCTCCACTGAGCATAAGCTACTGCGTTCTTTGCGCTTTATTTTTACACACTTTACAGATTGTTTGAAGTTCGCTATACCGGCAGAAGAAACGAGAATAAACACTTGATGTTGAAAGACCATTCAACAAGGACTAAATCTCTATTAAGAGTTTCCCAAATCTGCTGTTAATTGCTACGACCATTGAGTAAAATCAGTGAGATTGTAATTGGGGTGCACACAGTGAGAACACTCAAACGCACTACGGATCTAACTGTTTGTGATGCATAGACATAAAACTATACTTTTATGTCGTGATTTTAAAATCAGGGTCACTTTAGAGACCAAAGTCGTTTTTGTTGAAAACTATTTAAGGATCATGTTTTACAATAAGTTATAAAATATCAGGTACCTAAAAAGCTGCACAAACCGAATGTGGGTTTATGATTACAAAGCTTTCATGTTTCAGAGTCCCTCGTCCAATTAAGGTAAAGCCAGATCAAAGTTTCTTCCTCATGAAACACAAATGGCATTTTTCTCTCAAACTCAATTCAGCTGAGCTGTCAAACAGTCGGAGTCGCTGAAATCTGGGAGGATTGCAGACAGAGGATGAATATAAGCTGTGAGCATGCACAGTAGTACCAGTGATACCATTTTCCATGTGCACCATATTGACACAAAAGCCCACTGTCTGGTCGCAGCTCATTTTGGCAGCACATTAGCAAAGTGTTTTACGGGTTCTTTTTTTCTCGTAAAGTAATTGGGAGCCAGCAGATCAGACAAACACCAATCCGTGGGTCACGTTGACCAGGACAGGGATTCTTACCAATTTCTCATCAACTGTGATAAGTTGCGTGTCTTGTCCTGCTTTCTCTGCCAGCCTCGATGCCGATGTGCTTGTAGACCTGAAAACCATGAGATAGATGTTACACACAAAGCACAAACCAGCCAAACGGCGCACAAGTGACAAAGGAGGTAAATTACGCGAATAAGATGCGCCGCCGCAAACTCGGGACGATCTTGGAGGATGCGGCGGGGTGAGGGTGCAGTGATTTCCCCCACCCACCCACCCCCTCCCGCCACAAATTAGTTCTGTCTGGTGAATCTCTGGCAGACTCTCGCTCTCATCCTAATGACGGGACGTGCTTAATGTCGGCTGTGGTCAACCGTCAGATGAGGACTCTGTAGCTCTTTGTCAAAGTGCAGCCGTGTCCCGTCACACAACCGCAATGTAACCATCGCGGCTCGGTCTGCGAAGGCCACATTCCAGATAACGCAGAGATAACCACGACTTCATACGTTTTCCAAGGGTGCAAAAAGTTTCTACAATATGCAACAGATTATTAATTGTAATGGAAAAGATCCAAGCATCCATCTTCCGTGGTCAAACTCAGGGTTGTGTGATGCTGATCCTAGATAACATTGAATGAAGGCGGATTACCAGTCAACCGCAGGGCAAATACAGAGAGACAGAGTGTCACAACCAGAGGAAACCTAGAGTAAACAACGTCAAATGCAAATGCTTTGGATTGTGGAGAAAAAGCAGAGTACTCAGAGGAAACCCAAAAGACAAAGAAAAGGTGCAAACTCCACACAGAAAAGTCCTGACTCACACCAGGGCCATTCTTGATTTGAGGCATGAGAAACTCTCACCACTCGACTGGCTTCTAATCGTGTCCAATCACGCCAAAGCTTGATTTATCGGTTTCAGCTTAATAAATACAAACAGCGTTCCACAATTCTCTTTCTTTGTGCCATCCAATTAGTCTTTCATTTTGAAGTACATATTTTCTATTAAGAGTAATTCTTACATTTGACAAGTGAAATGTTTACAGAAAGGTGAAAAGAATTGAGTGGTCACACAATGATGAAAAGGTTTAGTTTGAGCGTTCAGTTAAATGGATTAGTTCGAATAGAAACCACATAAAAGAGTTTGTTGAACAAATGTTTCAACTATTAGTCTATCACCGCCCGTTTAATTATTATATAATTTCACACTTTAATCTTCATTCAGACACCACTGTGTAGGCTTATCTTTAGACAATGCAACACAGCCAAAGTACATATAATTGACCCAAGCTGGACCAACATGAGGCCAAATTCTAATCATAAAAAATTTGGAGGGCTTCATCTGTATTGGGCAATAGAAAATTTTCATTCTCTAAGAGAAAACACCCTAAGAAAACAAAAACTCTTTGAGGACAAGCATTCCTGCAACAACCCAGTGAACTCTTAGTATGAGAAACGTCCTTTTCTCGGACTGTTTTATCTCTGCAACGAACAATGACCCATTCTGGATACCAGCGGGTTTCTGGTTTCGCTCGGAAGACGGTGGCAGGTTTAGCAGGTAATTATCAGTTTTAAAGAACAGCGAACGCTTCAGACTCAGTTAATATCATTAAAGAAAATCTCATAAATGATGAGACAGATGCACCCTGGACATATTTACACCTACAAGCAATTTACAGTCACCAATTAAGATTGAATGCATATTTCTTGATTGAGTGAAGAGGCAGGAGTACCCAGAGAAAATCCCAGCTAACACAGGGAGAACTTCAGGCAAAAAAAGGCAACACACCAAGAGGTGAGAGTGCTAACCACAACACCACTCCGTGAACTACACAAAAATACGCTTTTGGACGAAATTGTAATGGGCCTGATTTTAAACAAAACTCTACCGATGACCCAATTTATTGAAAATGATACCAATGCTCTCTAATCTATGATTCTAAAAGATCTTGATAATTCCGTGAAAGTTGTTTTTCCAATATTATATCGAGATTAAAAAGACCTTACAAGGACCACAAAATACAAGTACTTTGCAGTGGTGATGACAAACCTCCACTGCTGTAGCATTTGAGTGTTTATCACATCCAATTCAGTAAGTGTCAAGTATTTTGAGAATGAAGTAAAGAGGAGTGTTCAAAACAACCCCACAGTGGTTAGACCTTTTGCAAGATTGTCATGGGTTCAAATACCAGCCAGGCTTTTCTGTGTGGAGTTTGCATGTTCTTCCTGTGTGTGCGTGGGTTTCCTGCAGGTATTCCGGTTTTCTCCCACAGTCCAAAAACATGCATACGGTTAAATGGTGACCCTAAATCACTCTTAAGTGTGAATGTGAGTGAGTGTGGTGTTCTGTCTCTGACTGGTGATCTGTCCTGCAACCTTGCACAAGATTCAGCAGTATAGAAGATGGTTGGATGGATGGATGGCTGTAAAGTAAAGGTAACGGTGCAGTGGTGGTGGGTGGACAGTTTGGAGCAGCACAGAGGACAAACCGAAACGGACTCAATGCAGGAAAGCAAGGCAATGCAACTATACAAAAAAAGGTATTCATCAAACAAATAACTCATTCAACATATATAGTATTTGCTACTACACTCTGACTTTCTGGTTTAATGATATATAGATATAAAATATTACCAATAACATTAACGTTTGGGAAAATGCGAATACAGAGGAAGTGATGCACTGTGTTCCAATAACAAAAAGCAATCAGTGAACTTATAAAGGTTAGCTGCTGACATTCATTTTTCTTCTTTGTCAGCTTGATTAGTGACTTATATAATAAATGACCTCATTCTATCTCTGGTTATGCTTTATACGTTATATTGGCGTTATGGGGTGTCATTATGTATGAAAGAAACTGTTTCAGGTTTGTAACATGACCTAACATTAGCTCTTAGCTTGCTAGCTGACTTCTGTCAGGACTTTTACAATGTTTCACACTCTGATTACTTTATTGACGAGATGCGAACACGGACGCACGGTTATAATCACAAGCTGGTACGGGGGGGCTCGATATTGGGTTATATATTTGAGCATGTTTCAATAAATTGTTAGTATAGGCAATTAGCTCCCGGAGAGCTATTAGCTCATGCTATGCCTCTTGAACCGGCCTCGTCTTTTAGTCAAAGTTACACATTTAAAGCGGCTCGCTATAAAATCTACCGCGGAACTAATAAATAAAAAACAAGGCATTACCTGACAGGATTCAGGAGGAGTTTAGAAGCTACATTGAAAGCAGATAAACGTCCCAAAGTGAGTAGTGACATTGAGGACGCCATGGCTGTTGTCAACAATGACGTACGGAAGCCGCGAAGGGACAAACTGTACGATCCGCGTTTCGAGCGTGCTGGGAGACAGGAGCTGTCTCTCTCTCTCTCTCTCTCTCTCTCTCTCTCTCTCTCTCTCTCTCTCTCTCTCTCTCTCTCTCTCTCTCTCTCCTGTCTCTCTCTCTCTCTCTCGGTCTCTCGGTCTCTCTCTCTCACACACACACACACACACACACACACACACACACACACACACACACACACACACACACACACACACACACACACACCACGACTGCCTTGTCCCATACCAAGGTGACAACGTTAATAAACAATAATAAAAATAAATGTATCTTTATGTTTTTGTCTTTTCAACACCTACAGTGTGTATCCACTCCTGTATTTGTAGAATGAATTACTTGTGTGATACATTCAGTTGCTATTTGACAGAGTATAGGATACTATAAATACAGTGCTTTTATATTAGTTGTCGACAAAATCAGCGTGATGCTAACTTGATATAATCCCGATAGATACAAATATGTCAAATGTAACCAGAAATATGGAAACATGTTCAGTCTTCAGACTGCCTCAAATGAAAGTTATCATTTAACGTGATTATAATGGCGTTATTTCTCTGATATATGCTTTTACTTTTCATTCTTTTACCCCCCCCCCCCCCCCACCCCCAGTGAATGCAGCAGAGTCAAAAAAGTATAAGGAAAAAAAACTTTTATTGTTTCACTCTTCATATCTGTACAAATACCATCAAACTTTGTATGTACATATGACATTTACATAAAAAATACAAAACTATATATTCATAACAGAATTTTGTATTTCTCTTGTGATGCTTGAAAATAAAAATGCATTTTCAGGGAAGAAAAACAAAAGGAACAAAGTGAAGAAGTCTGATAGTGTAGATTACTGCAGTATGTTAGTCCTAGTTCAGCTCTGTGAGAGCAATATGGAGTACATTGGCAAGAAGACAGCTCACAAGGGTTAATGGCACATTGTTTCCAAAATAATCAAGTATTGTCCAAAACTTACCTCATCTCTAATGTAGTGAGAGAGAATAAATGCTATTGAATCATGTCTAAAGGTTGTTGTTTCCATGAGGAAACAAATCTAAAAGGGTTAAAACTGAAGACAAACCCAGGAATAAGAAAAGAAAAACTAATGGCTCTTTTTTTCTTTTCTATATCACCACTGCAGTGTTGCACCTTTTACAAGGCCCTTTTGCTAAAAAAAAAAAAAAAAAGAAAAGAAAAGAAAAAAAAGAAGAAGAACAGAAGAAAAAGCAAATAAGAAGAAATAAAACCATTGAGAGAATCCCTTTGGTCAGTTATTATAGTTGTAAACAAACCAGAAACACTTCTGTACATAAAATGATTGATATATTCCCAATAAATAAACACACAGCCTAAACATGCATTTCCGTATGTGTGACATAAACATCTGTGATAGAGATTTGACAGAAACAAGCAGATTTTTACAGCTCAGGGAATGCAATTTACAGCGTGTAGAGGACTTATACTTACATGGTAACATGACAAATAAATAACACTGTTTTTCTTTGGACAAATATATTTCTTCATGATAAAAAAAAGAAAAGTAAAAGAGACAACAACAAAAAGGGGAAATGAGTGGTAACACACATATCATGGTAGATAGTGAGCCTGACATTGTAAATGTATAAATTATAAAACACAAAAATGTATAAATAAACATCTAGCAGACTGAACTATATGTATACTTCCTTTTTCTTTAAAAAATAAATAAGCATACACATAATGTACAGTATGGACATGATTCCTTGCCCTAGGACTGTTCCCCTAGTGATGGGAGCCTATCCGTCCAGTATAGAAGATAAATGGACGTAGGCCATGTAGTCTGAGTCCTCATCTTCCTCATCCTCCTCCTGGTCTTCTGTAATGGCTATATGGGAGAATATATGGTAGCTGTTGCATGAATATGGACCACAACAGCAGAAAATATCACTGAATGTTAAAATAAATTGTATATTTGTGTATTTGATGAAATGTGGCTTGGCAGCAACAAATAACATAGAATCCCCAAATATACAACATCCATTTATATCGTCTTGTATGTCGATACTGCAGAATCGGACAAAAGAAAGGGTTATGTGGTTGGGAGTGAGGGGGTCACAAGGTAAGTTGGGAGGGGTGGGGGTGGGGGGGGGTGGGGGGGGGGGGATGGGGGCTAACTGTTGAGCAGATTCCTGAAAGCAGACACACACGACACAGAAAAGTGCTCTTGTGTTCTTGGATTTGCTCACTTTTTTTTTTCTTTCCTTTTTTCTCTCTGATCATTGTTTTAGCTTCTGGCTCAAATGTACAAGGAGGGAGGAGCCTGTGTGGCAGCTTGGCCTTAGCAAGCAGGTCAGAGGTCGTCAACACAGTTCTGAGGTATTTTCTTTTCCTTTTTACAGAAGAAATTTACATTGGACACAAATAATAGTCATAAAAAAAATAGCACACAAGCAAGCGCAAGGGTGACAATACAAAAAGAAAAAAAAAAAGGAAAAAAAACAGGCAGTCCCTCATAAATCCAAAAGGATTTGTAATTATCTGATACATATTCTCATATTCTGGGAGACAGCAACACAACAAAAATGATCAAAGTTAGCTGATGGAGGTTAACTTTTTCTCTAATGATGAGATGAGATGTAGGAGAGAACGATTCTACAAGCGTATGCTGATCCTGCACACTGTAAATTATCACACTGAGAGTTATTTAGCTCATGAGGTGATCATAAAGTTGGTCCCTTGGATTCCACTGCATGTACGAGGCACATCATATCAAGCTAGTCGGGAGAAAGAAAGTAACAAGGAGACATTCTCCCAAATAGAAACTTGGAATGTAAATTTGATACTTCCTTGAGGACATTTGTTCAATTCGATGGTTTGCTGCCAGTTTGTGAGTGTGAGAATGGCTCACACTGGTCTACAAATACAGTAGATGTTCCGCATGAATATTCATGTTAAAATCCGTCGTCTTTGTCGCTAATATGGCACCAATGTTACAATCACCTTATGCACATCATATGAATAAATATTTTATAATGAATACTTCTGATTGACATGTTGGCATTGTGGTGTATGTCACAAGAGGCAGTGCATTTTGAATTGATTGATTACAGCCAAAAAAAAAAAAGCAACAAAAATTAAAATAATACAAAAACAAATACACCATTACTGGGAAATTAGCAATGTGACCATGGAATCGACAAGCTGTATAGATATAATCACTATTGTAAGAATAAAACCATTAATGATTAAAAGATACTGCATGAGTTTTAAGGCAACCTGCTTCTGCGGGTCACTGGTATGACCATAAACGTGACTACTTTTAAATACCAATATTGTTCCACTGCAAACAAAATTAGTCTTGTATATTATTTGTGTTAGTTTAATGGAGTTCATCCCCTAAACTCATTAAAGTCCTGATGATATAAAATCCATTTCCATTCTCCTTTCCTGTCAACTTGTTTTGCAGAGGAACTGAAAAAAAGGGCGAATAACAAAAAAAAAACAAGAACACAAGAACAAATACCAGTGACAAAGACAATGTCATGCATGTTCGTCCATTCCAAAGTCCTTTCTGCTTGCTTAAGCTGTGCTTGGTAATGTGTCTGGGGTGGGAGCTCAGGGGTGAAAAGTTGGGACATGGGAGGGGGCACTTCAGGGGGGATTTTTGTTGGGAAAGCAACATGGATTATTGTCTTTTTGCTTGGAGAGGGAGGGTGGAGGTTTTGTTTCTTTTGTAGATTTTGCTTTTGTTTTTTTTTGTTTTTTACTTACAGTTGCAAGATCCTGAGTGCTTGACTTCCAGCAGCATCCCCAAAGAACAAGCAGCTTGCTTCATGGCACATTCACTGGGATATGTGGTGTTGTCGCTGGCACACACTGCCTCGTCTGTCCTACTCTCCGGACAGGTCTCGTCACACAGCGAGCAGCGGCCCCGGCCCATCCGGGCATCCCACAGACACTTCTTTCCTGTGCTGCACTGGATGTCCTCACATGACTTGGCCTCTAGAAGAGGGAAGTCGGAAATCTTTCATTAGGTATATTATCATGTGTGGGTTTCAAGCAGGATCAAATGACTTCTGCGTATTATAGAGAACTAAGACAGGAATAAAAACCTAATCCTGCTTTATTGACTTAGCATTTGCAATAAAAGCAAAGAGTAGTGTTTCAATTAGCAGTTTAATACAGGGGGACTTAAATCAATCGCAGTCTTGATAGGAATCAATCTGACTCATAACTTGAAGCATGTCTCCATGGCCCCCTGCGATTCCCTGTTGTGCTTTCTCCCTCCCCCTCTCCATCCCTCTTTCCCATTCTGGAGAGTGCTGCCAACATCAGGAAATAATAAGATGTCTATCAATCCTTGAGCAAACACAAGCAACTACCAAACACACACACACACACACACTCTCTGTAAAACCCCCTCCTCACAGGAATGTTGGCAAAAATGAGCAGTAAATTACAGCAGAGCAGGCCAGGAAGAAAATGTACTCAAACAATATTCAAACTCAATGGCTGGAGGCTTCTCTCTGGGAGGAAAAGCTCACTATTTCATGTCCCTGGTTGCAGACTTACTGATGCATTTCCCCTCATATGCCACTCCGATAGACCTGCCCAGGAGACAGGTCGCTCTTCTCAGGTGACACGCGCTGGCATAGACGATCCCGTCGTTTCCACACAGGTACTGCTCAGGCGACGTCACCTCGGGGCAAATCCGATTGCACGTCACGCAATAGGCGTTATTCGTCTGGTCCACAACGCAGGTGGAGCTGCCAGGGCACAAGACATCTCGGCACGTTTCTGGCGAGACAAAGACGTCGCAGGATTTAGAGTGAGCACGCAATGCAAGAGAAACAACGACCAAATTTAGACGTGAAATCTCAAAACAACATATGCATTGTTACTTACTCTTGCATTTGCCCTGGTACTGCACGTCCAGGTCGGGGTGGCCTTTACATTTCGCCTTCAGCAGCGCGCACTCGTCTTTGTAGGTTTTCCCGTCAGAGCCGCAGACTGGCCCTTTCCAGGTGATGTTGGAACAGTCTGGCGCGCAGACGCAGCGTGGCTTACTTCTTCTGTTCATTTTGCACCTCTTCCCGGGGCCACAGTCAACATTGTCGCAGGTTTCTAAAACAAAAGGTCTGGGTTATGTCGGGCCGGCGGGGAGATTGACCCTGTGCACAAATCTACTTTGACGCATTAAGTGCACACAAAAGGGCTAATTTACGCATTGCGTTATGCGTAAATTAGATCATCAGTATCAATTCTCAAGCAAAGTGACTGATGACGAGTTTTATGAGAAAATGAAGGGAAATGAGTGCACCTCCACCTTTGCAAGGTATGCAATTGGGAGCTCCGCCATTGAAGATCATCCACCTAAAGAGCGTGCTGTTGGGGACGTCCTCCTCGGTCCAGGACGTCCCCAGCCTGCCACTCCTGCAGCACTCCTCCCTGCTCATCCCGGGCATGTAGAGCACCTGGCATCTTCCGTTCTTTCCCTGCTGCAGCCAGCAGTTCCCAGCTGTATACACGAAAACAAAATCAAAATGAGATCTAATGTGGCACGCTGGACGTCTAAAACCGCTGACCCAGACGCAGTAGACACACACGCAGCCTGTATTATCCGAGACGCTCCCTCCCTCCCCTTTCGCCCTCCCGACAGTATTTTGTCTGATTTTTTTTTTTTTTTTTTTTTCCGAGACTGTTAACACTTGCCTATCCCAACTGTGACTGACAGCCCTTACAATGCAGCTACAAACCCCAAAAAAGTACGAAGGATCTTTGGAGGGGGGGTTGCCCTTTATTCTCGGAGTCTCCTTGTTATCTCTGGACAGAAACTGGAGTGTCTAGACAGTGTTAAATAGCAGCCAATCTCTCTCCTTCAGAAAAAGCACGGTCTTTAGGTATCAAGGCAAAACACACCGCCGTCTCAGACGTCTCAGACAAACACCCACCAGACAATGACACGGCCATTAAAACACTGTTGAATTTATCTTAAACATTTGAAATAAGGTTTCAAAATGTGAAAATGTTATCTTGTTTCTGTACCAGGAATTTTTTTTTTTTTTTAATTTCCAGACAGCTGCAGGATCTTTAAACCAACATGGACACACATGTCATTATGTGTTCATGAAGAAACATGTTTTTGTTTTGTTTTGTCGGGTTTTTTTTTGCAATCAATGCATTCTATTAATTAAATTAGAGATATCAATGAACTCTGTAAAGAGATCTTTTTTATGACTACATTGAACTAGAATTGAGCACATTTTGCGCGCAATGATGAACGGCTGTCTGCGTACAAATGTACAAATAACACACCCTTTAACTCACAATGCTTATTGTAAAGTTTGCTGTATGACTGAAAGCATAAAACGTTTAACGGTCCCACAGAAAGTATGCGAATGTGTTCAGGTATTGTGGAAAGCCACTAACGCAGCGTGGCGGCTCTGCTGTGTGCGCCAGGTTAGGACTGCAAAACTTGCCTTCTCGTCCCACTCTGAAGTGTCCCGTACGGCACCTGTTTTATTCGTTTTACGCACGCACTGTCTGCTGTGGACCGATTCTTATCAGCAAGGACAAAATAAGAAACTCACTTTCAAAAGTTTATCTCTGGCTGCGCGCGTTCTGCGGCTGTCAACACCGGGCTGAGGTTTTAAATTTAAATTAAAAAAAAAAAAAAAAAAAAAATTGAAGAAATTTTCCAAAAATAAAAATCAAATTGAAGAAAGGAGCTTACCTTGAACTTTTTGATGTTCCATGAGGTGACAAAGCCATACGAACAAGAGAAAAATGCCCGGGTGAAGGTGGTGTTTCAGCATCCCAAACATGATGGAGAGGCAAAGTGAGCCACGGATTTGACACAAGGCAGCGCAAAAGTAATCTGCTTAAGGTGGCAGTGTTGAATAAGTGTCAGTCTGAGAATGCAGCCTCTCTTTTTAAATCTATAAGGGGTCTCGGGTTGACTGTCTCTGGTGGGCGGTCTCCTCTTCTGTGGGGGTGGGGAGATTTTTTCTTTTTTTTTTCTTTTTTCTTTTCTTTTCTTTTTTTTTTTTTTCTTTACCAAAGTTCTTTCAATCCCAGTCAGGTGACATCGTTACGGGCAACTTTCTCTCCTGTGAGAATATGTTATAAAGCATCGCATTTCGGGATCATGCGGACAAAAAAAAAAAAAGATGGCAGATGAGACAAAATGTTTCATGTTTTAATATAAAACTGGTTTTCATTGAAAAATCACAAAAAATTAATACGTTTTAATTTTTTTTATTACAATAATCTATCAGTGCTTGTGGAGTGCTTGCATGACACGTTGAATCATGGGGTAATGATAATAATAACAGCGTTATTTATTAAAATACAATGTACAGTATGCAATGAAAATATTTCACATACGTATTTGCATGTAGATTTGCGTGTGTGTTTACATGTGTGTATTTATATATGTATACATATAATACATACAAAGGCCTCTATGTTGTATAATCAGGCCCACAGCCAGCATACATATCCGGACATACCATCACTCCTTTAAACTCTCTGTACTACTTGAAGGTAACTGATATTTTTTTCCACCAACTGCGGACAAAAGTGCAAATCTTTTGATGAGAGTTGCCTTTTGGAATAAATCCGAGCCCAGACAATAATAGAATTCATAGTAGTCCGCAGCCGCGCTGCTAATATTAGAACAGACAGTTGTTTGGGTTTCTCTCCCGGGTCAAGCTTTTAAATATAATCAAACCTGTTTCCGAAGAGGCTTCAGACGAAGGAGAGGGGTGTTACGTTTCACTGAATGAAGATGCGTATGCGTGTGCGTACGCGCGCGCACACACACGCACACAACTCACACATGCGCGCGCGCACACACAGACACACACACACACACACACACACACACGCACACAAACTCCTTCAGAAGTCCTTGCGCGACCTCTTCAGCGGAATTCTGGGTACAGCTCTCCTCCTGTCCTCTCCAGAGCAAAGAGCAAAGTGTCTGCTGTGAGAATCAGACACCGGCCAGTTCATTATCTGATCTCTTCCTTTGATTCCAGCGAAATACCACTCGAGCGCCATTGATCTACAAAATATGACCTTACAGGCAGTCGAGCCTCCACATTATCCAGCAGCATGCAGTGCTGCCTCACACAAGCCCTGCAACAGATATGGAGTACAACTGCTCATCCTGTTTTAATCTGAGCTGTAGTCATCTGAGACTTTGTGCATTTCGCTACAAACAAGAACAATAATATTAACTTTAATGCGCAGGGGTCTGAACAAGGGGCTGTAAATGGAAAAGAGATACCGAAGTCTTATATTTGATTCACTGATGGCATCCCAGTGCTATCAGGATCTTGATACTGAAAATGCTAGATATTTACATGAAGAGCAGATCACCTGCAGAAAAAACAATGACCAAACTCTTTTATGATACAGAGTATTCAGAGTATTATGGACCGATTAATAAGACTAAACCGCTGCCGTAACTTGTGAATAAATTCTGTAAAAGTGTCCATAATCTGTAAAATTAGCGTGCAATCAATGCTTGAATATCACACTGGAAGATGTCCACTCTTTTCTGAAGCCAGTAATGTTTTAGCAAGCAAGAAAAATACTGCTTTCCATCTCATCCTGCGTGAAGAATCAAATATGTCACTTTCATCATTACTTAAAGGGTCACATTTACCAAATGAATGAACAGACGAGTCATTTAAAGGTCAGACAGAAACTATCAAGTAGCTGTTTATTTTGGAATCTGAAAGAGGACTGTTGAGACAACCATTCCTTTCAACAAATTCCAATATGTTCACTCCATTTTGAGTTATGTTGTGCAAATCATTCAGTGTCTGGTGCGAGTGATTTGCGAGATCAGTGTCTTTGAAGAGTTGAGGTTTCCAAAACACTTCCTGACATGCAAGTACATTTCTACCCTGCTGTATCAACTTTAAAGTGCTGGCTGTTGTCCTGAAGCCATTAATGGCATGAGCAAAAAAGAACAACCAGGACTCCGTGTCCCTGGCTGTGAGCTGAATTGGGCCCAACCAGATCTGTGAAGCAAATAATTAACGGTGATCAAAATGTTGGGCTACTATTGCGAGAACACTGCGATAAATGATGATACAACATGTTACACACATTGTTCACGCCCTGGGACTTGTCTTTATTTGACTTTGAGACAGAAACGAACAGTTATTAGACAGCATTATCTTCTTTGAGCACATGTATGTTTTCATTATCAATTTATTAGGCATTAAATGATATAAATAGGGGGAGAAAAAAATACAACTTGATCATCCCATAGCAGGAAGTTGTTCATAACAGTTTTTGGTGCAAATGCAACAAACAGGCATCAGTTATTAGAGACTATTTAATGACATCATGTTTGATTTATTCAAACATTGCAGTAATTTGTGTGCAATCGTCCAGTCGATCATCCCACTGTGGCACGGGTCAGTTTCTGGACTGTAGCTGCCAATCATCCAGAGCAAAACCTCAGAGGGATGTATTTACTGTGGTGTACAAGCACTTTCATTGTATCTCGTTTCACCAACTATTTCCACATTGGTCCCTGCACACATATACGTAGAATCCAGCGGCAGTTTCACAACACCTTGGAGCATGAGTAATCCTGTGACAGAGCAATTGAATCATGTATCAGATGCTAGCTATATAACCCCTCTAACAAGCCCCCCCCCCCAAAAAAAATGTGCTACTTATTAGAGAAAAATAGCATATTCCGCTTGGCTAGATCCAGAAGAAAATCAATGCTAAAGACTCTGCTGGGTGCTGCTGCTGGCTCATCCAGAAGGGAAACTTTCAGAAACACATTCCTGGAGGGTCCAGGGACAGATTCACCGAACAGTTGGCGAGCATGACAGTCAAAAATGTGTGAGGAAAATAATCGAGTTTGAGGGGAAACTTCCTTCGCACTGAAGATTGAACGGGAGTGGTCCAGATAGGGGTCCAGGCACGGTCATGATTTGTGACACTTCCCCAGTGAGAGGAGAGGAAGGAGATGAGGAAGAGGAGGAGGAGGAGAGATCTCCAAGACATCCACAAATCAGTGCCATACGACTGAACAGTCGACATGTCATACATCATGCTGCCATCTTGTGGCGAAACTGTGTCAATACAAATTTCAAATGACATTCTTTCACATCCATCCATCTGGTGAAGATACAATACTTTTTTTTCCTAAATAAACTGTATCTGTAGCGGTTAAAAAAAACAAAAATAAAAAAAACGGTGCTTTGTTGATTTGTGTCCTCTTCTCCGTCATTCTAAAGCTCCAACCTTACTGGTTTGTAAAAACTTGCGACTCGCTGGAGACAGAAAATGCTAAAACTCAGTCACAGTTTTTTTTGTTTTGTTTTTTTTACATCAAATCATACTACATTTGTACTTTGTATATGTTGTAAAATTATAAGAGAATGTTGCAGTCATGTTACAAGATCTCCAGGCAACATTTGGCTCATAAATGGCTTGAGCACCAAAGTCTGGTTGGAGCTGCAATTCGTGCAAATCAGGATAATAGTAGCAAATATTCGAATAAGAACTTTCAAGGCCAAATATGGAGAACACTTCAAGGTGAACAATAGTTAAATGTGGGAAGCAAAGAGAAATATGGGTCAAAATTCATCTGAACGAGACTTGACTTTTGTACAATACTTGCTCAAGATTCCAATGAGCATCCTGCAGCAGTTATGTGATACAACTTAGAACTCATGACCTTCTGTATTTCTCACAATTTCTAATTTGTGGACATCAAACTGAGAAGGGTTCAAGACTGGTCTAAGAAATCCACACTGGCTTTGAGACTATTTGGGGGAATATAAAAGTCATACTTTCAGTGGTGCCTTTTTGTTTTCTTGAATTCAAAAAGCTAAACATAATTCAATGAACTGCGGACGACGTAATTCACTCGCAAAATTCTCAAGTCTTTAAAAACATGCTACTTCACGTGTCAAGTTCGGTGGCTGATAATATAGTAACAAAGGAAACATCGATAACAACGTAAGCAGCTACTGCAGATTCACACAGCCGGGAGCCTTTTCATTTATGAAACTTAACAGTGAGACATCATGAATTGATCATATAATATGTACAGTGCAAACACAGTATAACAGAGTAATTACACAATTAATGCTGCAATTAACCAACTGGAAAGGCTGGGAAAAGTCTGACTTCTGAGTCGCAGGTGTTCAAATGGCAAAAAAGAAATGACCAATAAATACATCCCAAGTGTAGTCTGGCTATTTTCAATAAGTTACAAAGGCACACAGGCAGTCTTCTTTGGACTCCTAAAAGATCATCATTTTAACATTAGTAGTTTTACAGGGTTCAAATATATTCTCCCCTCCAGGAAGTTAGAATGTCCCCACTTCCCAGTTACCCGTGAATGCAGCATTTAGTTTCTTTTTTCTTTACAAACTACTGAAGTCAACAGACCGAATGCAGGAGAAGCCCTGAGAGGTGAGCTCAAGCTAGTTTGTGCGACAGAGGGACTTCCCACAGTGTGTGTGCTAAAGAGGTCATTACTTTGGAACGGCACTACAGTCAGTGAATGATAGTTGATTTTCAGCAGCACTGGATTATCTTTGTCAATACAGATGAAAATATGAAATGCTTTTACTGTCAAAACTCAGATTGGCAAGATTTCGCTCCAAAGTATTAATGTTTTGATAGCCTATACAGCTTTATACACATTTCATGCTATTGTATGATGATGGCATCCAAAATACTTTATACTACTTTCTCTAAAGTCAGTGCATAGCAACAAATACTCTGTACATGAAGCAGAACATAAAGACCGACAGTGATCCTCTGTAAGATAGGCAGAGGAGTGAAACCCAGCTGCCCACAAAGCTTCCATCTCTTTAAAATGTCCAATTTTCCAGTGACTGATCTGAAGTCTATTTACACTTTACAAGAGTTACAAAAAGTACCGGTGTCCACGCTCCACAGCAGAAGGCTGTAGACTTTCTCATCCCTTTACAGCACTTCGTCCGCAGCTTGGCTCTGGCCATCATCATCCATATCCATCTGAAGTTGCTTGTACTTTCGTTTGAAAAAACCAAACTAGAAGATAGACCAGTTTGGATTAGGCAGTTGCAACACATACAAAATAAAAGTGAATATTCCAGCACATATAGTAAAATGTCTACAAGCACTGGGTATTTTTCCTCCAGCCAGATTTGTGCTAAATATAAAGCCTCCTGATTTAACTGAAGATGAGCTACAAGTTAATCCTGTTTTCTTACAATTAATGAACACAAAGGTGCACATTTGTGAGTGTAAATTGATTTGTGACAGTGTATTTCTATTTGTATGTGTGTAATATTATTAGTGACCCTGTAAGGAGGTTGATGTGTGACTATAACATGTAAATATCTGGATTTTCACTGTGGATTCTGCTGGTCTTGATGCAGTGACAGACAATAGTCCGTGACTCGGGTTTTCTTTGCTGTTGGTCGAGGCTGGCAGGCTATGCCAGGGTCCTCTCCACTTTCTATAATGTCATGTTTGAATGTGATGGCTATAGAAGTAACGAGACAGTGCAGACCAAAAGGCCTGAGAACCCAGAGTCCGTCAGTCTCTACTGAAAGCAAAATAATGAAAAACGAAACTGCTGTGGACGTTGTGAACATGTAGCCAAATTGGAGCAAATGCACACATGTTTTATTGTGAACATACACATCTCATTCCCCACTAAAATATGATGCTATGAAGTGAGACACGACTCTTCACACACATGCACAGATGGATATAAACTCACCTTCCACAGCAGCCCAACAGCCAGAGCGAGCAGCAGCAGTCCACCAATGACGCTGCCAACTATCACTCCCACTGGAACGTCACCTTTTACTCCAGGTTTGCTCACTGTCACAACCACCTGGACGAGAGGAGAGCAAGAGGAGACATCAATCACTGAGGCAAGATCAACAACAAGGTGAACTGCACTTATTTTAGGTGTTTATTATCTGTACACGTCGCTGTTCTTATGTTTATCCAGTATTTATTCATCAGTATGCGTATGGGCATGAGTAACATCTTCTAATATGAGCATTTGATAACGTAATTACGAAGAATTACCCGATGATTTATTTGTTTTGGATGCTATTCTATCACACTATAACTACACACTCAAAATGTATATGATGTAATGTTATAAATGAAGTTGACACGATATTTAAAAAAATTCAATTTGGTTGATTAGGTGGTTAAAAACGCCCACGGACTGTATGAAACTCAGCAGCTGATATCGATGAAGACCTAGTCAAGATACAGTGAAGTGATGAGTTACACAACAGGAGTGCTGCTCTTAAACGCTGATCTTACAGGAAGCTGTTTGAGGTCGATGATGATCAGGTCGGGGTTGGACGTCTCCACATCCAGAGTGGACGTCAGCTCTACGGTCTGATAGGTCGCCTGAAGTGACACAAATGAGAGCACAGGAAGTATCAGTGTGAATCCAAAAGGAAAGCAGTTCGAAACAACCAGAATTTTAAACATGCTTACCGAAATGAACGTGCCACTCCAGATCCGAGTTTTAACCTTTACAAAGTAGTCACTCTTAACTTCAGTGTCTTTGATGAGGCATTTTATGTCTTCACATTTTGCACTCTGGCAGTCCTATGAATGGAAAGAAACAAACACAGTTCAATATAGTAAACTGTATATATGAAGTATATGATTATAGAATATTTGTTAAAAAAAAGTTCAAACAAATTTTGTTACACGAAGAAAGACTGAGATATTGGATCAATTATCAGGTGTATCTGAAACATTTACTTTCCTGAACAGTTATTTGTTTTAGCAGCTATTTCTACAGTAAAATCAAATATTAGTGGCCAATATATTTCAATCATAATAACTATGGCCTACAGTAAAAAAAAAAAGTGATTTTTATTTTTATTTTCAAGACTTCTAAGCTATAAACAAATTAAGACAAAAGCACAAAGGGTTAAAAGGGTCTTTGAGTGTCTGGCTTAACATTTCAAATAAAAGTTTCACAGTTTAAAGCAAATAATTGGGGGAAACAAAAACCTTTCCCACGGTATTCTAATTTTTTCGAGATGCACCTGTATTGTCTAACCCGGTCCCAAATGTCATTCATTTGTAGATTAAAAATATGATGAATGAAGAAGTAGCAGAACAAAAAGTAACTCTTAAAAAAAAGAGACTGACCAGCTTCTCCATGCCTCTGAGGCTCTCCTCTGTGAAAGAGACCTGGTGGGACTTCCCTCCGATTTTCAGCGGATCGACCAGCCGGTTGGAATCACAGCTTACCGAGCCGCCCTGTACATGGAGGGGTCTTTATTTGCAATGAGCACAATATGACACTCAACTGATCTGGATTGTTGTTGTTTTTTTCTTCTTTTTTGTGTACTTTCCATTGAAATGACAAAGGGACAACCGAGCCCACGATGGGGATTGGTTTTCATAGTGGCCCAATGTAATACGGTTCCAATATGCTCACTTGATTGGCAATCAATACTTTTGGCTTCCATCACAAGTTGAAGTTTTAGTTCAGATGTTTTTCTGATTCTCACAAGACGTTGGAGAACAAAGAAGTACTCACTGCTTGTGTCTCTATACTGGTAACATACAGAAGCTGATTTCCACCGTTTGTGGTCATTGGCAGAGCGATGGTCAGATACAGGAGGCTGACAGGAAAGTTACCTGTTGAAATCTAAGTGCAAATAATGCAAATTATTTGGATTTGAAATAATGACTAAGAATTCAGATGAACCTGGATCAGAAATTCATTTACTGCACCTTCACTGTGAAGTTGAACTCTGGGCCGATGTCATCTAGAGTTTCGATTGTTGTTACCACAGGAGCAGAAGCATCTGCTACGTAGAAATTTATATTTGATTGCCTGGAGTAAACAGAGCATAGAATTAACACTTTCTGCAATACATTTAATGCATGTAACATCATTGAATATATTATTATAAGAGAAAGTAAACTCACCTGGATAAAACAATCCCTGCATTGTATTTGACAGGAATGAGTATGTCCACTTTGTTGTCTGCAGGTCTATCCTCTTTACCATCACTGCAGGAAGAAAGTCACACACTGTCATTGTGCGTTAAACATTGAGAGCGTAGTTCAGTTTCTTATCAGACTTCACCTCTTGGCTTCAAACTTCACCTCCGCTCGGTTTTGCAAGTGCTGAAGATTGTACTCAAAATTGATTTGAAATTTCATCTGGAATGAAACAACACAGAGGTTTTCGTATTATATTAGGAGTTGAATTAAAACCTTCACTGATGGACTGCACTTACCTCTTGGTCTTTTTTCAGTGCAGGGTATCCCACCTGGCAAGTGACCATTTCTGTTTGTGTGGACGTGCATTTCACTCCATCTGCCTGTGAAAATGAAATTACAAACAGGACATCACTTTATGGCTTGTAGGTTCAACACCCCCCCACCAAAACAAAATAATTGCTAGATTTATAAATGCAAGGAGAGCTCATGTGACTGATTCCCAACTCGTTCACTCACAGGAGGAGAGATGGATGAGTAGTACAGGTTGCTGGAATAGGTGACCAGGACCTGCGTGTTGTATGCATTCTCCTTTTTGTTCCTCACAGCCACGTAAAACGACAGCTCTCGGTTATTAGCGCCGACCAGCACCGGAGTCGAGCTGCGAGACAAGAGCACAGATTACCGCTGAGATTACTGCTCACTGCAATGACCTGAGTTCATTTAGTTTGCCACAGAGCACAAATTATTTTTAATCAGAGAGATAAGAATAAAAAATAAAAGGTCAAGACATTTTGACGAGAAGAATGTCAGGATGACTTAATGTCTTTTTCCCCTAAAATTTTTTAAACAGGATGGCATGGTGATTTTCTTTGGATGTGTGGTATGATCGAGTTCATAACCATAATACTCATGGAATATAAATACTTAATGCATGAATTGGGTATAAATGCACATATGTGTAAAAAAAGTTAGGATTTATATGTGTGAAATTAAAAAAAGTAACAGCAGTATCACATCACAATTCAATCTGGGATTTGAGGGCCTTTCTTTAGAGAAATTGCATGTTCTGTATGTGCATACAAGATATGTTTAATGGGCTAACTGCTCTAGGAATTTAAAACCTGAAAATTGCAGGTTGATGTAAGTGAGTAAGTGTGATTGTCTGTCTCTCTGTTGTGATGGTTGTTGGGAGTTACCGGGGTAACAGTAAGCTGAAGATTAACAGGTTAGTTTGAAGGTTGACACATTCTTCCTGTCACATACGTGTCTGCATATCAAGATGCCTTCATGTGCTTTAATAACAATCCTGGTGGAATAAATACAAGGCTTTGATGCCTGTACAGTTGTATCTTCCAGCCCAGGGGGTCAAATGTGAAGCTGCAGCTAGTTTGAAGGGTTCAATTAGGTAACAACAGCAGCTGTTATTTCCAAATTGTGCTCGAGGGGACAGAACTGTAAATTTAACCCCCCCAAAAATAATTTAAAACATTTGATCTAGCAGTGGAGGTTGTGAGTTTGCTGTGGCGTGCCCTGTGGGATGGTAGAGAACCTGCATATCTACAACAATACAGTCTCATGATTTCAGCTTTAGGAGGTCTGTTACAGTATGATTATGGTAAAAAATTTCACATTTTATTTTAAAACATTTCCTTGTATAGCGCAGCCGACAAGTCCAAGGCAGTTTGCAGTTCGTGTAAGCTGGAACTTCAATATCACCAATTTAGGTTTGAATCACCACCTCCAAGCATTCAGCAGCAGCTCATTGTGCAGCAAGCAGGCGGAGGCAGACAAGTATATGTTTGCACTTCAACACATCTTGTTTTCGTTCATCTCCAACTTCAGGAGGTAACAATCTTTGGATTGCTTAAGCGACTAATTTACACCCACTTAACTTAGGACTCCAGTAAATCACACTCGGACTTTAGGACACTTTACATTGGTAGAGCAGATTGAAAAAGACAAATTCAGGACCTCCTGAGATCAAACAATCTAAAATAATTTTAAGATTCTTTTGTAAAATTCCTATTTATATAAAGACTGAATGCTATTAGTAAGATGCTGAGTGAGATTACGTGTTATAGAGGCTTTTGAAATATTCCCTTATCTCCATTTCCCAGTGACTCACAGTAAAGAAAAACACGGCCTTGCCTGAGCTTGTCCCGACACACACTGAACAACCATCCTTTGACTTTATCAAAGTCAACCCACGTTGTTATCCAGAAACTGCTTTCTGTACCATGTATACAGCACACACTAAACAGGAAGCGAGAGATCTCTTGTGATGGACATGTGAGACCGGTCAGCGATTTCTTACCTGGATGTCTTCTCTTTCACACTCAGCACCAGATCACTGACACACACGTCGTCAGAGCCACAGTCTTTGGTGAAAGGGACCTAAAACAAGAGCAGCACATTCAGCTGCTCTATTGTACTTTTAGTTTTTACAATCAGTTTAGCGGGTTCAGCAAACATAACTCAGAGGAAACTCATCGTATGTTTTTACCTGAGTGGACAATGTTTAATCTGATGCTGGGAAATCACACAGCGTTTAAAGGTGACAAGTTGCATGACTCGGTGAAAGAAACTAGTAATCATCACACACAGGCGTACTATGTCATTTCAAATGACTGTACAAACACCTCATCTGATCTGTTTCCTCCAGACCGATGTGGGTGGGATCGGCCTCCCCCCTGTGAGAACGCTTCGTGTCGGCCAAGCACGCGGAAAAATCCACGGGCCAAGGTGAGGCGTTTTCCCAGCATGATATTTAAGACACATTCATGATAAAAAATAAACAAAACTACAATGTTTATTTTACGCAGTAGTGAATGGTTTGATGTTAAACACAACAAGCAAACTCTTGGTTGGTTGAACTTTGCTGTGTTCTCCTTGACACTCATGAGTGACCTACATAGAAAGATTGGATAAGGCTTTTATTTTTCTTTAATACATTATATTTAGTATTCTATGTTTTGTATACTTCCTGTGATGGTGACTGTATTGCCTCTTCCAAAGTAAAATTTTTTTAATTGGAAATAAGCGAGACAAAACAAACAAAACAATGATATCATATTATGTGAAGAAAATAAGGCACAGAAGGATAATTACAACCTGGTATTAGACAAAGCATGTTAGACATGAAAACTAGAGGGCCAGTGTGATTTAAGCTCTGAAATGAATATGTACAGTGAACCAGAGAAATGTGGACAGATCATGTACTTACAAAGAACTCCAGGACATTTGGAGAGTCCTTGTCGAGGACCGGATTCACGTCCAGGTTCTGCTGCTCAATTTCTACTTTCAGACTGAGGGAATTGACAAAATCAGGTGTCTCCTATAGAAGACAGCAAACATAAACAATGGTGGGTTAAAATAAATGAGGAAACAAACAAACAAAAACTTTACGTGATTGGTTAAAATAAGGACGTCAACATAGCGTTCACTCTCGTCACCTGAACATAAACCTGGTAGTCTCGACACAGAGGAGCTGATGATATTTTTGCCGTCTCTGTGAGGAAGCGTTCATTGTTTTTTGCAAACAGTCCTCTTGATGTGACCCGTGAGGCCTGCAAGTCCGCATCCAGGGTCAAAGTGTAGGAGATGTCTGTGAGAAATAGAGGTTGTGTATTGGTGAGATACAACTACAAATAATAAAACATGATCTTCTGCTCATTTAAATATACAAAAAAAATCAATCAAAATACTGTTACTAAAATAATGTTTTTTTTCAATAATTTTCCCTTCAAAAATGAATATAAAAGATTATCCTTCAAACTTCACATCATTTCAGTACAACTTCCGTGCAACTTTGGTTTCCTAACACAGTCCAAAAACATGCAAGTGAGATTGATTGGTGATCATGAATGGACTGTAAGGTTACAAGGAGTACAGATTATAGATGGCTGGATAAATGGATGAACAGCTTGAATACTTTCAGTTTTATTTGGGTGTGAAGTATTGATACATTTAAAATGTCATGGGATTTAGTCAGAAAAATGCACAGGGTAAGAAATCTAAGTGTTTATACCCATGTTTTTCCACAAAGGGATTGAGTTTAGTAAATAATTATTTAATTTTCTTAAATTAAACTGTGTCTGTACCTTAAGCATGTCCATCATCAATTTAAATCCTTCCCTAAAATTTACTTTGTGTGAAAATGTTTCAGGATGAGTTCATTCGCTGAGCCTGAACCACACTGCTTCTCTTGACTATCTGACTTCTTAGACACACACACACACACACACACACACACACACACACACACACACACACACACACACACACACACACACACACACACACACACACACACACACACACACACACACACACACGCACACGCACACACGCACACACGATTTACCAATGGGGCCCACGGGGTTCTTTGGCCTGAACGCAGCACTAAAACAGAGGTGGGCGGTGAAACATGAAAGCTTGCGTCCATTAACATCACAGGGTTTGTTGAAAATGTTGATTTTACTGGGGTTGAAAGTAGCAGAGGCATCGACCGACGCAACACCTCTGGTCCTGAAAACAAGTTAAAATAATGATTACGCTTAAAAGTCCTATGATATAGTGAATTATTCACAATACACTTTTGATTCCTCGGTTTATCTGTGTATTCTGACTCACCACAGCTGGACTACTTTCCCGTAGGCGCCCACTGAGATGTCAGGGACTGTGTCATCATTCAGATCTCTGTAGCTATCTAAAGATCTTCCAAAATACTGCAGCTGATTATCCAGTTTTGAGCCAAGGATTTTCTGGGAAAAGAACAAAAAATATTTTATTACCGTCACCCGTCATCTGCATACATGCATTAATTCACACTTTCCTTTTGATCAGGTTCTGTTTTCTGGTATTGGTTAATGTTCTCACGGAAATCATCTTAGAAAAAGATGATCTTTGTTTCCTACATCTCAACCTACATTCAGGTCCTCCATCCCCCCGTCAAGACAAACTGGTCTTATCAACAAGACAAGAGTCCCGCGCTCACATTGTCATACAATGCTGACATTTGCATTGCCCCATTTTGGAAATACAGTCAACACTTTTACTTTTCTTTAAAATACTGAACTGTCAAACCTACTTGGCAATATTTCCAAAAAGCAACAGTTTTTCAACATACCTGTGAGAATTGCTTGTTCAATGTCTTCCTGTCTCCGTTATAGATGTAAATTGCACCTTTTCCTTTGTCTTCCAGTGGGGCTCCAACTACAACGTCGTTGAAACCGTCAAGATCCAAGTCGGGAGCAGCGGAGACAGCCATCCCGAACCGGGCGTTCTCAGTAGCGGGTGGACCGTTGAGGAAACCCTGCTCGTTCAGTATCCCCTTCAGAGGAGAACGCAGAGGAAGCAAAACAACAAACACTTATGACTTTATCTTGCTACTATGGGCTGACTGCTCAAGTGTTCTTGATGGACTACAAAACAACAAAACAAAAATGTTTTCTTATATTGCAAATGGTGGTAAATGTCCAATGACACATCCTCAACACAAGATTTGTTTCTAATTCTGTGTTAAATAGAAGTATTTCATAGAACAGCAATGCCCGTTTTCCTACATTGCGATGGATATGGAGCTGAGTAGGCGTCTTTCAGTGTCTTTAAATATCATAGAAACAATGTAATAGGTTAGTTAAAGTCAAATAATTCTGCATCATCAGTTCACAAAGTATAAAATGAAATCCACAAAACAGTAGGACCTTTTTTTAATTGAAGACTTGACAGGTCATTTGAATCAACCTGCCAATACTGGACAGTGAAGAGCAATGACCCAGCTGACATTCCTTTCCCAAGTTTAAAAACAAGTGAGATTTTTACCTTGGTCACGGAGAAGAGGTAGACCCTGCCTTCTTCTTTCTTCAGCTCGTTCATGTGCATCGGAGCGCCAACCAAAAGAAGGTCTGTCGCCCCATCTTTGTCCACATCCAGTGGGCACAAAACACTTCCAAAGTACGATCCAATCTAAAAACAAACAAACAAACAAACAAAAAGTTTTGGGGTTAAACCTGTTTACCAGGCTTTACACTACATGTATTTAGCTGAATGTGGAGAGAGGATGTAATAGTCATTTATGCCTGATGTGACTACCTGTTTCCCTCTTTCTGAATCTATGACTACAGATTTCTTCTGGGCGTTGACAGTGTAGACGATGACTTGTCCTGAGTGGTTGGAGCGAGGCGCACCGGCAACAAAGTATTCTCTGAACCCGTCACTGACAGATGTGACAGAATAACCTGGGGAATAAAAATCCGAAGGAATATGACATGGAAAAATTAAGAGCTGTATTTTTTATACTGATGTCGAGCACAACCATTTCAAAAATGAAAACAACAAGCCACTTAGAAAATGTACAGCAACAACAACAACAACTGTGCACACTTGTTGGAGTGTTTTAGTTTTGCATGCCTGATTAAAGATTGATTGATTAGGTGTGAACTGGCTGCTGATGCAGCAAATCAAAACACTTAAAAATATGTGCTAATATTATTCATGATAAGGAATGATATCCTGCCTCAACAAGCACAATAAGATGAAGCGCAGAACAGTTGGTACATGCCTATATTGTCCCTAGAAGCAGGAAGTAAGAGGGAAAACTTGTGTGTCAGCAGAATAAGGTTCGACTTTGGAAAATGTTTGATTCTACATAATGAAAACCAGCATATATAATATGAAATATAATCCTTATTTCTTGACTAACGAGCATTAAAACATGAAAGAATTCATATGGAGGCTTTTACTTATCTTTAAATATTTTTATATGTTTACTTAAATTGTATGTGAAATCCATAAACAAAACCTATATCCCAAAACAGTTGGAAGTGTACAAAGTTGGACAAGGGCAATAACTTAAAAAAAAAACAACAACCACCCCCACCCCCCCCCCAGAAAAAAAAAAAATCAAATAACAAGGTAATTACAAACAACCATAACAATAGCAACAGTCAAGCTGTGCATATTTTCTCCAGTAAAAAAAAATTCTTCAAGATGTACAAAATGTGGATATAAAAAGCTCGTATGGATTATTAAAATGCATTTTTATGATTCTTTACTTAGCAGAATTGTTTAAATCATAAAAACAGTGTTTCGGCTGTGATGAGCTCGTTGAGAAAATGCCCCATTCAGAAACATCCAAATAATGTAGATGCTGTTGTCTTAAACCTGATGAAGTGTACTACGTCTTTAGACTTGAACAATAAATTGAGTGCAATGACATAATAGTGGCCATAAAAAAATTTCCCTTTCTCATGCTATTTTATGCAACATTCAAAAGCCTCAAAATCACAACATGTCATGGAGTTCGCTACATTAATATGAAGGACAATTGCAAACACCTACCAAGCAACGAGCTGTGGTTCCTGTCTTGTAGTGTGGCCTCAAAGACGCTGAAAGGGAGGATGTCTGCTTTTGACCCAGTTTGATGGACGACAGTCCCACTCCAGGCGTAAGCCCCCACCGCTCCGAGCATCATAACATCCTTAAACACACAGGTCAAAGGTCAGCCTGCTCACAGCTCATCAGTGCAACCGTACATAACAGCCTCATATTGTTTGGTTTAACTGTAGCAAAGAGTCTACTGACAATCAGAGCTGGTGAGAAATTGAAATGACATATTAGAAATATTTTATTTCTTGGGCATAAAACCACAAATACACTCTCTTCTGCCCAGTGATACCTCCCATAATATTTGTAGCTCGTAACAATTCACAGAACTGTTTTGAAGTGGTTCTACCTGCTTGTTGGCGTAGTGAGCGCTGAATCCAACCTGGGCCATCTCCATCTTGAAGTTGTCACCACCTTTCCCAGTGCCTTGTGAAACAAAAAATACAGACATTTTACTTCTGCGTCAGATTAAGAATCATTTAAATCACTATTTATGGCATGAGCCCACATACCAGCAGAGGGAGCGTGCTACGTGTACCACAGTTTGAGAGTCACAGATATAAAATATCTCAGCTGTTTTTCAGATCGTAGCTCTCAAAGACATGCTGTGGCATGAATGAAATTCCAGTTTCAAGTAAACTACACACACAGTGTGTGGGACAATAACGCAGGAGAAGAAATAATAGGCACCCTCTATGTTGAAGATGCGGTTTCCCAGCGTCCCAGCGATGGTGGAGAGGGCCGCCTCCTCGGACACATTGAAGAAGTACTTCTCTGTGGGTGAACTGGCGATGGACTTGATTTCTTTTATTAGGTTTTCCGTGTCAATGTTGTTTCTGATGTAATAACCCAAAACCTTAGCAGAAGGGAAAAGAAAAGCATGAAAAAGAAGTTGAACACTTAAATATAAGCAAATCCTACTGAATGAAATGAAATAAGGCCTCCGGAGTTCACAGCAGCAAACCGTAGTCACATGTTGAAGTCGATCCCAACATGCAGATTTCTCCTTTCGGTAAAACAGAAAGTGTGACTATGGACAACAGATCATGAGAATAAACTCACGGCGATACCGAAGCGGGTGATGCCTTCCTTCTCGCACTCGGCGATAACCGTACTTCTGAAAGACTCGTCGTGAGACTCGCCGTCCGTGACAACCACCATCACTTTGGCGGCACCTTGTCGGCCGCCATGACTGTGATGAAATCCCCACTGACTGAGGACAGCAGCACACACAACGGACTATTCAGAATAAGATCAAGAACAAGGTAGAAGAATGAATTAAAATACATGAAAGCTGTAAAACGCACAACACTAACCTGGCATATTGGATCGCGTGGAAAGTGTTGGTAGATTGACCATACATTTGATTGATGGCAGACGCTGCAGCGATCGCCTCTTCTTTTGTCTTATAGTCACTCAGTTTGAACTCAAACTTGGGATTAACGGCGTACTGAATGACACTGACCTGGAGTGTAGAAGTCAAGACAATCGCAGGAACAGCCATGAGACAATTAAATTATGGGGAAAAACTGAATAATATATGACATATGCCTTAACCGTGAATTAAAGCTTTTCATTTCAAGTCTGTCATGTTGTCATGGGGAAAATATCCCCAGGTCAAGTCTGAGCTTAATGGTCTTACTTTGTAGAGTGTGCACATTGTGTTGCTTTTTTTTTTTTCTTCTTTTTTTCTGAGGTGGCCCAAACTGTGCCATCCTGCTATAAAGTGTTCAAGCTTATACAGTATCTACTATGGGCAGTGTGGTGTTAAGTGTAACCTGTGTGTTTCTGGGCCCGATGTCGAGTGAGGGGATTAATTTCTGCAGGAAGTCCGTCATTGGTTTCCAAGGATAAATGCTGTTGGAGCCGTCCAGAACAATCACAATGTCCATCGGACCACCACAGGCTGGAAAGATTGGTTAAAAAAAGAGCAAAGCATATACAGTAAGACAATGGACACAATTTCAATCGTAAAGATTTTTAAACCTATCCTGTTTTCAGCATTTATCACTCAATCGCCAGCTTGCAGACTGACATTATTTTATAACTCATATCAGTATTCTAAACACATATAAGTAAAGTACATATTTTCCAAAGAAGAAAGTAAAATTTGCATCAGCTCAGACAAACAGCAGTGTGTTCTTGATTTGCCACCCACATGTCCACTCACCATGATGTTTATTAACTCATACAGTTTTCAAATAAAAATATAGTTCATCAACTGGTTCACTTTATATTTTGATATATTATTATATTGTAGGGTTATTGTTAAATGCAATATTTTTGTACGTGTGAAAGTCCAGTTTTAAGAGATATTTAAGCTTGGATATCAAATCTTCCATCTTTTTGCAATCATGGAAAACTAATTATATAACTAAGTACATACTAAACTTGACTGATTTGGTCTGGAGAGGAAAGCAACAGTATAAGGCTGAGTGCTCAACCCTGCCATCTACAGTGAGAAGAAGGTACTGACTTTCTCACTGACTGCTTGTTCATTCATTTATGCGAGTTCAGCAAAAGTAAGCATTCTATAGACACACGTGAAATACACAATTTCTTTCAAGGAAAATGAGCACTTATGATGAAAGTGTCTCCAACCATTGCATCGTTGAATAACACTGAGAAAGCAAAAGACATTAATCTCATAGGCTCGACCCAGTGTGTGTGAGATTGTGCAATACGAGTTTTGGCTCAGCTTTAACTACCTCAATGTCAGAAAACAACTGAAAGATCATCAACTTTGTACCATTCAAAATATTTGTTAATGAAATTCAATTGAAACGAAGATTTCTTACTCTGCACGGCTGGAGAGAAAGCAGGCTGAGGTTGAAAGAGGGGGCTCATTCTTGCACAGATTCCTGGGTAGAAGTCTTGAGAGCCACAGAGCTGTCCCCAGAGAGGCCCACACATCTGCATCAGATCACCAGGGAACAAGAGACAAGAGACTTAATGGCTGTTTGAGGGTGTCGTGAGAATGTAAAGCTTGTAACAAAATCCTGTGCCCATGTTGATGACGTTTAATTCAACTTTTTGGGAACAATAACCACAGAACAACAGTAGAAAACAAACAAATCTCTCCCGAGAACCGAAACAAAATCAGATCAATGATAAATGCTTATTTATTGAGATTATAAATCATTGTTACAACCTACGACTCTGAAACAACATGAGTTCTTCACTATTTTGTAAGTGAACATGCAAACAAACATACCATGAAACCACTGACTGCTGGCATCCGAGTGAGCGTCAAACCCAGGGACATGTTGTTGTTTACATTTTTGACATCTGGAATACTCACAGAATCTGTGACAAAGACAACATCACATAAATGTTTGGAATAAAACTTGTTCGATCTGGAATATATAATACCTGCAGGATTGTCTTTTCCTGGATTTACCTTTACCTGGTTCTCAATCTTCTCACATTTTCACTTTTGTATTGTAATTTTCACATTTGTGTATAACAATGTAGTGTATTACCACATTGTTTCCTGAGGGGACATTGTTGCTTTTTATTTATTTATTTATTTATTTTTTGGTGGTGGTGGTGGGGGGGGGGGGGGGGGGGGGGGGGGGCTCATGTGGCCACCGTAGGTTCTCGTTCATGCCTCGAAGAGTAGGATTACCAGATTGATCTCATGCCTAGATGCCACTAAACTTACAACCATTCCGAATGGTCTGTGGAGTGCAGGCCTGGTTATTGTAAAGCCCAAGGGAAGTGCGTGGCCCTTTGCTCGTGCCTGGTTGGCTCTGAGAGTATCGAAGACAAATTAGAAATGAAAATAAAATTATTGCACATGATGCAGCATAACTGCTTCGCTTTCTTCTTGAAAGTGTGTCATTTATCCAGGATACAAACTTTGTGTTTGTGGGCACATGGCAGCAACATCTGTTGATTGAAATGTAATAAACTGCTTCCTACCATTTTCTTCAATGAGCAAAACTTAAAAGTCAGCCCTCCATCTTAAATTGTGTTTTTTTCATGTGGCCCCTTGGAAAAATTAATTGTCCACCCCTTGTTTAGCCAAATGTTTAGTCAGGAGGTGAAAGGTTACACAAACTTAAACAGCAGACCTCACCTTGAAGATTGAGTTTGTCACAGTTGTTCCTGGATCCTGAGACTGGACACTTATAAACATCCCCCTTTCTGTTTAGATTGAAACCACTCCAGGGAGCACCGACCAGCAGCCTACAAAAAACCAGAAAGAGTCGTCATTGCCTGTGACAATGCACATCAGGTGTTCACAAAACCGTGGCCACATCTGTAGATCAAAAACCATCTGAAGCAACATTACATTTCAGTTCAAACAGAACACAAACTAGACAATATGTGATTTTTATTTTGCAGCTTTGTTACAAGGCTCTGTTTTGAACATGACCCAACAAGTACTTGTTGTGATTCTTTTTATCTCCCAAAGAAAAAGTAAAAACAAGATGCTGCAGGTTCACACAGAAAGAAAACATCTCATAACATCTTTTCCTGTTGTTGTTTTTTTTATTATTTCGTTTCTGAAGTTGTTACTTAAGATGTAGATAAATCGGGGGCAGAACGTGTGACACATAGGATGGCGTCTCATACTACCGAAGAAGCGATTATCAAATCATGAACACACAAAATGTGACGCAAACAGGACACAACTCTAGACGCTTAGTTAATCTGTAGGAGTGTGAGTCAGATGGGAAACATCCAGACATCAATGAGACATGGGGAGTTTGTTTATTTATTCAGGGATTGTGTCTAATGTAAGTCACAACAGTGTGCAGAGGAATCATTACGTGATGATTTCTCTACATTTCCTGCATTGCATTATTCACCTTTCAATAGGGTTTGACCAGGTTTCTGCAAACCTTCATGATTTAAACCGTCATTTTCATTTTTTTTTTCTCTCACCACACTTATCTTACCAAGGACTGGGGTCAGAAAATCAATGATAATGACCTTGTGGGTGACATTGTAATATGCAACTTGTTTTAACTGATGACACATTGAAACAAACTTTACTTTTTCATTATTTTTTCTTATTTTTCTTTACTATTTTAAATGTCACATTTGCCAGACTAAAATGTAAGACAGGAGTTCCTCATGCTACAAAGTAAAAAGAAAAAGAAAAAAAGAAATCAGCAGGAAAAGGACATTAGGAAGCAAAAAGATTGAGAGTCAATAGTCACATCAGTGGATCTGTGCAAGCTGCAGTTATGGGCTGCAATGTTCCCACGTATTGTACACTGAATACAAAGGTTATAAGGTGGCATATTCTCAGAGCTGTAGAACCCACAACCTGTGGTATTACAAAGGAAAAAAAATCTCCACAGAGTCATGATGTGATCAGACCTATGTTACTGCTTCCTTTGTACAGCAAACCTGAAATTTGCAGAGGGTGCTTGGCCTGTTTTCAAATGAGATGCCCTTTCTGCTGCAACCAACGACAATGAGTACCACAAAGCAGCTGATGATTAAACAGACACTTTTGGAGTCACTGTTACAACAGAGTGAAGATGAATCTACTGTCTGATATGAAGCAATCATTAACATGCATTGCATCTATCTATCTATCTATCTATCTATCTATCTATCTATCTATCTATCTATCTATCTATCTATCTATCTATCTATCTATCTATCTGCAAACTTCAGAAATGCTCCTCATGCAATTTACAGTCTTGAAGCCAGCAAAATACTTTCCTTTCTCTCGATTGTACCAGTTTTAGGAAAGAGTTACCAGTCAGAATCAATCAATAAAAGAAGGTGAAATAGTAGCACAAATCAAAACTAAAACCTAGACATTATTATGCTTTGTTACAGTAATGTTTTTACAGTAAGAGGGCAGCAGGGAGAACAGATGACGTCAATATCAGTCTGAAAATACACCCCACTCCTGAGGACAAGCATGTAGAAAAATTGTCCAAGCTATCTATTGATTAACCTTAATTCTGTCAGTTCTGAACTATGCAGACTTCTGTTTAGTTCCAAATAGATGCATATTTTTATAATCTATATTGATAAAATGTCTGAATCCTTACTTGCAGATGTGAGAATGTATGTCACATCAAAACTGTATGAGTTTTAGGGATCTTCTGGATTTCACATACATTCACTCTCTTGCTACAGGTGAGAAAAAGCATGTCTGGAAAAACATTGGGCATAAACTCACAGACAAGATGGAGACAGGCACAGACTCTAAATCACGCCTGCCTAATGATTTTAATACCATTTATGCCATGCTGAAACAAGTGATCTCGCGATGAACTAAATGTTTTGTGCGACAACGCCATCAGTAACGACACCACATCTTTTCAATAATCATTCCAAGACGGGTAGCCTATACCAAAAAGAAAAAGTGTATGGTGATCAAGCATTTAATTGTGAAAGTGTTGCTTTTAACCTGACTCATTTTAGTCTACAATTAATAGTGTATCTTGCACAGTTGTTGTTGTTTAATTTGTTTCTTTTGCAGCGTGCAAGTAATGCACCGAGGACACAGAACTCAAAGTTTCTACCTTCATTACTTGTTTTGCACTCTGGGAGAACAAACAATGTTCTAAAGGATAAAATATTCCTCGACATCCTCATTTTTTTAAGCTGTATTGGGGATCAGCCTGATCATTCCAGAAACCAGTCCTTGTTACTGAGTTCTACATGCGTGGCGCTTGCCTGCAGAACATCAGAACAACTACAAGTGGAACTCTCCGAGATGTTTGATCTCTGTTGAATTTCACATTCTGCAGTTTGAAAGGCAAGTCAATAAATACGTATGTACACATAATTGTTTACATACACCTGTGTTCATATTGAATTCTTTGGAACTTCTTCTTGTGTATATTCCTCCAGCAGACTGAAGCCATTTCTTACTAAACACGGTATAGTTCAAGAGAGAACCATGAATATAAAGGCTATGTCGTGAATAAAACATGTTTGTAAATAATAAATAACATTGCTAATAAGAAGCAGCTTCACTGTGAGTAACAGGAAGGTCACTGTACTGTATATTCAACATATTCTCCACGAGAGGACTTGAATCATACCATTTGCCTTCGTGGTTGGTTGCTTGTTGGATTGTGTAGCCAAACTCTTCTGCTGCTGGTCCGCTGAATATCTTGGCTCCTGCTGTGCCCACATTGAAGGACTGTGACTGCCACACTCTGTCAGCTGGTGGAGGAGAAGGTCCAGATGCATTATGGTGTGAGACCGTCATCACCTTATTAACGCAATTCACAGCAACAAGCTCTAAAGTAAGGCATTGTTGTCACCCCATGACTTTTGCTAGTAAACAATTACAATTATTAAAGGTGATGTGGTGGGGCGCCGCGCCGCTCAATGATGTGGTGATCAAACCACTGTAGCAAACTTCATTACGAACCTGTTTTATTCTGGCTGGGTGAGGATCACACAGCTGTTTCATGTCACGGGGATTCCTGTTTGAGCTTACAAAACTAATGTTTTGCTTTCCCCCCCCCCCCCCCCTCTCTCTCAGAAGTTGCTTGTGTTTTAAAAGTTATTTTTCACGGAGAGGCAATTCTTAGAAGAAATCCCAAAAGCATTTGAATCATGAAAATTAAAATGGTACAATGCAAAAATGGTAACGTAATGTACTTTCAATAATTTCACTGTGATTTTGAACTGTTTAATAGTAAATTTGCAGTTTGTATCAACCATTTAGTAAAAAGAGAGTCTGAATGCAAAAAAGGAGTGTGTCTATTTCAGGGTGGGGGACCCTGGAGATGATGGTATTTCTAAGAGGGGGGACCAAACGTTTGGGAACCACTGCATGTGCAACTGTACCTAAACATGAGCATACTTTTGTAACAGCTGTCTCATGCTGGCTGCAGTTTATTTCTATTATTGCTGCATCTTCACCCCGTCATTACTTGATAAATGTATTTCTTTCAAGAAGGTACTTCACCCAGCCTATAGAACATGTTATACGTAGCTCTCAGTACTTCCTCATGTGAGTCAAGATGGGGGGGGGGGGGGGGTTCTGTGGATGAATCATGTCCAGTTAAAAACACACCAGCTTGACTCATGGGTCCCATCCAAACACCAAGAAAAAGCTCTAAAGTCAGATAACTCTTGAAATTGTTGAAAATTGCATGAAATAGAAAAGACAAATGTGCAACTGTGTTCCCAGTCCAAGTTCAGGTGCAGCCCTCTGAAACTGAATCCCCCCAGGTGGAGTTTGCTTGTGTGTGTCAGTCTCTCTGCAGTATCTGCCTGGACAGGCAGAGCTCAGCTATGACCCTGCCCTCATTTCCATCAGCAGGCACAGGAATGTGGAGGGATATCGGGACACTGCGCTGCTTCTTGCCACGCCTGCTTTACCTGCAGCACAAAGTAGCACTTTGCTCTCCTCTGGGGATTCTGCAACACCCCAAACATGTTATTGCTTCCTTTCATTTCAGGAATGGAGGATGTGCATGAGTCTGAAACTCCTGTCTGCCGCTTAAAAGCCTCCACTTATTAAAAGGGCTGCCACAGCGAGCAGGAAAAATAGTACAAATGGTCTTTCCTCTCTACTTTGGTCCACTAAACAACAAAACCATCTTCAACAAACACATGCGGGTGTAATACGGATCATGCTTTTAAAAAGCCTCCTCAGCACATTCAGCTGGAGCTTGGTGCACGTTTAATTTGTTTAAAGTGGAAATGATTTACTCTTAAATAAGTCTATGAAGTTGTTTTAGAAACATCAGAATAAAAAAACGCTAAATAAGTGGCTGAGAATACTTTCTGTCCTCGAGGGAGTCGCGGTGTAGTGATTAAATAACACGTTTATAGTTTAAAGAAAAAGGAGGATCCGTACTCACTGAAGACTATTGCAGCGAAGAAGATGTTCCCCCAGAAGTAATCCATCCTCGTCTTTATCCCATTTGTGTGAAGTGATTAAATGAAGCGCACTTGTCAAAGTTGTGGCTTCGCAGCGCAGCGCCGACTCAGCGTGACGCACCGGACGTCATGACCATATAAGGACACGAGCGCCGCCTCTTACCTGCACACAATCTGACCAAAGGTGTCGTGCAAGGACGAGGCTGGGGCAGTCTGCATGGGATCAGGAACCCAGACAGGTTTGATTTAAGTTTGAAATCCATCATTTTGAAAGAAGGAAAAAAACAAATACATTTCTACTGTAACATCCACATGAAAGCGTTGACAAATCCATAAAAGTCATCGTCTATTTCTGATGTTTGCTTAGTGTAAACGTTCTAGATTCAGTCTGAAACCCCTCATCCTCTATGCCCCTGTACTTCCTGTATGTTTACACTGTAAAGAGCTATGGTTGTGACTACTGGATGAAAACATTTTAGATGTTAAGAACTTATTAAATGGAGCCCAAACAACAGAGGGTGCAGATGCGTTTTCCTCTACTGGAAAACAATGATGTAAGACCTTTCATAAAGAAAATTGGTGTGGTGGTTGAAAGACATTTTAAATGGGTGGTTTCATTCCAAAATGTTAATTTGGAGAGACTTTTAGCTGGGGCTTATTACTCAGTATATACAGATGGTAATGAAATCTTTTGATCTCATATTGTTGTCTCTCCAAACAACCAAAAGTTAGTCTTGGTGACAATTTCATTTAGTCTCTCTGAAGCTGTGAATGTTAGTCGCCCACTGGAAGCTTGACTCACACTCTAAAAGCAGTAGCCTAGCCTGTAACGTCTTCAGTGGCTGAAGAGGAAGTTCAACTGAATGACCTGATGACTTCATCTCGGCCCCAGACTTTTAACAGAGAGCCTTCATTGTGAAATGGGGGGCTGTGGAATTTGAAAGACGTGGGCATCTACCATGCAAGGATGGTTAAATAAACGATTGCGGTTGCACTATGGGAAATGTAGGATCCATCTATAATGCTCACTAAGCTCAATAAATTCCTTGCTGTAAGGTAAAAATATTTAACGGATTGAATAATGATGGAATGGTATTTTCTATTCAATATCACTTTCATACTTTAATCATTTTTGTTCCTCCAAACCTTGCTTTTGGTAACATACAGTTTTAGTAAGAGGACATATTACAAGGGTTAATGAGTTATTTGCCACTCTGTGTGCCTCTCTATAATCTCTGTACCTCCCTGGATAATCTCTGACAGTGAAACTGGAATTTCATGATTTGTGCTTCCCGCCCATATCAAGTCGACAGTGGGTTGATCAGCTCGCCATCTGATATCAAATTGTTTGCGCTTCTTTCTCTGCAAGTTCAGTAGAAGTTCTGAGGCGAATGTTTCCAGTATAATATTACAATTACTTGTGGCAATCACAGCAAGACTTGTTTATCTATGTGTGATTATTTTTGTTTAGACATTAAATTCCATATAGATTTTTATGGGGGACACTTAATTCTTGTTTGATACAATCCGGTTGTTTCAGTGGTATTTAGGTGCCTGAAGAAACATTAAACAGCCTCATTCAGAAGACAAAACCCCTGATGCCACATCTTGTGTTTGTCCAGCCATGACTCGTGTGTAAGTCATCGGGAGAGCACCTTGAGAATTCAAAATGAGCTTTTTGTGCTGTTGTGACATTATGGAGTTCCTGGAAAAGACAGAGCCTGTTTCTCTCAGAACTGTGTTGAGAAGATTTGGATCAACAAAAAGATAAACGCTCTATCAGCAAAAGTAAAGTAAGAAAACATAAATATGTACGTGAATCTTTCAGGTTATAAGACAAACTGTCTCCTTTGTACATACCACCATTTGTGTGCTTTAGCTCTTTATTAAATCATGCTGAACAATCCCAGGAAGGGGTCTGTGGTCTTTTTTCCTGTTTTTCCTCATACAGAATGTGGCATTGTGGGCGCGCTATTAAAAATCCCCTCTGAGGAGAGTGGTGAATCATTCCAAGTTGTTCAGGGTGTTACCAGCTCCATTCATAATAAAAAACCAAGCCTATGCTTCATAAAAAGTCTCTTCACCCATATCTTTGATATGTTTTACCATTGTTTACTCCGTCAGCACTCTCATCATACAGAAAGCTTTGAGATTAACACCTTGATTTGGAGCTATGCATCGTTTTTCTTCTTCATTTTTAATGTTCACAGCAGAATGGTCTATCGCTTCACCATCTCTGATTCGTAGAACACACTGTTTACAGGTAAAATTGATCCCATCAGTGTTAGTTGAATCTTGGCCTGTTATTGCAAAAGATCCTTTTCACGGATGTTTAATTAAACCTTGTCTTTCAATCACCTTATCAAGCACTTAAAAACAATCCACCAGCATCCATGAAATATGATTATATATTCTAAGTAACTTAGTTATGTAGTGATGGCTTGGCTTTAACTTCAATTTGAGTCAGACAGCACTGCCTTTCACAAATGTATGTAGACTCTGCACAAAGTCAAAGATGAATTTAGCCCTTCAGCAGATAAACGTACAAACAACCATCAAACCCACAGTCAAGCAAAAACATTCAGCTGCAGAGGCACATTTTTGTGTGCTGTGAGGACTAAGTTTACTTATGCCCTAAAACAGTTCGACCTCAATTTTCTCCTTGAAGAATTATCTCTTAGTCACAACGACATTTCTTTGTCAACTCCATAGCGAGTAATGTACTCATGATCCTCTTGGTGCTGTCCAATTATTAAGTTTCAATGACCCCTCGGCCACACCTTTCAAATATAAAGAAAAGATAACACTTCAGAACATTTTAAACAATTTCTTAACAACTTTAGTTTTACTGATAATTCCATCTCAGCAACAGCACAAACGTTCAGTAGTTGATCGCTCTATTGGTGTTTATATTATTTCAAGAATCACTGATTTTATTGAGGAGAGACTCGTACTGGTACACAAGAGCACTCATTAAGCTCAGGATTGCAGTACAGAGTTAATCCCTCTTTCACACCCATCTGCTGACCAATGGGAATCTCAGGCCCCGCTGCATTGTGAATCAGGCGGTCACACGAGTCAGTGACTGCACACAGACAGACACACTGCTAATGTGACTCTGGGTGAAGTTGCCATCGTGTCACATGACCAGACGACCCCCCCTTTCTCTCACAGAGGTACATTTCCAGCGAAGCTCTGGTGTAAGCATCTGAAGAAAGAAGTCCTAGTGTGTTGTTGATGATGCAAAAGGACATGTTGCCCATGAATTTGCTGTTTGCCGATAAATATATCTCTCAAGTGCAGTGTCCTTCCTTAACACCAAAATAGATGGCACATACTTGTTTCCTGTTTTCTAAAAGACCTTGTTTATCTATTTACAGCAGAGCAGCATTAAATGATCATGCCTTGCTATAGGTAAGCGCCACAACAACTTGTTCATTCTATTACAAGGTGCAGAGCAACATCTAGTTGGGAATCTAAACCTGCAAAATGTAAGTTTTGCATAATGCTGGCACAGTCACGAGTAATTTTATCTCACAGGGAAAAGGTTTGGGTTGTATCTTGGCCACGTCCTTTCTGTGTGTGGTTTGCATGTTCTCCCTGAGCGTATGAGGGCTTCTCAGGGTTTTTTTCTCATGCTTGTGTATAGATGGAGGCTCTGCCTTGATAAAGAAGAACTTGACTCCAGTTTTTACCGCCCTATGAAGGTTAGAAGGTTAGAAGGTTAGAAGGTTAGAAGGTTAGTGGCGGTTAGAACTTTTTCCTCACAGCTACAATTTCCCCAGTTCTTTAATTTCTAACTGCCAATGAATACTGATCGTAAATCGTTGCCACAACATGACTTGATAAAAAACACTTAATTTTGTTGTGGGTTGGAAATTAGGCTTCAACCCCCCACAGAGATTATTCATCTTACTGGTCAGTTCAGGAAGGCCAGAGGGTTGAACTGCGTTTCTCTGATGCTCTGCAATGGGCTTCTCGTAAGGCTTTCCTGTAAATACCTCAAACCAGATGTTCAGATGTGTTTTAAGAAAGAGGATGTTTATTTACTCACAGTAGCAATAATTTTATCACCAACAGGAGGAAATGATGGGTGAATATCTGACAGCAGATATTGTGTTTTGCTTTTCATTTTCCGGAACTTTCAAACAAAAACACTCCAATGTTCCAAAGAAGCTGTGATCGAACATACTCCATCCAAATATTTGGAGTAAAGTTTGGGGTAAAATGTCTTGCTCAAGGACACTTGGGACGTATGAAGAGAGCGAGATGGGAGTGAACCTGCAATGTTGCAATTATGAGACAAATTATTATTTTACCTGCAGTCGTCCATACATGCATACATGCATGCTTACATACTTTATGATCAGTACTTGGTCTACTAAAAAAAGTATCTTTGTATTTTGGGTGCTCTTACCAATTGATACTAAATGAAGTCATGGTTGCTTTGAATCAGGTGCCAATCAGCTGATATGATCCACTGAGCAATTGCTGTCATATTGCAATTTCCCTCTTGTGGGACTAAGAGGTTTATCTTTTCTTAATCTTTAAAGATGTTTAAAAGAAACCAGGAATGCTCACCAACCTGTCTCGGAGCGGCTGCACAAACATACAGTTGCCAGTTGATGGCAGACTTTGACCAGAATTGTGCTTTTGTATTTTGGCCCTTGTAACTGAGGGAAAGAGAGACAGCAACAAAATAAAGCTTAATTACACCCTAATCTCCAATAAAAAAAAAAAATAAAATCTCTTTCGTCAATCAAATACAATGTTCTCTTTGCATACTCCATTCTTTTACAGAAAGTTTTGAGACAATGAATCCCTCCAATTAACTGGTGAACTACTTTTCTAAAGTTTCAAGTTACCTCACAGGTCATTTCAAAGGAATGATGCCTCGTTGCATTCAAATATTGTATATTATTATCAGAAAAATATTTCCAGTGTTTTGTCTGAACCCAGTTTATAGAGACTGCACAGCATAATCTACCAATAAGAAAAACCTAAAGACTTTAAAACACAGATTCTCTAGAAAAAAATGCTCTACAAACGTCTGAATATGATATGGACATGAATCACCCAGGGTATTAGGAGCAGCCAAGTTGCTCAATATACAAAAAGCTGTTATACTCAGTATCTTCTAACATGTTTCTATTAGAACGAGCACTAACTTCTGCAGCAGTTTGAGCGACTGGAACTTGCATTAAAAAAAACACAGGCCAGCTTCTGCCGCTGCTGTGCTTCAGTGTTCTTTGGCCTCACTGGCTTTAAACTTCCCCATCCTCGGATCGCTCTTTACAGATACGGACTACGACAGGCTGGAAACACCATACAAGATGCGTCGAGTCATTTGAAATTGTAGGAGAGAATGTTGATTTGCCGCCTCGTGTATCGCTTCACCTGTCAGTGGACATGATGTCATGGCCGATCCAAAGTCACCTAAAGCATTGAACATGACTGGAAAATTCAAGCAAGTACAACCTCACATTATAAAGGATTTATTGCAGGCAAATGTTACGTTAAATAATATATAAACACACACACAAAAAAAAAAGTTTCTTTTTTTGGGGGGGGGGGGGGGGGGGTTCATGAAACTCTGGTAAAACAGTTGGGTCAGTCTGGAAAAAACCTGACCTGCGAAATATGAACATGACTTCCAACCATTTTTGGGGAAATGAACAGAGTATTGGAGGTCACTATTCGGAGCTCAATATCTCTTGAAAACCTTCAGGCAACGACTAAAAATAAAAAGGGAAAACAAAGAGGCATGGCCTGAATTGATTTTCCACTTTTAAAATCAACTTCTTCCAGCAAATGGTTTCAGAATAAAGTGACCAGCTTTAGAGAAATGAAAAGCAGTGTCCAAATAGCAATCTGACAAGAAACACTGGAGAAAAAGGCTGTGTAGGTACTTGAAGTCGACAGGTAATAACGACCATCCCGCTCATAAAGATCGGCCCGATTATGTGCGGAGCGCCAATTAGTATTTAACCAATTATGCACACGTATGGTCAAATGTATCTGCCGAACAGAAAATAACTACAAAATTCACTGCACACCAGTTCCCTCTTGGCAATTAGTTCAGGCATGAATGTAAGATGTCTTAAAACTTCCATAACAACAAAGAAGAAAAGTTAGAAAGTTCCCCGTTGAAAACAAAAAGAGAAAGAAAATCTTACAAGCTCCACATTTCAAACGGTGCGTTGTCCAATTTTTCCTATTCAACACTGAAGCTGGTCAGAAAAGCAACTAAGAAAAAGCTTCTTGTTAAAATGCTTCTTTGCCGTAAATAAAAGCCTTAGCCTATCTGACGCTAGCTTGGTTGCGTGGGTTGTGATTGGAGTGATCGAAGGACGCGAGTCATTGTTGCCTCTTCCTCTCGGACTCTAAACAAAAATGTTCAAATGCCTCCTCTATTTCTGGCTCCATCTCGTCTTCAAAGTCGTACCTGTGGACGAAAGGGGGAAAAAAAAAAAGTTTCTTAAAGGCACATACACCGTTTATTGTTTTCAGTGCTTTCACGATTTTTAGTGCCTGGCGTCATACAAAACCAGTTAACCATTAACTGAATAGACAAGAGTGAGAGCGAGAGAGAGAGGAGAGGAGTGAGTTAAGCCCTCTTTCACCCCCAACTGCTGACTAAACTGAATGTAAGGTTGGCCTCCCGGTGTCAACCCTGTTGCATTGTGGGTTAGTCCGATACATTCACCGGGCCCAGAGGCCCACGGGTCACATGACTTGGATGGTGAAATCACATGACCGACAGGTGGGACTATGGTGACATAAAAACCACTCTAAAGATTATATAACTAGTACTGAGGCTTGTAAATATTCCCATTTATTACATCTAAAATGATCCCACATCGTGATGTATTCCCAGTCTGGACATTGGCTGCAGACGCCAATGTATGTATGTATGTATGTATGTATGTAAAGAAATTATCTAAATAGATTAGCAATTATCACACGTATTCACTAAAATATGTATTATGTTCAGAAAAGAAAAGAGTATTATTGCGTCAACATCTTTCTCTGAATATTCCTTGGTGTACTTACTCTTCGTTTCCGTTTTCTCCATCAATATCATGGAAGTAATCCTGTCTGTCCATGATCTCCTGGTATTTTTCAGCATATTCTGTCAAAACACAAGGACATTATACAACATCACACACAGTGGCACAAAGATATTTACATTTCACATGTTTTTTCCAGCATCTCAAGGCAAAGAGTGCCTAAAGCAAGGACTTTTGTCTTGAGTATGTTTGTGAAAATTTTTTAAATTTTCACTATGATTTTTTTTTTTTGCGATTGATAAAGAGCGCTGTGCACTACAAGTAGCAGCTTATATCTGTGCGAGTCAAGGTGGACTTGAAGACTGCAGAGTAAAGCAGTAGAAGGTAGTGGGTGTATGTTATCTCAACATTGCCCCTCATTGAACAAGTTTTATAGGACATGTTATTTTCCTGAAAGACTGTTACTGTTACACACAAGAAGAACAGAGCTACACAAAGTCTCATAACAATTTTTTCACATTTGTGAACTTTTGATTTAATGATTGTCTCTAGTATTCAGTCACCATGAGGTTACACAGCTTGAACAATCTAACGACTTATCCCTGGAGTCAATATTAACAATGTGATATTTCTAGGTTTTTTTTCAACAACGAAGTTGGCCGAGAAGGTTATGTCACCTCGTAACCTAGAAACTCGGTAGCTGATAGGGACAAGTCATGTCTCACACAATGTCGCTACCTGATCTACCTCATTAGCGTCAGGTGAGCTAATGGCCATCATGCTGGCGATGCAAACTCGATTCTGCAAACAAATGTGGCGCTGGAGAAGGTATTCGTTCTACCGAGTGATTTTGTCTTCCAGCTGTTGTTGTGGAATCCTGATCTAAGCTCAGAATCAGAGAATGTAGATGGACTCACCAGGGTCTGCTGCTGTGAAGGGAGTACCATCTTCTGTGTAGAAGGTTGGCTCATTCTGGAAGAGAAACACCCGAGTGTGACCCGACGCGCACAAACGAGGACAGGAAAGATGTGGGTGAATTCGCGTCAGCTGAGAAAACGCAGTGAACCAAAGTCGACACTGACCATGAAGTAGTTGGGGTCGTTGTCTGGTGTTGCGTTGCTGTCGGCAGCGGCGGCACGGACTCTGCCCCAGTCACTAGACCTCAACTCCACCAGTTTCAAAAGCATCTGTTTCACATCTCTGAGAAGAAAATAAAGCCAAACATTCCATTTGTGACCGTCCCGCTCATTGGTAGGACCGCTTTCAGTGCATCTATTAAATAGCACCATCATTTCTATTTAAACTCTTGATGATAAACAATCATCAAAAGATGTTTTTAACGTCGTGTCTCAAGTTGCCTTGTTGCGAAGACAATATAAAGTACTGATGATAAGCTTTGGCATGCATGCCACACAGATGACCGTAGTGACATACGCACCTGCTGCAGTCAGCATCCAGCAGGACATTTTCTATTCTTTGGATCAGCTCGTCCATGTGTGGTTTTCTACTGTCTTTCCAAGTATCATCGAGCACAGATCCTGTCAACTGCAAGATTCAAACACATTGTGCTTTCCGACATGAATGACAGCCCCACCTTCAACAGTTGTGTCAGCATTTAAAAAAACACATTTGAAAGAGATTTTGCACCTTGAGCAGTTTTACAGCACAGATGAGATTTGCATCGACAGGAGCGGACAGAAGACTGTTGAGCAGGTCCTTTAGACCATTCAGGAGGATTTCTGCTCTTGTCGGAGGTCCTTTGGAGCTCTTAACCTTAAAATAACATCAATACATGTGTTTATTATGGCGGAAAAACAAAGAAACGACTTTTTCCTTCAATATGAATGAATATAATGAGAACGGCTATGTATTTACAGTGGTGGAAAAACGTTTTTAGACACCCTTAAAATTGTACACAATCTTAAATATTATTATGAAACATTTGTGGAAATGTCTTTTTTGTGTGTATTTCAAGCAACGCTCTAATGCAGCCACACCAATTGTAGAGCTGAAAGGTGATGACAAAAGAGGACCTCACATATGCGGGGCAACACAGGTGTATTATTACCTCCAGATGCAGGTAAAGCTCTCCAAGGAACAACACGAAAGAATGGAACTTCTTCCGGGTTTCTGTGTCCCCTCGGACCGCTGCATCTCTTTGTTCATACTCTATTCTGCATCTGTATCAAACAAATAAAAAGATGGCAACCTAAATTTCAAAAATGTCATGCCGATTAGGGGTGTCATCAGTCAAAAGCTGTATTCTGAATCCAATACAAGCACAGATCACAGGATTCAATTGAACGTACCTTTTCAGGAGCAGCTGGCGAAAGGTCCCGCTTGACGGGCTGATCGTCAGGTGATGGGACAGGTAATTACAAAGCCTGGCTCCAGTGTAGGAGAAGTTTGGGATGGCAGTGGACTGCAATTACAAAAAAAAGCCCAAAACAATAAACAACTACGCCACCTCATATAGTTATGCGCTTCTGTCAGAGGGGGTAATGGTCCAAAGTTGCTTAAATGAGGAACGAGTGTCGGTCTCCCAACCTGGGTGTAGATCAGCTCCACCAGCTCCTGCAATAATTCCTCAGTCGTGACCCAAGAGTTGAGCACAGACGTCATGTAATCAACATCCGAGTCAAAGGAGCCCGGCGAGGAACTCAGGTGTCCCAGGAAGTCTGTGACCATGTCAGCGAGTGTTGTTTCCTCGTAGTATTCACTGTTCTCATAAGACGAGTCCTAACACACAAGAAGGGAAAGAACATACAAGTAAAAAAACTAAACAATGCAGCAGTAACAACTATTGTAAAAGTGGAAATGAAAAAAAAACAAAAAAACAATAACATATAAACAGTATATATATTCTTACGTCATACAGATTCTCTCCAGAGGGGACAAACTCGGGAGCTGTGGCTGACAGATTCGATTTGACCAAAACATCCACATCCTTTGACGCTCTGGAGGCGGACAGGTTGTGGGGCTGTACACTTTGTTGGGGTTTGTTTGGTCGCCTATAATCTGTAAAGGAGAAGGATGGTTTGTTACGGCAAGGAAATATCTTTTGAAGTTTAGGTCAGAGTGGCATCACAGTATCGGGTTAGCGGCCTGGTGGTTTGAGCTCAGGAGCCTTGAGTTTTGAATTTGTGGGTTTTCTCCTACAAAACAAAATAAAACATGTGTATGTGATTGATTGGTGACTATAAAATTGCTGGTAAGTGGCGATGCGAGTAGTTTTGTGTTTTCTCTGCAATGAATAGGCGACCCTCCGACCCTGAATTGGATTAAAGAGCAGGCTATATCATTTCCAATATTCATTTATTTGTGGAAGCAATGTAACACATCTTGTGTCAGTGGGTGGTTTTACATTGTGCCAACTGATAAACCAAAAGTCAAGACATTAAATACTGCACCAGTTGATAAATGAACTCCTGATAAGAAATATTTCCAAATGTGGTCCAAGAAAGCCTTAATTCAGGGACTGATAAAAAAAGAAAACAATGTAGGGGATACACTCTGGTGGTCATGGAAGACAACTGACTCATATCTATACTTATATACGCTTTCAAAAAAGGACAGAGGACTGTACAAGTCTGTCTGATGCTCCATTCAGTGAATGGTTGAATCATGCAGGCTGTTCAGTGAAGTCATGCGACTTCAATTTCCAGCTGATGTACCAATATAGAATATTTGAGAGATTTAGTAGCCATTATAGCTCAGAATAGGTGAAAAATTAAGTCATTTTGATCATGACAAGTTCAATTATATTAAATAATTCATATTTAGTAATCACACCGTCGTGGTCCTACATAAACTCCGGGCTCTTGGATATGTTTTCATAAACCATCTCAAAATCCCTTTAGACTGATTCTGTGTTGAATAACAAGCTATTTGAGGGTAGCTTATTATACGTTAACACCGAATTATACCAGCGTCTTTTCATTCAACGTGCTGTGCACCACGTGACACTATTAAAGATCAGGTACGACATTAACACAACTATTATTAGATCAGATCTCAACGAAGACGACCTATCACCGAGCAGGGCTGAAAGTGGTGTAATGATTCAGGAGTGACAACATTGAAAAATTGATGTGATGCTATTCAGCCTGTGATATGGTTTCGCGGTCTTTACCAACGCCACGTTCCGTACGCAGCGACTCCACCAAAATCGTGTAATTTTGGCACATAAAGAGCCAACCATGTGACATGTGAGCGGGGTCTTTATTTAGATGTTGCGTTCGCCGCGATGAGCGCCGGCCAGCGCGCCCAGGAAGCTAACGTTAGCATTCCCGTGTGGCGGTTCGCTCGCTAATAACCCATCCGGATTAAAGGACTGACCCTCAAGGAGGAAATGTCAACCGGAGGAGGCTCCACCTTCGAGGAGCAGATAAAAGGCGTTTGCCTTTTTCCCGCCGGTGACCTCGGCAGGGAGGGACACTTCCATGAAATCGAATGTGAAACTAGCACCTGACGCAGGTTGTGGACATTAGCGCGCGATACCCACCTCCAGGGGCCGCGCTGAGGTTGTTCTCAACGACCGGCGGCGAGGTCCGCGGCTGCCTCAGTTCCCTTTGGTTGAACAGTGAGCTTGTAGCATCGCCGACCGCGGCGCTGCTCAGAAGCCCGGGGTCAACTGGCAGATTACGGGTCCTGCCCGCTCCGGGTGCTCGGTCGAAGTTGTCGTTCATGGCTGCTGCGTGCGGGTCGGGCTCGGTCAGCATCTGAGGTGCGGACACTGCGCGGTAAAAGCCGCCGTTGCGCGAGGTGCGGAGCGGGGCGGCGGCTGCTTGTTGGGGGAATCTCTATCAAACACGCTCTATCTCTCTTTCATGGTAGGGTTTTTTTCTCCATCGGTGATGATCACGGCTCATAACACCACACAACTTCTGGTTCCACTTCCTCCAACAACAAACCCGCTGCCGCTGGACACAGTACTTCAATTAAGTACATCTCCCTCTAACGGCCTGGGGTGGAAGTGCAGCATCAAGACAAAAATCCACACAAACAAATGACCCTGATAAATGTATTGTCAAAGCAGTAAGGTTATAAGCAGAATGCACAAGTCAGAACAAGTCAATAAAAATTAAAGGCAATGTGCAAAGGCCACCACCAACTTATCACAAATACATGGTACTATCATAATTCATAATCATCATAAGCACTTTGTAGCACTGTTTTAAAAAATGCTAAATAAATAAAGTTATTAGTATTATTATTATTATTGGAGCGAGAGGGATTGTATTTCGCATCTTTTCTATCAGGGCCTTCTGAAGCTTTTTTTTAATTTTTTTTTAAGAAATAAAGCCTAAAGAATCAGTGATTACTTTACAATTACTAGAACCCCTCTTTTATAGACTTACATTTTATGTGAAGGTATGTTATTGTTTTAGTATCCTGTTGAATCAATTTTTACTCGGCTCCCATACGCTATTTTTATGTCATACTTGTTTCTCAGGCTCAACTTATTTAAATATGCGATTTTCGTTTTTTTAATGTGATTTTGGAATCATTCATCCATAAGACCATTTGTTTTAGCTCTTTTTTGTGAAGTGCAAAAAATCCTTAATGTGACTATGTTTGTGTCAGACACTGCACATCAGTGTGTGCGTGTGCATTTAAATTAATTTATTTACATGACACCAGATTTTCTGTTGTGAGGTTGGAAAAAAAAAACAGACAAATAGCTGACGTTTCAATTCAATATTGTTTAGATACACATGTATATTAAAAGGTACAGTCAGGAAAAGTTAATAAATGTGTTATGACTTCAAAATGATGAGTCTTGACTGTCACTTAAAGTTGGAGAATAAAATAGAGGCCCTTCATTTTCATTGTCATTGTATGTAAATAAAGATACACAGTGGTAGAAGTTACTGTAGATAAAAACCAAGTGTTTCCGAAGCATTCACAGTGATAAATGAAAATAAAAAAGAAGATATATTTATTACAATATTTTAGTTTGGCTTGCTTTAATAAACTCTTATTCATAGAAGGAAAGTGACTGGAAATGTAGAAAAGGTTTTCAAAACTCAGCATACTGGTTTAGGAGGCATGGCCTCCATGTCTGCAGCTGTAGCCGCTGAGTTGTTTGTTGGTTTAAGAAATGCTATTAGCCAGTGCAACAAAAAAAAAAATGCACCGTATACTGATCTGAAATATCTGGCCAAGCTGCAAGGGCTTAATGTCACCCCTCATTTGAAATCCTGTGGAACCCCTCCTTCAGAATGGCCTCTCTCGCCATGCTCACTCAGTAGCTGCCCACAACAAACATGTGTTGCTCCAGACATCTCAGTGTAAGTATTCATTAGTTGTTTTAGCCTCCAGTCATTTTCCACTTGTTTCCCAAACTTGGATCACATTCCACCACAGTGGATTCCAGTCCTAGAAATGCAAAGACCCACTCTGATAAAAGATTACTGAACCTATTTTGTGTTATTGCTGTTTCCCCCTCCATGCCAGTCCCTTGGAGGGAGTTCAAACGACTGCGGGTCTCGAGAGTGCTTCAGACGGCAAATGGCAGTGATTGGTGTGGATGCGTTCTTACAGGCACGTATGCATGAGTGTGTTAGAAAGGGATAGCAGCAGACATTATATGGTGTATATTACTTATAATTTAATAAGTGCATTATGCAAAGCAATTGAAGACAAATAATGAACGAAACCACATAGTTTCAGTTTGGACTGAAGTCAAATTAACCCAATGTTGTCTGAAACCTCCAAATTAATCTGAGACAAATTAATTTGAAAACATTTACAAGCCACAGCCTGAGTTGAACTCTGAATTCTTCCTAGGTGACATCTGCACCTGATGAACAGAACACCGTGAGTCTCGCTTCAGAAGTGAAACGGTCACGCTCAAGCATCAAAACCTTAATAGATAGCATTGTGTATGGTGCAGAGATGATCCTAAACTAGTAAGCCATATGTTGCTATTGGCCCTGACTGTCATGGTGGAATGCGCTGCAGCATTCTTCAGTATAAATCATTCGATGCGGTGATTCCTTAAACAGACATTAAAGAGCAATATAGTATCGCTTTAGGCAGTGGCTTTCCTGTACTGTGGGTTCCTTCAGTTCTGCTTTTTTTTTCACTCCGTTCAGTCCTGAGCCACAGCCGCGGGGCAACTTGGAGGCATATGGGAATAAAGGTCGTTCCCTCTTGCAGTTCTTCTCTCTCCTAAGTATCTTCCTCTGCTTTCCCAATTTTTCATGCCTGTCCACAGATAGATGCTGTAGACGGCAGGATAAGAGAACATGAGGCCCGGAAGCCTGTGGTGTTAACGTTCTCCCTGCAATCTTTTGATCCAGCATCAAGGCAGCTGTCATTGATTAGTGTGTTTGTGGATGATTACTGAGGGAAGTGGGTGGTCAGGCTCAGGTCATATCTCTCTTTCTCCCTCATGCACATTACTTCCCTCACACAGGTTCAGAGCCTCTTTCGGGGCACTCAAGAAGCCCATGGGCAACAATGCAGGTCAACATGACATAGATGTTTTCATAATTTTGGTTGTATTATCAGCAGGTGCTTTAGCAGCTGTCTTTAGCGAGCCCTCCTGCAGTCGGGCAGTGCTGCATCTCACATGGTGACGGCATGATATTAGAAATGATGTCAGCATCTTACAGGCCGTACGGAGAACGCTGCCTCCCTCCCATTCTGTTGTGGTTGGTCTTGTATGTTTCCCGTTTGTTGGGGGACAAATCATTAGTGCAATGGTTGCCACATGGAATATATGGCGAAGATTTAATGATTGCCGTTTGTCCCTTCCAACCTCACAGAGCCAGATAAGAGTAGACTTACCATGACCTGAATGTTAGCCAAGGTTTCCCAATGTTTTTGTCAAAACATTCGGCATTTCCCGCAGCGCTCTCAAGGGTTTGGTGAAAGAAGGAAGACAGTTTAATTTCATTGCAGAGGAGAAAAATCGGGATTTTATTTTCACATAATAGACTTCCTATAAAAAGTAAAGAAAGCGCAGGAATTCTTGGGTTCCCCTCCAGTTAAATATTTCACAAAATAAATAAATCATTACAATTCAGTCAAAACACAGTGGTTACGTATTAAACATTTTCTTTAAATGTGTTGAATCCTCTATTATTTAATGCTGTCGAGATAAAATGTGATCATTTCCCTCTTTATTCCCTATCTCTTTTTTTTTTTAAATGTCTCCCGGGAGAAAATGGATTATAAATAACAAGATATGTCTGCATCTACTACAGCTCGTTAGCTCAGACAGTATCTTCTGTGTTGTCCACATCACACACAGCTGCACACCGTTTGGCACAGAAAATAAAAATGATAAATTTTGCATTCAGTGCCTCTGGTAACACAGAAATCACCACCGCTCATCAAATAAAACACATGATCTCGATCAAAGCCACGAGCAGAGACTTCTTTTTCATGTGACAGTGTTAGTGCCTTTTGTTCCAAATGAGAGATTTCTCTGTGAAAGTCTTTATTTTACAGCGTCTTAGAATTGAAAACCTCTCTGTCCAGTGCTGCATGTTCTCCAACCCCCCCCCCCCCCCCTTTCCAGGTGAATCCTCTCGTTCACACCATAATCGGAAGGAAGTGGGTGGCCGTGTTCTTCCTGCGGGTTTTCTTTCCCCGTATGGGCTTCCCGTGGACGTTTAGACCCACAAACATCTGCCGCTTCTTGTTCCTCCACTCGGCCGACGCGTACGTGTTGTAGCCATTTTCCTCAATCCGCTCCTTCAGGGTGCAGTCCACGCCAAACTCTCTCTGGAGAAACAGTGAGTATCACATTTCAATGTTACTACGCTTCTGGTTGGAGCAGAACACATAATTTTCTTGTGTAAAGCTATTGTGGTTGTTCGTGTTGCCATGTTTATTTGCTGCTCTCCAATCTGCATTGCATGCTCTGTTGTGCAGACTTGTGTAGTAACGTCTGCACACTTGAAAAATTGAGCAGAGGTTCACATGTGTGCACTGGTCTGGTTGTGATTCAGAGTTCACCCAGCAGCTAGAGAAGTAGAGATAAGGCTTCCTTTGATAAGGACCGAAGGATCTAGTACTATCTCCCTTTCTCTGGAGCATTCAGATTGACCTCTGACTTGGATACTAACCGCTCCGTACAGCTCTCCTTTCCTGCTGATGGCCAGATAGTAGTTGCTGTTCAGCCCTTTGATGGCCACCACTCCCACGTCCACTGATGTGATTTCCAGAATACCTAGGATCGTGCAAAAGAAGGTAAATCATCATGTGCTCATATGCAAAATAAGCTGATTCGAACCCATGTGAGGAAGAATGTTTTCCTGAATCTTATTTGTATATTTGCACACCAGAAATGTTCCAATTCTTGTAGAGGGAAATGATTTGCAGCATACTGCAGTCAGGACATTTACATGTGGGTATGTGTGGGAATTTCTGTGTAAGGTAACAATTACTCTTGTGCACATTTATCATTTCTGTGATATTATAAAGTTATTTTACAGCCCACACCTGTGTAACAAATTCCAGCTGTGCAGGCTGTTTAGTCTGAAAATTAATAGGCTGATTCCAATGAAATTATCAGGTTGTTTATGTTCTGTTTGGTATTTAGGTTTCCAAGTTCTACAAATAATTCAGGTTTCTCGTAGGCTATTAGAGAGGTTAATTTATACCTCAGTTTACAAGGGCATGTTTTTGCAGCAGACAGCCCGGGTTATTTGTGTGGTCTCAGTATCAGAGGTCAGAGAGATATAACTTCCTAATGTGTCCTTTGACCACAGAACCCACTTGTCTCGTCTTATGCCGTTGTGTGTGTGTGTGTGTGTGTGTGTGTGTGTGTGTGTGTGTGTGTGTGTGTGTGTGTGTGTGTGTGTGTGTGTGTGTGTGTGTGTGTGTGTGTGTGTGTGTGTGTGTGTGTGTGTGTGTGTGTGTGTGTGCGTGCGTGCGTGCGTGTGTGTGTGAGCCCCGCTGGTTCCCATGGCATGTTTGATTTCGTGCCGCCCTCCCTGACTTCCTTTCCCCACTTCCTGTGAGCTGTCGTTATTTTATCCCAATAAGCACACATATGTGAGCACACACACATACACACTTCAGCATGGGGGCGTGAACTCCAGAGAGTCAACGACATCCTTTGATCACATCAGCGGCCCCTCCTCTGTCTGATGACTGTTTGTGTGGCACTCGGCTCTACTGTCAGTCCCGCTCTCCCGGGGCTGGGGGCCTCCGAGGCTGCCAAACTTGTACATGAGTGGACAGTGGAGGATGCAGGTGTGCTCCCCAAAAGAACAAGCCCTCTCTTAAATATACAGCGGTTCCTCTCTTCATCCATGAAGTCTTGACTGTATCGATTTCTAGTTCAAACAGTGGCACCTCGGGGCAGTGAGGTCTGAAGCTGCAAAGGCGGCGGTGGGGACTGTGACACAACGGCCATTGAAGATCTGAGAGGTGCTGGTTTCTGTATGGGATCAGATGTCGGGTATGGAGTGAGGATGTAAGACAATCTATGGCAGTCTCTGGCTGCTCTGTAAACATGGGAGGGATGAAAGGAAGGAGAACAGAGGAGGACAGAGGAGCCATGACAGTGAGACTGGGGGTGGAGTGAGGATTAGAAAGGCTGTAATGATCACTGATCAAAGTCAGCCACCGGAGGCAGGGGCGAGACAGGTTGTATACACACACACACACACACACACACACACACACACACACACACACACACACACACACACACACACACACACACACACACACACACACACACACACACACACGCACACAAGTTTAATGTAGCAGGTGAATGTGCACTTGTACTCATCTTGCAAACTCAAGCTGGCTGTGAAACGACACAATCTCCTTTCACTGTTTTCTGCTGAATGGTTGAACGCGCAGCCTTGACCCCAAAGCACAGTGTAATGAGTTTATGGCTGTGAGTATGGGAAAATAGCGTAGCAGAAAATATGCTCTTCATTTAGCGCTCCGCGGAGTACAACAGCAAGCCTCAAAGGTGATAACAACTCTTTGTATGGGGTACGTTTTACAGACCCCATATGTAAGATGGAGTCTGAGGAGAGGCAGCCAAGTTGAGCTGTTTACTTGGAGAGACAGCCGTTTTTCTTTTGCATGCTGGTTGCTCATTCCTAATGTGTGGCTTACTTGATACGCTCTGTTTGGAGTTACAACAGTAAATGGTGCATTGGTTGTGGAATGGAGGCACAAGATGCCGGTGAGGATTAAAAGGTGGTTTTTCCACCGTGGGATGCCAAAAAGCTTGCGCTTTGCAGCTTCTATTGTTATTCTTTCTCACTCCTGCTTTGGCAGGTTTTTAAAAGGATGTTCTGGTCTGCATGAAATAACACTTCAGCTGTTTTGCCAGAATTTAAATTTCGATCGTTAACATTCCCGTGCAGAAAAATGAAGTGGAGTGAGGCGTAAATCAGGATATATAGTAATAACACCTGATAAGGACCACACTGCTTGTATTTACTTAGAAGGGAGATCCAGCCTGTTTCCCACCTCTGAGAAAACCTATACATCTTCCTTACATCTCCCTCCTCAGGCCTCTGTAAGAGCACCATCTGTTTTTTTTTTTCCTCACAAAAAGGCCACTGCTTTTACTGAAGATGTCCACAAACGTACACTCTTACTCCCACATTTCAGACTCGCAGCTCACTCACAATGTCACATCCCGATTAACAGCAAGCCAGGTGTTTTAATGTCATTTAGCAACATTTCTCTGGCGTCTAAAAAGCTGTCCGCTGTCTATAAGTCTAAGCGAACTCAACTGTGATTCATAGATATCTTAATTGTGCACTTCGGCCATGGAGGTAGCTACCTAGCTGACTTTAACACAGTCTCCCTCCCTTTTTTCTCTGCATCTCTGTAACCTCAGCACAGGCTCCCAGCGGGTTGGAGAGCCATGTGGGACAGTTTTGCACTGGCATCCCCATAAATCTGTGGGAGGCTGGATACCGGTTCTCGAAGAGACAGTGAGCCAGGTCTACAGGCAGCACCCAACACTAAAAGCTACACATCCAATACAGCTCTTAGACAAAGTTTAATTTTTTCATGTCGCCTATACATTTAAATAAAAAAATTAAAAATTAAATTAAAACACAATGTGTCTTTGAAGTGGAACTTTTGGTTCAGACAAGGCTTAACATCTTCTATACATATAAAAAGAAAAAAAGAAAAATAGCTTGATATTTGTCACTTTAAGGGACCATGAATGGTCGACAAAGGACGTCAGTCCTGGGATCATGTCTAGCCCTAGGGGCCAGTGCAAAGACTGAAGCTGCTGTTGTGTAGTATCCTTTACCATGTGAACCTGATATGAGGGCACATAATACACACACAGTGTCCGCAGACCCCCTTAGGACACAGCTTTTTGATGGCACCACCATTGATACTGAAGTTGCACAGCTTTGATGTGGCCACAATGATGCTCAGGCATGTCATTCATGAACTTGTACCTCTAGAGAATCTCCTTTTCACCTTCCTCCCTGATGCTCAATCCCCCTGCTAATTCCAACTGACCTCTGTAAAAAGAAAAACCAACAGCCTCCTGAAAATGTGAATTTTGAGCCAGTGGTAAAAAAAACAAAAAACTATGTCAGAAGAGTAAATTATCTTTCAAACACACATAAACTTTAGGTGAATTCACATTGCTGCTGTTATGATAAATTGAGTCAGACTTCCTCGCGCCACTTGAGTTTTACAACTTGAAAGAAACTATTAACAAAGGCAGTCGTAAAAGCATCAGTATGGTCAGGAAATAAAGCCACTTCTGTCATGACCTTGTCAAAACAAACATCTCCACTGACATTCTGCCTCCCTGTGCCATTTCCCCCCAAGTCACTTTGATTGAAAGTGTGGTTTAGCTCTCCCAGGAGGAACATTAAAGGTTTCATATACACTCGCTCCTGGATTGTGGAAGAGCGAGAACGAGGTGAAAGAGGAAGCATGCGACAGTGAGGGAGATGTATACGTGTGTGTGTGCACATGTGTCGTCGTTGGCTACTATATGATCACACACCCACTGAAGCATGTGAGTGCCTGCTGGCTGATAGGCACACACACGTAGCCTGGTGGGAATGCTGGGGAGACTAATGAGAATGCTATTTTACTGACTGATATACTGAAACATACAACATGTAATCACTTTAAAGACATGTTTCTCTGAGTGAGCACGTCAAACTGCTCTAAACAAATGTCTGATCTGTGACCGTGGGTATGTAATTTGCTCGATGCTGGATGGCAGAAGGGCAATCTGAGTGGGAGAGTGAGAGAGAAACACACACGGAGAAGCAAAGGGAGGCTAAAAGCATCAATGAGACTGACATCCATGTCCTCCCCCTCCCTGTCCTTTCCCCCATCCTCCTGTGTTTGTTTGTTATCAGTCCTGTTTACCATGGGCTGTGAAGACCCCGTGATAATGGCCGGGATATCTGCCCCTGCTCCTTTTTAAACCATCTGAGAGCTACCATCATTGTGCTGAGTGTTTGGACAGCAGAGATACCAGTGGGACGTCTGGTTTAAAACAAAAAGACGACACAAATTGGCAATGGCCCCAACCAATGATCAACCAAGGAGCAGTCTGGCAATCTCCGGGAATAAATGAAAAATTACAGTTATTGGGTTCATGAATTTGGAAGTTAATGTTAACAATAAACAATATTTATTTACATGTGTTGCATTAGGTAACATACAGTTACATTTTTAAAATATTAGAAATAAACAATTATTTAGAGGGTCTCTTGGGCCTATAAATGTGCCTGAATTGAAGCAACCAACAAGTGCTTTAATATTTGTTATATGGGACTGAAAGTATATGAATTATTTGATTTTACTTTGACTGTGTGAAAAGTTAAAGTTGACTAATGTGTTTAATTCAAAATTAACCTTGACGAGGTTCACTTTTACAGCTTGCTGTCAGCCCAAGTAGTCAGAACATCAATGCTGTAGTTCTTCTTCTTTGCCTATTTTTATTCATTGGTCTACTCATTTGGTTACTTACTGAGGGGATCATCTTTGCTCTTGGTTCCATTGACATTTCCATTCCTATCGATCCTCAGGAAGAACTTCTGGAAGGAGAACAGCTTTCTCCTCCGTATGTCTCCTTGTAGATGATTGTAGCTGCGCACATGTCTGCCCTGAGGTCCCCCAGTCCTTCCTGGGGGTCCCCCAGTGGCTCTGGGTCTAGAGATCAGCTCAGTCTCTGTAATGTTCACGGGCACTCTGAGAGTTTGTGGGCTGGTGAGCCTCAGTCTGTCCTTGCGGAGCTGGTGGCAGGCAGCGTCCGGTAAGGACAAGGAGAAAATCACCAGGCTGACCAGCAGTGGAAAAGACAACGGGGAAAGCAGTGTTAATGACGTTAATCTGGAGATGGCCCCAGAGCCAGCTCCAACCCCAAACCCAGCCCGGGAACAGGACGAGGCAGAGGCAGGCTTACTCCTTCCAGCAGCCCATCTGATCATGGTAGTGTGCTGTGAGGAGGACTACAGGCAGCCTCGGAGCCTGGGACATGCTGCTGGGGGCGAGAGTAGACCGAGAGGGCAGGGAGGGGAGCCCTCCACCGTCCAGGCCGGTGTGGATGGTCTCCCCGTAGAGTCCAAGTTTTTTCACACCTGTTGGAAATTCCAAATGATTTTTGCTGGTTCAACAAGCCTCTGTGGTGAAAGCTGATTCCTCTGGGTTTCTTTTCCTCACTGTTCAAAGGATTCAGGCTGATTGTCAGAAAGTTTGGAGTCCAAGTCTGTTTAGGGAAATAAATCAGTCCAGATGAACAAAGATTATGAGTTGGGAAAAAAAAAACCCTCACCAATTACCAAGTGTGCCTTCCAGTAAAACAAGTCTGTTTTTCCACTTTCCTTGTTTTTTGTAATTCTTTCTAAATCGTTTGTGAAATCTTAACTATTCTTGGCTCCGGTGTTCCACTTGTATTTCCAGGCAGATGTACAATTCAAAATGTACATCCAAAATAGTTAGAAATTTGTTGGTATCCAAGAAGAAACTTTTCAAAATGCAGTGATAAAAATCCCAAACTCCAGTGAAATAAAAATGTTTTAAAAAGTGTTGCATCACCCAGTCTACCTGTCTGAAAGCTACCGGGCTCCACTTGTGAGGGGCAGCATCTCCAGATTAAACTCTGGAGAAAAAAAACAGGATTCAAGTCTTAAATAGAAACGTTAGTCAATCCAGGCGCATGTCAAATAATCCATCTGCCCTCTTTGGTTACCCTGCTCCTCTCTCTCTCTCTCTCTCCCTCTCTCCCTCTCTCTCTCTCTCTCTCTCTCTCTCCCTCTCTCTCTCTCTCTCTCTCTCTCTCTCTCTCTCTCTCTCTCTCTCTCTCTCTCACCCTCTAAATGACTCCACCTTCGTCCAGCATCGAGATGACGGTCTGGGGAGGTCTTACTGTCTCAGGGTTGAGTCAGAGCGACTTGCCTCCTTTCCTTGACTTGAGAAGTTCTCCACCTGAGGAGGAGATCACAGAAAATGACTGTGTTGTGTGTGGCTGTGTGACTCTGTTGGTTATTTGATCCCTCCCTCCTTTACTCAACTTCCCCTCGCACATATGGGAGCAAGTAGTGCTCTCTCTCTCTCTCTCTCTCTCTCTCTCTCTCTCTCTCTCTCTCTCTCTCTCTCTCTCTGTGTGCGTGCGTGTGTGTGTGTGTGTGTGTGTGTGTGTGTGTGTGTGTGTGTGTGTGTGTGTGTGTGTGTGTGTGTGTGTGTGTGTGTGTGTGTGCCTGACTACGCACATGCAAAACTTACTTATGAGCGTGAGAGGTGACAAGAGGGTTTATCTGTGGAGATGCTGCAGGCCAGGAAGCAGCAGTCCGGTAGTAATGGATTGGATTGGTCACTACAGCTGCAGTTGGGCATCAATGGAAGGTTGTGTTAGTTAATCAAGGTGTCATCATGTTTCTACCATGACTCGTTGGAAACATGTGATCTATTTGCATTTTCCAAGATGTCTTTTTGAAGTTTGCTATCTGGTGTGCACATGTGCCTGTCGGGCTGAGTGTGAAGAGGATAAGTATTACAAATTAAATTGGACTCATTTGTTGCCCATTAAAATGTTATAATCCTGACAAGTGGCCATCCTCCTCTATCTCCTCTGATAAAAACCATATTAAGTTACGAGTGCCGGTTTGAGTCTGGATGCTGCCTTATCACTGCAATCTCGCTCAGGCCTCTCTTTTTCCTTCGAGGCCCTTTATCGTGGCACGTTATCTCTCCTGCAGTGCTGCAATGCAATGCAGCTCTCCAGTTTCACTCACCAGACCTTTGCCTTCCACTGTGACTCAGGTGTCTGAGTGGCCATCAGCCAGCAAGACTCTCTTATGTACCAATTCACCTCAAAGGCATGGCAGGCACAGGATGGACAATGTCATAGTGGACTAGACAGCAATGTTCAATTTTGTGCAGTAAATGTGCAGATTATTAGGTATGGTCATGTTCTCACGCTACACACTGAAGAAAAGCAGATGACTACTTTAACTTCAAGAGATTTATTTTTGATTTTGCTGCTTGTTCTTTGTAAAACAAAAATGGCAATTACACATCAATAATAGAAAGTACAATTCAGGTATTCATAGGCAGCAACCTAATAAAAGTTTGAATTTTCATGGCTTATCTAGGCAATATCAATGATCAGGGTCCATAAAATTACATTTTTAACAATCCAATGTGGTAAACACAACTAGCTGCTGGCAGTTTATCTCTCCCCTCCTGATCCCTGCGTCTTTAATGTCAGCATTTGTCCAGTCCCCGGCTTTTCTCTCCTTAAGTCCCAGTTTTTAGTGCCTGCTTTAATGTCTGTCAACAATCTAGGTCCAGACCATCCGCCAGTTCTTGACTCTGGTCTTGGCATGGTTATATCTAAGGATACAAAGAAGACAATCTTATCAGCACTTCCTTTGTGGTGTCTTTTCCCACCATGATAACCTGAATCAGTGCAGAGGACACAGAGCTGGGAAAAGCAGGCATTGTTTTTATTGATCACTGCTGTAGCACACACTGGGGAGCACTAACAGGCCGCCAATTGGTGCTGAGTGAGTTGGTTTATGTGAATTTTAATGCATGAATATTTCCCTATCGTCAAAAAATGTTGCCAAGCTTTTTTCCGTTTATTCAGATGAATAGTGAACCAGACATCACCTTTCAAAAATCGTTTAATAAAGGTGAGGTCTAATGGTTTAACAATAATAATAATAATGATGTCATATTGAAATACGTAAAAACAAATCTTAAATATTCAATCTTAAAAAGGCAACCTAATCTGTACCTTCAATTATATTTCTGTGCTCACAAGACCATGACACATGAAATGTAAGTGGGTTTACGTGCTGTTATCAGAGCTCCCATTGAAAGAACAGATTTGTATTATTTTAAATCAATTTACATGCAGATTTGAAGATGAGTGTAGATATATAAGGAACCACACAGTGTACATGTGCTTTTGCAGATATTCCCTTGGACTCTAAGACAGTAATGTCCTCTGTAGGTGCCTCATAGAGATCCAGGCTTTACATAATGCTGATGGACTTACAAGATTTGCTGGATTTCTTTAGAGGCCGAGGAGCGCATTCTTTGCAAACACAGCCATGCCCGGGTTTTTCCCTCCTAAACACAATATAAGTGAGATTTGCAGGGTCTGGAGATGGACTCATCTCCCCCATTGCTCCACAGCTTTAGCATTTAGTGAATCTGTGAAGATCCATCTCCTCAAATTACTTTTCAAAGTTCCAGACTGCAGACAATAGATCCGACAAATGTGTTTTTGATCCTTCCCCACAGGCTGAGGCTCTACTGCTACGTTCTTACACTATTCTGAAAAAAATAAAAATAATAATAATTACAGTAAAGGCAGCAAGAAGTAAAATACCGGAAATTTACACACATCGGTGGAGATTTGAATCACACAGCAGCAGCTGCCAAGAAGAAAAATGAACCAAGGTGATGCTCATGGGAAAGTTTTTTTCTATTTCTTTTTGTAATTAAGTGAGTTTGACTAAAACAAAGTCTTTAATTTTCCTACACTGGCAAAGTAGTAAAGCTGACAGGTGTTGCTTTTGTTACACTTACTAGTGGGTATATGCATGGATCAGTTTTATTTGATTTTATTTTAGTTAAGCCCCATTCAAGCATGAGAACACACCAAGAAGTCTGTGAACCCGAAGAGGAGAAGTCTGTTGATGACTTGGTGTCCACAGTGTGTACCTGATACTGAATGTAAAGTGTTTCACAACACAGTTTGTAAGGTCGCAGCAAGATAGACATTATCAAGAATCCTAGTAAATCAAGGGTAAATTTATTTTTGGCCAAACGTCAGATCAGACAACCTCATCTTTGAGCTTATTAACTCTTTCTTTGTTTCTTTATTTATCGCTAGACTTCAAAAAAAATTGCTTCACTGACACACATGCATGACCAACCTTGGAAATATGTTGATTACATGGTCTTGTGTTTTGTGTACACACGTGGATCTACTTGTAATCCTAATTTAAAAAAAGGAGAGTTTATATCCACTAAGTTATTAGTGAGGTTGTTGAACAACACCGGGAAACCAAAATACTCATTTTCAACTGAACTGAATGTGATCGTTGGTGAGATTTGCTGCCAGTTTTAGAGCAAACATAATTGGCTGATTGCTATAAAATGTTAATCATTGCATTTCAGCGGCTACCTTCAAGGGTCAACACAGTGGATCATGTGATTTGCATGTATTTTGATTTGGCACAGTTGTTGAAAATATCAGATACCTTCCCTAGGTTTTGATTAAGGGCTTCTCATGGACCCACTGGCAGTGGGATTCAATTCAGAAAACCTCTGGTTACAGACTTGCTTGCCTAGCCTAAATATCCTTAAATATATCTGGATGCTATATTATTTCAAATGATAAAATAAACAAATACTTTATTTTGTCTGTTTTACTCTAAAAATCCATGATGGGAAGTTATTTTGAAGGACATGTCAGCCCTTTAATCTTTACCCTTCATCATTATGGAATACTATATGAATATATTGCACCTGTGTAAAGACTTAATTTCCCAATGAGGACTTGCTCAACTCTAAATGTAGCTAGCAATATAGATTCATTTTTTTTAAGTCTCAGTCTGTATATTAGCTGAGCAGAGGGGTGGAGCTTCTGAAGGGGCAAATGGGCAATTTCCTAGTGGGGACCTGCAAGGCTGGACTGTTGACTGACGATCTTGAAGCTGTCAGCAATGTGTTTAGTGACTTAGGATGGCCCTATACACGGTGTCTACATTGATTGGAAATACCTAAAGTGATAGTAAAATAAACATTAAATGTGACATATTGTGTTCTTTTGTTCAACAGTCTTTGCAGTACTGGTTGTCCTAACAAATATCACAGGCCAAAACACCAAAAGGATAAATCTCAACACTACTATCTTTACCCTGACATAAAAAGGCTTGTTTAGGTAGACTTGTTTGAGTGCATGTCTCCTTCAATGCAAATCATCCAGCCTCCGTGTCAATGTCACACAGCAACCAGCATGTTTCAGTTTGAGAGTCATTGTGCAGGACAAACAACAGTCCAGCTCTACATGTGTGATCCAGATCAGACCCAGACACAGAACTGGAACACGTGTAATGCACTGTTGTACACAAACTGCTGTTTACCAAATAAAAGTGAAGAGCTTTTTCACCAGGCAGTACAAGCCAAGTGATGACACTGTTGCTACTTAGCGTGAAGCGAAGTTTTTCTCGGACATCAAGGCCTCACCTCAGTCCGGATGTCGCACCAAATGCTTGACCAGCTGGATGTAACTTTGCGTATTTCAATGAGTAACTAACTCCACAATGCTTATCAAAAGCCAATATTAAAGCGTGACAAATGTCCTGAGCATTGTTACAAATAATAACTTGAACATCAATAACAACAAAGGTGGCTTTGCTTGCTTGTTAGAGCCTATTATATTAAAATGATCTGCTGGACAGTGTTGCTTCACAATATCAAGTCTCGACCCATTCTTATAGTTGTAGTAGTTTAGGCCCAATTACTCTTATCTTTTGTGTACAGTCTGAGGCTACTTCTGGATGTAGTGCTGTGCAGTCTGAGGATAAGTAAAAGATATGTAGTTTGAACCGTATTAACAGCTAACAGGCCCATTTACTCCACCAAAGATAAGATTAATAGTGGATCAGAAATACCTCTAAACTCAGAAAGACTGATGCAAACATATTTATAAGTTACAATGCTATTGGTGAGTTCATTTTTTCATAGTACGACGGCTTAAGTGACTCCAATCCTGTTTCTGGATTAAAGTATTACTCCATTGGACCCTTGCTGCAGCAGGTGTAACCAGCAACGAGCCTGTTGCAATGTGTTGTTCCCTCTGCTCTGCACACTGCAGCACATTAGCAGCCCAAATTGTGGAAATTCACCTTATTCAAGTCATGTGTCTCTGATTTTGCTTGGCCTCATTGTGAGTATAGCGGCTCCTCCCTTTTGGTACACTATCATTAAGCAGATGTTTTACAAAGGAAAGCACCTCACTCCGAGTTACTCCAGCTCGAATCCATATGTGGTCTATGAGGGAATCAAACGCACAACTCACAAACAACCAAACTGACCTATGGGAACCATGTGTGTGTCTCTGTCTGAGTTCCCTGGGGCCCGATCTGTGTGTGCTGGGTCAGAGGAGGCCGAGGCTTTAATAAAGAAGCATGCCTGGTACAGGGATGCCAGTCGGACTGCCTGGGGACATGCAACCTGATGGGGTCCAGATGAGAGCCACCAGACTGGACTTCTTCCTCTGGAAAAGAGCCTGTTGGTGCACGAACTGTGTCCCGCTGCTGCTGCTGCTGTTGCTGCTGCCGCTGCTGCCGCTGCCTTCCACGAGCCTGTCTCTGGGTTTACCCGAGGATTTGAAAGGTAAGCGGCAGGATTAAAGTAACATTTTCCTTAAATGGTACTTTAAAGCTTTTTCACAGATCACAGGAAAATATGTTACTTCATGCTTGGAGGAGATAACATGTGAACATGTGTCGGGCTCAAGCCGGAGACCTGGATTTTTTTCTTTTTTTTTTTTCTGTTTGTCATCAAATGTAAATATTTAATGTGTTCCTGGCCGTGGTGTTGGGGGGGTGTCTGGTAACCTACAAGATGAGGTTGCTGTTTCCTGCTTTACGATGATCAATAGATGTTTGTCATGTTATCTTCCCCATCCCGAACAGGCACTTACATCATCATCCTCCTCTGCTGAGTGTCGGGTTCAGAGGGGACCGAGGAATTTACTTACAGGTCAGACACTGGATCGACAGTCCTCAATCATTCTCAGGGCAATATGAGGTGACAATGTGGAATAATTAACTATCGCTTTACTGTGCTAATGAAAATAAATGCAGCTGCCGTTTTTGAATATTTCAGACGGTACAGGAGAGTATGAGTATTTTGTATGAAACAAAACATGAAGTGGAGCAAATGTGCAGATTAAAATAAAGTAATTGGATAGATGGGAATTTAAGTTGTCGAATGTATTAAGAGAATGCATTTTAGTATTAAAAAAGGAATGTACATCATTACATAGAAGACAATTGATATAATATAGTGTGAAGATGATTTTATCAATATTATATAATCCTGACAATGGGGATATATTGATGCGTATAGCTACTAACAACAAAATAATTTGCTCCATAAAATATTTTAATCAAATTCAATCAATCAATCAATCAATCAATCAAGCAATCAATCAATCAATCAATTAATCAATGAAACCAAGTTATGTAAAGACATCATGAAAAGGTATTTAATCACACGAAATAGCTTTACATCTTCCTCTCTGGACCCCCAATTTCAGAATTTGGAAAGTTGTTTGTCTTTTTTTGCTCAAAGTCAAAGTGGAAACACAAAATATAAGGACAAAAAAATAAAAACAAAACTGTCTGCCATGTTGAATGTATCAGACCATCATGGATGCAATTTTCCCGGTCGCATGTATGGATTTACCTCTGGTTATTCAAATTGTAGGGAAGTATTATTTCCAAAACCTGGGTAAAATGTCACAGCCAAGACTCTAATGCTGCACTTCTTTTATTTCCACATCTTTGACTGATATCATTGATAGCGTCTGTAAAGAATAAAATATTTTGTAGGAAATATGCTGGTGGTAGATATTGTAAAAATACATTATTATATTATATAAAGTGCTAAAACATTGTCCCTGTTACCATGGTTTTGTATGGCATACTTCAGAGTTGGAATTTGCCTTTACAGTAACAAGTCTTTGTGGGCACTGTTTGTTTGCTACTGTTGCCGTCTGCAGGGAATGTCTGGAAAAGTGTTTGACTTTTCAATCCAAAACCACAGTTGTTTGGCTTTGGAGTTTATTTTGTGCCTGCTATTAGAGTAATTTTATGACCATTTTGCCCTTTTTGGAGAACAACTTGATTGTTTTGATTCAGCTGAACTTGAACTGTGACTAATAGGACGCGGCAGCGATACTTTCATGAGCAAGATCTTTTTTATCAATCGGAAATTATATTAATTTCCTTATTAAGATGAGTGGTGCAACAAATTACTATCTTGCTTTTCTCTATGATTTGTGACTTTGTGATTCAGTTGGGAAAGATAGATAGATAGATAGATAGATAGATAGATAGATAGATAGATAGATAGATAGATAGATTTTGAGCTGAAGTGCTTCCTCACATTGTGCAACATACAGTGACATAACAGAATGAGAGAGGAGGTTAGGTAATGTGGCTGTTTGCTGTTTGCATCGTCATGATAACGCACAAACACGTCCCTCTTGCCCTCTCTCTGTCTTGCACACACACACACACACACACACACACACATACACACACACATACACACACACACTGGCAGGTTTTAGAACGCAGTGCTCGACAGTGACCCAGCATTATGTTACTCCTTCCATTACTGCTGACTAACTCCTGGTCTCTGTCTTGAATGACAGCAGCAGGGTGTGTGGAGCTGACCAATGTCCATTCGTGTCAAGTTATCTGGCAGTGAGGAGCCTGGGAGATCTGGGCCAGCTGAACCTGATCCCTGAAACAGACCCTGGTGTCGTTGATTCGGGTGTTACACACTCAGTAGCATGTGGCACTCTCAGGCGAGAATGACCTTGTCAACACGAAAGGTCACACAGCAGCAGAAGGTTTTGCAAAGAAGGGCTTGGTGCAATAGGTGTCAATATTCATGTAGCAGCTGTGAACGTAGTACATGCTGGTAATGTAATAATTTTTGGTCATTTTAAATGTAATGAAGCCAATAATGTACCAACTTGTCAGAAGTGTAATAAGATATTTGAGGCAAAATCATAATACAATTTTGTCAATAATAAGTGAATGCTAGTAATTTAATACATGAAAAGGAGCATTAAATAAACATTTCAAGAGCCAAAAACAATGGAAAACTTTATAAATTTGACCTTTTTTTTGCAGGATCTGTGTAGTTTGCTTATCAAAATTAAGGGCAGTGGGCAGCAATCACCATACTCATTCATAGTAAAATTATACAGTCAAGTTACGGCATTTTTTATTCTTTTTTAAACATTCAAAATGTCCAAAATTATTAATGGCAGTCATTAAGTTCAATCATTGATCATTATTACATTGTTGGTTGTTACAATTCTTATTTAAACCGCATCTAACCAAACAGCAGTGAAACAGTATTTCACAATGTGACTGTATTAACCTCGGACATGATCTGAATAATTGATTTGAATGTATTGAAACCGAGGAGGCATAGTGACATAACTCACAGTGAAAAGACTTGCTGTGTTCTCAGGCCTGGGACTTTTGTTGTGGGGTTTACATGTTCTCTCTCTGCCAGTGTGGATTTTCTCTGGGTCTTTTGGATCCCTCACACAATTTACTGGTAAGTACATGTTTGATTGTATGTGTGAATGTGTGTGTGTGTAATTTCGCCCAGTATACTGAATAAAGTAAGTTGGAGGATGCAAACAAATTAAACACGTTTCAAAAAGTGTTTTATTTCACGTCTCAGTTACAAAACAGTTTGAATATTATTATATTCACTGATGGGTGACACGGGAGGGACAAACCAGTGGTGGGGACGTAGCGTACACATGACATTGACAATAGTACAACATCACACAAACACAGTGGCCATCTTTGGAGTGACCTGAGAGGGATGACCTGCAACACCTCTTTCTCATTGGCAAATCTTACACCAGAGGAGGAGCACCACAGGTTTGACTGCAGCATTGTGCACATTCTGCAGATGAGTCATGCACAACTGACAAGGGTAACGAAAAAAGACCAAGGCAGGAACTTATGCAGAGGATAATGTAAAAAAAAGAAAAAAGAAAAAAAGAAAAGAAAAGTGCCAGCTCTGAGAAATAAACCATATTTCAAGCAAAAAAATTTGGATTTAAAAAAAACAACCCTTTTTTTCTTAAATCAGTACTATTAACAATGTATTAAAGAGGTCAAAAATATTTTATATACATTCATTTTTTGCCAGTTGTATAAAAAAAAAGTCACCTTTATAAGCTATGAAAGCACCATTGGTAAAGAAAGAGATGTACAGAATATAGAGTTTTTTATGATGTGACGAGGCAGATACTGTACAGAAGAGAAGCAGTCACACTCATGATGAGTTTTTGCAAGTTCTGGGTTAAATTCTGGGATATGAGATGCTTTATATGTAACGTATAGCATTGTTTACCGGTTAAATAACAAGGACTATACACGTGAGTTTTGCATGCATCAAAAATAATCAAATTTGCAGTAAAAAAACCAAAACAAAAAACTATTTAAATCGGATCTGATTCAAACATATTGATGTGAAAGTGACATTATTCCAGTGTGTTTCTGAGTGTTTTAGTGTACGACGCTGCTCACTTCCCAGAGAATTTATCTTTAAGAAAAGCTGAAAAGACTGAAATAGAAGAGATACAAACATGTTAATGGGCTCTTTGCATCTGTGTGTCGGGTTTTCTTTGGTTGTGCCGTTTAAAATTGTGCTTGTTGGAGTGTTTTTTTGTTCTTTTTGGGTTCTCAGTCTGTGGATGGCTGTCCACCAGGGTACAGTACGTGGTATAATTATGACGAGTCCAGCTCCGACTTGGACCGGCAGGTGACGCAGCACTGTCGCTGCACCGACCTGAGAGTGCAACGACCCAACAGCTTCAGCTTGTCACAGAAGCGAGAGGACATGGTGTTCTTCCTGCAAGCTGGAACTGCATGCAAAGGAACACAATGTGAACACAAAAGCTTGTGATGTAATAGAAATCACATGTGTGTGTGTGTGTGTGTGTGTGTGTGTGTGTGTGTGTGTGTGTGTGTGTGTGTGTGTGTGTGTGTGTGTGTGTGTGTGTGTGTGTGTGTGTGTGTGTGTGTGTGTGTGTGTGTGTGTGTGTGTGTTTATAGTTGAATCTGCTTTTCAAATCTTCCGCTTAGCCAGATGAACATACAGACTTATCGAGTCGTGCGTACGAACCTGTGTTTGCCTTGCATTCCTCCATATTGCACTTTCTGAGCATTTCGGGTTTGGAAATCTTTTCGCAGAGGCTGTTTGGCATCACGGCCAAATCCAGCTCACTCACACAGTGGACCTCACGCTGCTGCTGACCTCCGCCACAACTGACAGAGCACTGTGGACGCACATGGACACAAATACAAACCCCGAGTTTAGCGAAGGAATTAATGAATGAAATATGTACGGTATTGCAAAGTGGGGTGCACAATGTTGTTATGGATAACACTGTTTCCTCTCACAATTCAAAGATGGGTTATTTTATGACTCTACCGTAAATGGCCTGTAGGTTGTGTATGTGTGTGTGTTTGTGTGTGAGACTCTTTGTAACAGCCTTGTGATAGACTAGTAACCTGCTATTTGCTTAAAATCAGAAGCATCCACAGTGATATGAAGCAGGGAGACAGATTGTATTACAGAGTATTGAGAGTTTTCTGAGCAAGCTGCGCTCCACTCACCTCCTCCCAGTCCCCGGTCTCCCAGTGTGTACAGGGCTTTAAACTGCATGGCTCGGAGCTGTTTGGCCTCTGTGTGGCGCTACAGCGATGAGGCTCAGGGCAATACACCAGCCGCTCCCTGATACCTTCACCACAGCTGCCCGAGCACTGAAGAAATGCAGAAGTAAAAATCAGGTCCCAAATAAAAACTTTTTTTTTTTTTTTTTTAATGTTTCATCTTTAATATTTGGTACATAAATAACAAAAAAAAGGGCAGGTTGTGACTGTACAATTAAGATATCCTACATTTTCAAAGTAATAGACAGTACTGACAGAAGTGACTGGGATTTTTGCTATGACTCAATAAAAAACTGTGACGTATTGACATTTTAGGAAATTAAGCTATTACCGGCCCCCAAGGTGATGCACTCCATTTCATACAGGTCTTGTTGGGGCAAGTCAAGGAGCTGACGGGCCGGCTGATCACAGCTTGACAGTGGAAAGGTCTGAGGGGTCGTTTACTCTGAGAATCCACACACTGGATGTCGCGGTACCGCCGTCCCGCCGCGGCACAGTCATCCGGACACTAGTGGTAATACGGTGCAAACAAATGGCTCAGAAACAGATGCCAACTCAGTGGTGCAGCAGAAACAAAAGTCATTACATCATTTTGAAAACTAAGACCACGGGAAGCCATGTGGAATTAGCAAGCAATATGTGTAATTACCTGATTTGATGACCGGATGAAATCTAAAGTTACCCACCTTAGTCCAGGTGCTACTTTGCCAAGAGGCACAGGGCTGCAGGTGGCATGTACGTGCAGGCTCAGGTCTCTTCACACTGGCACAGTCCTCCTCGTTCTGGGAGCTGCACATGACTGTTCTCCATATCGCTCCGATTCCACATGTGGTTGAACACTGGTGTAAGAAGAAGAGGGAGTATTCATTCATTAGACTTGGCCAGGGTTCCCATGTACGAGAGTAACAAATTGATAACAGTTACACAATAATAGAACATGGATGTTTCAGGAAAATCAAAAGCAAGTCCTGCAAACAATTGTTGCTTTTATATCACATCATCTTCGCATTAATGAAAAAAAAAATCTCTCACTGCACGCGTGTTTTTTCTCACGCCAAGTAGTCAATTTTGGTTCAAAACTGGACTTCTAGTATTTGTGACATTATTAGCAAGTTGAAATTTGTTGGACACAATGGGAGAGTGATTAAAGTTGCAGATCGAATAAAACGCATTAAATAAGCGTATTTTAAAAATCCAAGCAAAGTCGAGCCGTCAAAACTCTGATGTGTTTGAAAATATTATGCATTAATCCCCACCATACTTCCCATTATCTGTTGAAAATCACACCCCGATAAAAAAAAAGAAAGGATATTGCTAATTGAAACTGTTGGGATTCTTTTATTTAGTGAATGAAGCTTGTCAAGTGAGCCTTCACAGTCTGTGTAATTATTACACAAATCACAAAATCACTTTAAATAATTTCCATTACACTTACAATAAATTCAGGTTGAAAAACAATGTGTTTGATTAAGTCAAAAATAATTCTAGCCTCCACAATTGATTGTATGATTTCTTTATCTTCTCAAAAATGTATTTCCCCTGCTGCTCTCCCTGTAAAGCTCTCTGGTGGTTTCAAAAATCTACTGGAATCATGTTGTAGAAAGTCAGTCAATACAGGGATAAAATGTCTTCACCCACCTCGCTCCAGTTCCCGACTATCCAGAATAAGTCGATGGTGACGGGCTCCCGGGCCATCACGTTACCTTGGTCGCTGGTGGAGCTTCCCTCAGGGACTGCTGGTGGCTCGTTTTGGCTCTTGGTGTGGCTGCTTTTAGTTCGGGGGGGCGGCTTTTTCCCACGAGAGACAGAGTTGTTTTTCTTTGGTGTCACAGCCGGCTTCTTCAGTTTAATAATCTTTACTGTGGACTGTGGTGATGCAGGGGTAGTGAACGGTTTTCTTGGGGTTGTTGTGGGAACTGGTTTAGTGTGGTGGCCAGTTTTAGATGTGACCGAAGGGCCCTTGTACACAGGAGTGGTGCGTGGAGCCTGTTGTGTCCAGTTATTGCGTGTATTAACACGTGTGGTGATGCGGGAGGTTGGCGAGTGGCGAACGGCCTTTGTCCGTGTATCGGTGCTGGTCTGTGGGGTGGAGTAGGTAGCTGTGGTTGATGTAGCTCTGGTTGTGGGCATCGTCGGTGGACTTGTTTGTAAAGTGGGTGTGATGAGTGTATGTGGCGGTGGCGTGGTGGACATTTGGTGTGATGCAGCTGTGGTAAAAACATCCAGGTCAATTATCCCCTCTTCTTCTGTTGTCCTGTCCTCCACAACATAATCATATCCTGGAGAGTACATCACCACATTTGGAGTGCTTCCCTCCTCTGCTTCCTCCCTTTCTTCTTCTGTTTTTTCCTCACTGGTTTTTCGATCTTTCTCGGATGAATTGGATTCGGTCGGGACAATGCTCCCTCTCTTGTCCTCATCTTTCCTCGTACCATTGTACTCATAGTCATCCGCATTTATGATTCCAGGAGTTGAGGTTTCGAGAGTTGAAGGGAAAATGGTAGTAGAGATTGAAACAGTCGTAGTTTCTTTGGTGGTTATTATCTTCCTTGTAGCCGTGGTCGTGGTGGTCGTGGGGGTCGATGCAGGCGAAACAGGATGCTGTGTGGATTGGACCTTAGGTGGGTATATGCGGCGATATTTCGGCACAGGCCCAGGTCGCCTACGAAGGCTCGAGTTGGGGCAGCTCTGCAAGCCGCACAGGGATCTGGATCGAGGTTTAGTGGCGAGGTCACAAGTCGCTTTAGGCGCCAGAGAACATGTGACTGTGCGTGAGCGAACGCCTCCTCCACACGTGATGGGACACTATAAAAGAAATGGATAAAGGTATTAAAGTTATGTCTGGTATCTGTAAGACAGAGGAAATCATAGGAAAAGGAGGCTCACATCTTCCCAGCTGCTGACAGACCACTCCCGTCCACAGGGTACGTCTCGGTTGCACGGCACCACGGGCTTGGGTTTCAGGAGGTGCTTGCACTCCACAGGGTGGAGCACTCTCTCCTCTCCTGAAACAGTGCGGACACAGAGAACCGTTCGCTTCCTCATTCCATCAGATCCACAGGTGGTTGTGCACTGCTGCCAACCCCCGACCCACCACCTGAAGGCCAGGAAGGTTGAAAAAGGACATGCCGAAAAAGGCAACCAAAGATAAACGAGGAGTACGTGGCAAGAGGACAAACATTATCATCTTTTTCCAACAATAAATTAGTCAGTATCATTTAAAGTTCTTTTAGAGCTGCGATTAAATTACGAGAGCTTCAGTGCCAAAACCAAAAGAATGCATTTTTTTAAATACCTTGCTTGGAGTAAAACACATGCCCTTCTACAAAATCCTTTTAAAATAAATAAAGGAAACCCTCTAAAGGTTAAATATAAGCATAGTACCAGGAATTGTGCAACGGATTTAAATGAATAAGATATCATTTGAAATTGGATAAACAATTATTAAAATCAGCTCTTATCTCTTCAAATGTTTGGTGAAAGTCACAGTGATCATATGAAGACCATATGAAAAATGTCTTGCTTTTTTTTATTAATCCAGGAACACAATCCTCTAGTCTGCAACCATTATAGCCAATGGATCATTTTGTCCTCCCACCAAACAAAATGTGCCTGCAGCCATGAAAACCATACAGACCTTATCATGTATTTAACAGATTTACACTCAAACTTTATGTTGCATTTACAAACTAAAATTAAGACCATTTTGTGAAGAGGATTAAGCAATCACATTGATATATATATTTTTTTTTTTATTAAAAAAAATATGGAGTGTTCAAAATGACTTAATCATAGAGATATACTGGTCTGTAAAGGATATAGCCTGCTTTCATCCAGTGTTAGCTGGGACTGGCTCCAGCACCCTGTGATCTTACATTTTATAAAGTGGTATGGCTGATGAATGAACTGAATACAGGTCTGTTTGAGACCAAAAAACTGATACAGACAATATATAAAAAAATAATAGGTTGACAGCATTCTTTGTAATAATAATAAAGTTTCATCTTAAATCAAAGTGTTTGTGAGGTGACCCACATTAAATTAAAATCCTTATTTTCCTGAGTCTTCTCTATTTTTTTTTAAAAGAAATGTATTCCTCGTTAGTTTTACGAAGTGTTTATGAAGTCTGAAACTCTAAATGACCAGCTGAGAAAGCAGCCAGACACAATGTATAAAATATTGTTTCATTTAAGTTTATCTAAATTGTATATAAAAGAAATGACAATTTATTCACATCATTTACAATTGCAAAAAATAATAATAAAAACCTAATATATATATATATATATATAAAGTAGTTAAGTATTGTAGAGTATTACAAGCATTAGAGGGTACACACCGAGCAGGACAGTCCATGTTCTTGCACTTCCTGTGTTTGTCTTCTGGACGGGTGTTTGGGTCACACAGGGACTCGTCCACTACACCCACATCCACCTCAAAACAGCGCACAGGCTGATGTTGCTCACCTACAAATGGGCAACATTTGGAGAAAAAATATAATTGTACTGTAAAATGTTAAAATAAATTCACTGAAATTGTGTTAATGTAGCTTAAATGACTAAAACACGTCATATATAACCCTAACCTAAACCACACGTGGTGCTGCAGTCTGTCCAAGCCCCATGTCTCCATTGGTAAATAGGCTCTAAGACCTCGTTCTGCCTGTCTTTGGTCTTCTTGGAGGTGTACTCGTACTTCAGACCTGGATTTCTCTCCTGAAACAGCAACTGATGACCACAAGAACAGCCGTGAGGCAACATTTGCTACTTTTGATTTTACCAACTCATTTTTGTTATGAGAGGATGACCGGGTTTTGAAACTTTTTGCACATTTTTAAACATGAGACACCTGGTGATCAAATCAATCAGTGTCAACAAACGCGAGATAATAGTATGAATTATGGATGATGTGATATTTCATCATGCAAAGCCAGCAAGCTGTTTATCCTCCGTCCTATGGCGTCTTACCTGCAGCATGACTGGCTCAGTGATGGGTCCGGGAGCGGTGAGGTTCTCGATGTTCCCACTGCGTTCATAAAAGAACGTTGTGCCGCCGGCTTCATACTCCCCGTTCCACTGGATGATGTAGTTGCCGTTGAGGAAGTACTCCTCTGACGCAGCACTCCTCAGAGCCAGGAAGTTACCTGCCTCCGCCATTTCCTTTACCAGGATGTCCCGCGCCCCCACAGGTATCACACCCACGTCCACGTACCCTGGGAGAGTCGGGAGGGGAGTCAGAGTCACACCGAGGTAATGGATGGCCCACCATGGCTGCTACCACATTCACATCCAGACTACCAGACAGCTTCCCTCTGATCTTTAATAGAGGGTGGGCTCAGTCTGCAGGGGTGGTTGGCATGTGTGTGCGTGTGTGTGTGTGTGTGTGTGTGTGTGTGTGTGTGTGTGTGTGTGTGTGTGTGTGTGTGTGTGTGTGTGTGTGTGTGTGTGTGCGTGTGTGTGCGTGTGTGAGAGAGAGAGAGAAAGAGACTGTACACGTGCACATTCGGCGTGGGGGGCATGGTCCTGTCTCTGTTTTTTATTGTGTGTGGATGGGAAGGGGGGGGGGGGGGGGGGGGTGCTAGATGGGGGGAGGACGAAAGCAGCAATGAGTGGGTCTCTGGAGTTTAATGATGTTTGTGGGAAGGTGTGTGTTTCTGTGTTTGTCAAAGGAGGGGGAAGTTTGCCCTCGGTCTAAGTCTTTTGAAGTCTTAAACATCTGGGCTGGTTATCTGGAAAGGATGCTTTGCCGGGCAAACAGAGAGAATGAATAAGAGAGGAGAAGAAAAAAAAGGAAGAATAATAGTTTTTTTTTTTCCTTTTTTTAATGTTTTAGAGACTCTTTCCCTATTAATGTGTCCTTATGGCACGTTGATTTAGTGAGTGAGATGAACTCCTCAAAGCACAGTGAAATCAGCTGGAGACATGCATCAACACACACACAAACACACACATATATCTGACTGGCCAAAGTAAAACAGGACAAACAGCTGCACATTGTAGACAAGATGGCTGCCATGGCAACAAAGAAACAACACAATGGTGTAATGCTGATGAACTGTCCTGAGATGACTCTCCGCTCGTGGACATAAATTTGAATTCTGAGCTTTTTTCACACTCTTTTGGTCGGTACATCAAAGCGGCTCCTCATTAATTGGTTGTCTGGTTTGTGTGAGTACGTAATAGTTGTATGATTTATCATGCTGACATAATTGACTCTTTCTCCAGCTGTGTCAAATGGCCCCTCGTGCTGCACTCACCAAAGCCGTCCTCGTCATCAAACGCCTTATGGACCATCTCACAGCTCATGCCGTCACCCAGGCAGACTCCACACCGGTCCTCCACTGCGTTTGAATCGATGCCATAGTCACAGCCCACCTCCTGCGGGCAAAACACAGACACAACACATTAAAAACACAACCAAAAACAAATTAAAGCGTAATGAAAGTTTATGCAGGAAATCTTTTCCTTCTGTTTTACTGTAGTTGCTCTGCAGCATGTCACCCTGCTCCACTAGAACCCCCTCCCAGTCTCTACTCGTCTCTTACCCAGCCACACTACCTTGCACACGCCGTTAACGCAGATGTTTCTGGACTTGTTGTTCATGAAGCAGGGCGTTCCATCCGTCACCGTGTCCAGCAGCTTCTCGGAAAAATACTCGGTGACTGGCCGACAGTGCAGCTCACAGGGATTCACTGAGATTGTTTGCATGTAGGGGAAGAGAAGTAACCTGGTAACCTTTCTGTTTAAGTTCGTGAAAAGAACCTTCATAAAACTGGTACCAATGTATTGCCTTGATGTGACGAGTGGGTGAATAGAAAAAGATGGATTTCAATTCATCTATAAACACAAACGAATACCACCGAGATATTTGCAGAACATGTGCTGTGTGTAGAGCCACTGGAGGCTTCATTTCATAATCTAATGTGGGATAACTTTAAGGAGACATTTACAGTCATGTTTTTCTTTTTATTCTTTTTTAAGGAAAAGAAATTTCATTTAATTCATCCCTTCAGTCTTCTGTGCCATTCCATTCAGCTCAGGGTCAAGGAGAACTTGAGACGATCACAGCTGACTATGGACGAGGGCCATCACAGTATTGTACTTTATTTCATTTCATCCTTTCAAGATTATTCAATTTTATTTTTGACTGGAGAAAAGAAACCACAATTTCCTTTCCGTAAAAAACTTTGACTATCATGTGTCCTTTGGTTCTATCCAAAGTTCAGATTTCTGATCTGGAAATATGTTGACAGTGCCCACACTGTTTTTGCACGTAAAGTCCCATCGGCAAATCTTAGACTTACACTGCAGGACCTTATTGAAAGAGGGTGTGGTTGACAGATACTTAACAAAGAATTACACCTGCATCCAGATTTTGTTTATTTCTTGAGTTGCATTAACTCTATGTGCTGCATATATTACACAGATGTATAATTAAACATTAACAACAATAATCATTAAATTGAATCTCACTTAAGCGCCTAGTGTTTATTTGGGCCCACCATTGTGAGAGACTCATTAAAAAAAGGCAGTACTGACTGAAATGTTACATGGCTCAGCAACACTAAAACCACTGACAGATTAAATAAACAACTCTGAATTGTTTTTATTTATTTATTTTTTAATCATATATGGGCTGTATTGTGCTTATATACCAATGTAAGAGAATTAGCTACAGCCCATGTGGGTCAGTATGAAACATAGTCTAAGAAAGAGAAAAGCGGTTAACAAGCAACAGGGTTATGGTTGGCTGGGACACAATGATGCATGTAAGGAATGACGGTCAGAAGTCTGTGGTCTAATCGGTCAGACAAATTGCTGCAGAAATAAATATTGGTCCTGATAGAAAAAGAATAGACGGTGAATCACACTGTTTTGGAGGGGGATATGCACAATATTAGATGGGTTCTAATGTTATGGCTGATCAGTGCCAAGGACTCACTGCGATAGTTTCAAGATAAGGGTTTTATAGTGTAAATGCTGCCCCCTGTTGAATGAAATATATAATTACACATGGTGTCAAGAAAAGGGTGAGGAAAGTTGATTTGCATATAGATAGATAGATAGATAGATAGATAGATAGATAGATAGATAATTACTTTATTCATCCCCGAAGGGAAATTGTCTTGTTGCAGCAATCTGGCACATGAATTTCTCGGTGTTGTGTATTGATGTATATTTGAGTAATTGAGTACTCACTCGGGTTAGCCACAGGAATCCACTGGTAGAGCTCGTTGTGATAGGGCACAGTGTCAAACTCACTGCACAGCATCTCTCGAAACGATGGCTTGTCCTGCTGACAGGGTTTTGTGTTACAGGTGCGATAACGTTTCCGTTCTCCGGTGCAGTACTTGCCTCCAAACTCTGGTCTGTGAAACAAAACAGCAGAATATTTCAATCATTTCCACATTTGGATTAATTTCTCAATGCAGAACTACTTCATGGTGCACACAGTTGAGAGTGGATTCTTACTTTGGGTTGTTGCATTCCCTCTCTGCTGTCTGAGCTCCTGTTCCACATGTCCTGGAGCAGTGAGACCAGGTACTCCACTGGCCCCAGCCACCATTCACTGTCTCTGGGAGTTTACCCACGATCACACACTCCCCGGAAATACACCACTGCAGGAGAAAATGATGTTGAGATCACTAATAGACATTTAGTTGTCTCTCTGTGCTTGGATCAATCGATAAACCAATTAATCAATCATTTATATTGTACATTGGGACAATAATATGATCCTCAAAGTGCTTCACAAGTAAGCAAAGACAGTATTTGCATATCAGTGAAGATGAGAACATTTCAGAGGCCTTTTTTAAAATGTGACTTCAGTAAAACAGGTAATTTGATTGCCTACTTGTATTCTTTTAAGTATTTATTGCACAAATACAGGTACTTCTACATAATTAGAAAATGTGAATACTTTTCCAACTCTGATAAGTAATAGGAAACTAATAATACTTATTGAATCCACTCGGGGAAATTCATTTTCCCACATTTACTCATCCTATTTGTAACAATGCAGCCACATTAGGGTGCAATGAGGAGCTCATGGGGTCAAAAGTCTTGCTCAAGGACTGCTGTGGGATTTGAACTTGTGAACCACTTATCCAGCCTATGGGCCACCACTGTTCAAAATACTATAGAAATACTAGAAGTAAACAACTGAAATGAGTGCAGCAACATACATACGCAGTGGGCTTTTCTTGAAACTTACATAGATAATGACATCCATGAATATAATCATTTCATGAGGAAAAATACACACACAAAAAAAATACAAAGTTGATTGATTTAAACAGTTTGAGAACAAACCAGATTATAAATTAAGTGAACCTTTAAAAATCTACATTAAACACTGATACAAGCTACAAGCTTTATTCACCTTCTCTGGTCCACATCGAGTCCCGTCTATGGGTGAGTCCAGTTTGGACCGACACGTACCGTTTACTGAGCACCACAGAATCTGGCACACATTCTGCAACAGACGCAAAATCCAAAAACAGTGAGGGAGGACACTTCTCCACAAGATCTCATCAACGCTTCCCCTGACGCAACACTCACATCAACCTCGGGGCAGAAGGTCGCATTTGGGCCGTACTGGAGCTGGCACTGGTGGTGTGTGGTGTAGCGGACACCGAGGCGAGCCAGCGGGGTCGTCAGGTCCCTCTTGGAAGGACGGTCGTCCAAACAGAAACCCCAGCCACGACTAAGCAGTTAAAAGAAAAGTGTAAGGCTGAGTGTGTTGAAAGTATCACAGACCATGGTGGTTGACCACAGAAAATGAAAGAATCGAATTCTGGTAGGTCTGCTGAAAGAAGTTCAGCAATCCTACCAGAATGGCAAGTTTGTGCTTGAATAAAAGATTAAATGTTTTTTTTTTTCAAACTGTTATGTTACCACACCCAAACGTATGTTTACTTTACTTTTTAAAACACCATAGAAGTGAAAAATAAACATCTGAAATTGAGATAATGACTTTACAAAAGGTAACTTTTAACAACTCATAGTTCAAAAAGATTATCTCTGACCTTTGACCTCTTACTTTGGAGAAGCTGGTGAAACTGTTGTATGAGAGGAATTCTATCATTCAATCTGTCATTGATAACACAAGTCAAATTAAATGCCTCCAGATGTTTGTGTAAAGACGGCTGCTGCCCAATTCTTCTTATAGCTTCTTTTTGCTGTTTTTGTGTCACTTGCTACTTTCTCTGATTCACATCAACTGACCACACTTCCACCTCATCCTCTTCCTCATCCTCATCATCGTCATTGTCGCTATATACAACGGTGCAGCTGCTATGTTTTTCCTGATGTCAGTTTTTATGGTTTCAGTCGAACACACACACACCACTCCCTTTATGTGTTTTGGATGATTTTCAAGCCCTCCATACAAATGTGAGCCAGAATGCTCTTTATCTGTATCCAGGTGTCACTGTAGTTTGGAACCACTCCCGTTATGATAACAATTTTCCAGACTCGGACATGCCCACACAACCTACAGAAAAATCCTTGTTAGCATCACGGAGGAAATTAGTACAGCTTCACGATAAAAGATGATTTCGGCCTTACTCGAGGAAGCGTGTGATGTATTCTTTGGAGCAGGAAGACCAAGTGAGAGGCGAGCTGTCGTACATCAGCTGTCTGGACATGATGAACGGGTGTTTCCCCTCCAGCTCGCAGTCGTTCCCCTGGCCGTCATGATGGATTCCAAAGCTATGTTCAGATACGAAAAACCATTTATGATGTGATTCTCACACACAGATGTGTTTCACAAGAACAGACGACCTTCATAATCCAGCTACTCCCCTTGAATGTCTTCAGCTCCTGAATCTGAAAAATGCAGGCTACAGTAATACCTCCTGCTGGTTTATCAGGTTCAGGTGGCCTCAGTGAGGATCTCACCAATCCTATGTGAGAGTTGTTTGCAGATTTAAAACAGGTCTACTTAGGTTGGTAGATTACTGATCTTATGTAATTTACCTCGAGTACAAAGTAGAAGTGCTGATTTGATTTGCTGATGAAGCCTTTCTCTTAAGTTATGTATACGCTTTACATTATTTATTTCATATGTCGATGATCCAAATGCAGGCAATGTTGAAAATAAAATAAAAACAGAATATTATATGATCTTTATTAAAGACAAAGAAAAAAATAGTGTAAATAAAACCAGAATTTTAAAACTTATCCAAAGGAACAACTGAAATCCATGGGGGACACAGCTAGACTAAGGAACTTGCCTGAACAGATGGAGCGACAAGGACAGGCTGAAACTTAAAGACTGATATCAAATAATTCAAGGGCTACATCGAATAATAGAAATAGAAATAATAGTACTTGAGTTAAATTTCACAACCATCCCCTTTTAGTCGTGTTGTGCAGCGATCATTCCAGGTCCTCCCGCTACACATTGAAGACCCCTTAGGAATCCTTTTTTCAAGTCTGTCAAGCACCATCACATGATTCACTCTGAATCTCTTCCAGAGTGCCAAAACAGCATATCTTCAGCTTGAAATTCATCTTGTTGGGAAGGGAAAAAAAATCACAAAGAGCCAAATCCAGAGTTTCTGGTGACGATGAGTGATGACTGTGTTGGTCAGGGCCAAAAACTGACAGGTTGTCAAAGCATTGTGAGTGGACACGTTGTCATGATGGAACAGCCAACTGAGGAAAATGCAGCGTATGTTCAAAATGATTGAGTGGTTCCAAGTAAAACGACGTCAAAGTTCCTGATGGTGATCCGATGATCCTGATCTCCATTTCAACACTGTGGCAGAGATCCAGAGCGAATCACAGATGGAGCTTGGCACACTTGGAAAAGTAGACTTCTGGAAAGGTTTCCAAGCATGGCAGGAGCACTAGGAGTGGTGCGCCACTGCACAGGGTGACTACTCTGGAGGTATGGTGCAATAGACAATTGGTTTCTTTGAGCCGTAAAGTTGTGGAACTTTTTGATCACAAGAGGAGTTTGAACTTGATGGGACGCAGGTAAATACATGTTATGGTTAACTATCAGGTGAGATGCATGAAGGATGAAGCAACAAGACATTTGAGACTAGGGGATGGACAGTACACGTGGGCAAAGACATGAAACATGAACAAACAGACCAGACTTGAACAAATGTTGAAACACACAAACATGATATGACCTGGATGACAGAAAGGACAGCAGCACAAATGAGGTAAGACCCTGTTGGTTTCAAAAGCAAGCACATAAAGCTCAAAACAGGACAAAACAGAACCATAATCAACTGTTAAAAACCTAATGAAATGAATCTGATTTCTACCTTGAACGAGAAACATGTGTGACTTTTATTTTAACTGAACTAAGGATTCAATCCATGAAAGGCTCCAAGACAACGTGACATCAATCAAGACAGCACATGGATTCAAATACTAGGGAAACAAAAGCTTTATAAATCTTAAAAAGAACATATGTTGATATTGTTTCCTCACATCCAACACTAGTGATTGAAGTACACACAATCAAATGTTTGATCTCAGAATGCGATAATGTAAATGCAAACCAAAACACATGATAGTGAGATGCTTTTTGTTTTGACATCTTCCCTAATCTGGGACAGAGGCTACCACTAACTTCCAGGGCTCTCTTTGGACTGTCTTCTTCTCTTTCAGTCTTACAAATGGTGGATTCACATTTTGATCTCAGTTAGATCAAACGCCATAGTGGTGGTAAAATTCACAAGTTGTCCAACTGAATTACAGTTCCTGAATTATTTCCATGAGCAAATCCAATGGCAGCAATTTCCTACGTGACTTAAATGTAACCTTCTCAATGACTGCTCTTCCTTCATTTGTTCGTCGAAGATTTACACCTGCTTCACAAAAAGCTTCTCGGGTATCTACGGCCTTTGTGTGTGGCTACTAGATACGTTGCCATTATTTACACACAGACATCTCACGAAAGGCTGATGAGCTCATGCACGGAAATTGTTCACGTACATCCGATCTGGGAAACAACCTGCGTTCATTGTCATCTTGACCATTGTTATGATAGCTCATTGTGGAAACATGCACATGTACATACACACCTGTGGCCCATTTCATGAGCGACGGTGAAGGCGACAGGCAATCCCGAATCTTCATTGATATTACAGCTACGGTGGGGCTGACACATGCCCGACAGGTGAGACAGACCGAGAGTCTCACAGGGATGATTCATTCCTGCACAGATGTCTTTCCTGGAGAGGGGACACATTCAAATTATATGTATAATATCTAGTTTCTTTTTAACATAAAATGTACCCTCAAACATCTCAGTTTATGTATTCGCTCTACTGAAGTTGGTGTAAATTACCTGGTGACCAACACTGCTACATCATGATGAGCCGGATGTGTGTCGCTCTGTGGATTCAGGTTTTTCTGCCAAGCACAGAAACTGGCCAAAGTGGTGTCAGCATGGTGAATAATCTTTAATCCTTTCTGTAACAAACAGGGAAGTGAGAAAGTAAATGTACAGTAATGAATGTTTTCACAGCAGATTGTATTTTTCTCAACATGTCAAGCTGTTCTGGCAGCGCAGTAGCGCAGTGGCTGTCTCAAGAGAAAGGAAGGGTTTGGGGCGCGTCTCTGATGTTTGCATGATCTGCCTGAGAATTTCTGGATTGTTCTGGATTGCTTCTACTGTATTTAACTTTAGATGATCAGTAAGTGTGATTCTGTGTATTTTTCCGTGAGGGCTACGGTGGACAGGTTACCTTTTCAGGGTTTACTTTGCCCTACACCAGTGGTCAGCTTTTACTCACTGGAAACCATAAAGGGGATGAATTGGCATTGAAGATGCGTGGATATATAAAATTATTCCATTTCAGTTGTTGTGAATTCCTCTGGAGTGACAATTGTAATATGAGAAACAGAGTGATCGCCTGAGGCTGCACAGATGCATAATTTTCAGTTGACTTGAAATTGAACTTTTAAAAAAAAAACACAGGAGGCATCATGACTTTGTCTCTTCTGTTCTGAGAAACTGCCCATTGCTTTCATTTTGAAAGTTCCTGTCTGTGTTTTGTGAAGTCCACAGCCCTTCCTTTAGGCAATCTTGAGTTCTTGGTGTTTTAAGGTCCAATGACAAAAGGAAATGTAAAAAGGTGTTCAGATGTAAATAACGTTTTCAGACGGTTATTATCACCTCGTCTCCTTGCAGCAGAATGAGGCGCACTAAGATGACGTGGATCGCATTCCCGATACTGGCGTCATGAAAAATCCCAGCCACCTGTCAACAAAAGAGTAACGTTTGACCGACACAGTTCATTCAGAAGCACCTTCCAAGAAAAGAATGATGGGCAACAGCCGGTATAACATCAGAATGTGTCTCGGTCACCATGTTCATGATGGTGAAGATGTACGACTCCACGTTATCACTGCCGTGGTATTCGATGAGCTTGGCGTCAGCGACCACCATGGTCTCCACCCAGCGGTCTCTGCTGACTGAGCGCTGCGAGCGGGACTGGGGCTGATCCTCCCTCTCCCTCCACTGCTCCCGCTCCCATTCCTCCCTCTCCCTCTCCATCAGGACAGAGTCACTTGGCGTATCTGAAGTATGCATAATAGAATAAATCACTCGCAGCACACTTGTGGCTTATCCTTGGTTGACACATGCTCAGACAGATAGAGAAAAAAAGCTTAATGTAAAATTGCATGAGTTCAGATAAATACCTTGAACTCCACAGGGGCTGGATGTAAAATTGCATGAGTTCAGATAAATACCTTGAACTCCACAGGGGCTGGATGTCTCTTTGGGCTCAGGACTGCGCTTCTTTCGTTTACTTTCTGTTGTGAATCTTGGGTAGACAATGTGCGGCTCTGCAGTCTCTGCACCATCGTCAGGACGTTTCTGGACAGGTTCAATAAAATAGTGCCCCTCAGGCAGGGAAAAGAAGCCTCTCTGAAGAAGAAAAAAGAAGAAAAATGCGGATATATATGCATGGGGGGAAATGATTTACCCTGGGCAAATTAAATATAGGTTTTGATTCAACTTGCTCCCTACAATAAAAATATGAAGGTACTCATCTTTGAAAATTAGCTTCTGAGGACATGGTGTTCTACTTCTGAAATTTCTGAACTATAATTAAGAATAGGAAGATTATTTTTAATTCCACAATTAAGTCAAAATGCAGCTTTGACTTTGTTTTCTTATGCATTCACAGCCTGTTACAAACAAGACAAAGCCTAACAAGGATGCTTTTGTGCTACAACATTCATGAGCTGGGCTGCAAATCATGTCAAAGTGTAGTGTTTCAATAATTCCCACACTTAAAAGGTGAGAGGGTAGACATTTATCTTTAAAACCTGCCGAAAAGGCCCCTCCACAGTAATTTCCACATGGGCGGAAACTATCATTAGACAACAGATCTGAATATAAACCTTTTCCTTCCCTCGAGCACATTCTCTGTCTGCTGCAGTGGCAAGACAATCACTTCTTCTTAAATATGCAATGGCATGTTGTTACTGGTGCAGGCTATTCACTTGATGATCGGTGAGGTCTACTGGTGAGCACACACTCTTACGCACAGAAAAGTCTTGTTTGGCCAACATACAACATCTGCATACCAACACATCTAAGACAAAAATGCTTAAGTCTCTTTTAGAGCAGCTTAATTGCATGTATGATAAATGTTGTAAATTATTTTCATTAGAAATATGTGTGCGTGTGTGTGTGTTTGTGTGTGTGTGGGTCATGTTGAGTCCAAACATGTCCACACTGTGTTTTAGGATGAACTCCTCCCTCGTCTGCTAAACCAACTCATGAGGCAAAAAAAAATGTTTTGAAAGAGAAAAAAAAGCATGTTTGCATCCAGTAGGAACTGTGTATGGACTGGTGAATCCAAGGTTTAGATAAGTAACAAAAACAACATGCATAAATCAAGTCAAACATGTGAAACACCTAGATTCCTAGAAAATGCAGTACATGATATGTGGATTTTCTTTGGAGTGTTTTGAGGAACCAAAGGCAGCTGTAAAGAATTAGGCCATGCAGTGCTTATAGTTTGGCAAGTTGTGGTTCCCGGGATCTATCCTGCTGTTAACTGCAGTTCACTGCCCTGCTTTCTGGGTCATCCTGACAAGTTTTACATGTGTTTGTTGGAACAAAAAGAGAAAAGAATCCCCGAAGCCCATTCATTCAGCAGCCTGCTCCGATTGTGTTGCATTGCTCCATTCAGGGAGTTCAGCGAGTGCAAATTATTAGACCACCTGTTTGTCCAATTCTTAGAAAATAACATATGTAGGGCCATAAACTGCAATACGAACTTCAAACTGATTGAACTGGGCTCCTCAAAATAGCTGTTTTCCCACTTGAAGCTCAAATCAAAACAACATTATCGCAAATACCAAACAATAGCCTTCTGCAAGAGCTCTCGGTTTTAGTTGACTCTGTCAAGAATTTGGTTAACTAAAACGCTGAGAAAGTCTTCAACTCTGATTCAGATTATGGCCTGAAGCCAGAGCTGCAAAGATTGTGGTGGACTCATGTGCAAGGCATGCAAGCTGATACGGCCATGGTCAGTTGGGAAAGTTTCCCCGAGGCCCCGTGAAGACGCCACTCAGCTGATTTCCCTGTTGCACCATATCTCATCCAAACACTGTGCGACAGGAACGATACATTCAATAATCATCTGTGTTCTTCACATTTGCATTGTGCCACTCCACGTGCTACTCACGCTTAACACATAAAGGGGAGATATTTTGGTATTTGGCTGTTATCATATCTTCCTGTCGATCCCTATACGTATATCCCAGACTAAAACCTGTTCAAGTGAATCCCTGCAGACATCGCAGGTGGTGGAGTGCACCTCAACCAGGAAGGAATGCTACAGAGAGGCCCAGCCTAACACTCGGACCATTGCTCTGCATGATGTGTACGATATACATACCAAATGCACTCCTACTTAGCAACACACTGCAAAGCTTTGCCTGTGCAGTGTGGTTATGGAGTTACATATGAGCCTTAAATTACCACGTGTAAGTCCTGTATTGTACCTCTCCTCAACAGACAAAGCCGACTTGAAAAGAAGCCAGCAAAGGTTTTGTTATGAAATTTTAACAAAAGAAGGGATTATTTTTCTGAAGCAGCTTTTTCTCTGAAATCTGGCTGCTCCACCTCCAAATGGAGTTCACTCTTTACCTTTACTACCTCTTCCTCCTCTGCCATGTATTGCCCCTATTCTGTGTTTTTTATTTTTTTTTTTGCCTGTAACCCTCCTCCCCTGACTTAGAGGAAGCAAGTCGTTTGGGTGTGAGGTGCCAGAGCCAGGGGAGGTTACCATAACACAGGTCTGTGTTCTAAATACACAAGCCATGTGGAACTGCTTTATTTCTATTTCCTGCTTCTGTGGCTTTTGGTGGACTGGCCAGCTGGCCCTGAAATAAAGTCTCCGCTGTTATGGAGCCGAACTTCAGGAGTGATTACCGGGGCACATGCAGAGGTGGGGGCTGATGATGCTAATTACTGCTGTATGATAAATCACAATAATTTTCTTCCAACGAAATAATAATTTATTCTCAGACAACTGTTTACTGACCTCATAGGTGTCACTAACCTTTTTTTTTTTTTGTTTAACTTCACAAGGTTATTTTGCCTGCAAGCTAATTTTTTTCCTCCGAGCTCAAAGACATCATTACGAATTTCCATCTGCATCGTGTGATGAAACATGCATTTAAGTGAGGAAAATACCAGTATAATGGGTTTGAACCTGCACTTTCTTGTTTTGTGATGTGCCTCGGGGATTACCAAAGTATCCACAAAGAAAGCTTTGGGTTTTTCTCAGACTGATGGTTTTCCCACAAAAAGGACCAGTGGGAACGCCTCCACTGCCGCTCACCTCTGCTCCCGGTGGTTTTACATGTACAATAAACAGTGAAGGTGAAGGATAACATACATGTAATGAAGACTTAATGTAAGGTAAGCTCACAGTTATAAACCTCAGCTGCTGCTTCCAATGTCGTATTGTGTTTGAGGCCAGAAGCAGGATGTTAAAATCAGGTAACATAGCAAAGAAAATGTTTCTACCAATTACACCATTGAAATCTGTGGTGAAATGTGTGTCTTCACAAGTTGTTGCAGCATTCTTGAGCTTCAGGATTTAGCGCTGTGCGATATGGGATTTGACCTTTTCATGTCTTTGATGTGTTGTGAGAATTGCTCATTAATGATCTTATTTGATCCTCTTGAATTATTTTAATATCTTAAGTCTGTGATTCCCAACATTTTCCATGGATGCCCTCCATCAGATATCCTTTAGGAAAGGCGACAAGACGCCCCCTCTGGGATATCTGGTTTGCCCAAACTTTACAGCGAAAACACTCACTCTCAATAACATACGACAATAAAAGTAATGACTGGTTTCCAGGTCTGCTCTAGATTCTGCAAACTGTCTAATCATGGTTTTCTTTGACATGTGTTAATCTCACTTTGACAACCTCAGAGGTGGCAAAGCTGGAACGCCCTCAAGAGGGTCTGTAAGCAAGGGTGGGGAAGCACTGGCCAAAGCCAAGTATTTTTTTTAAGAATAATTGTCAATATAGTTTTGGTTCAAGCACATAAAATGGGAACTTTATTGATTCTTTTCTATTTCATATGAGATAGTAATAGCTATGAAGATTCTCAGTTTTAGACAACTTTAAAACAAGCACAGTTGGAATAGATTTTTGTTTTGTTTATTGACAACAATATGTATCAGAAAATCACTGATGGTAGTAAAGTATTTGCATTTGTGAAGCCTTGATTAGTGTGCGTCATCTGTGTCATTTCTCTCTTCTGTTGTTTTTCCTGTATCCCGGGTGCTTCCTGTTTAGTTAGCCTTCAATAATGCTCGCCTTGCAAAAAAAAAATGATTGGTAAGAATCTGTCTCCTGAGGGTGAATGGCCTCCATGGGAGCTAGTGGGATTTCTGCCTCGCTGAGTCTTCCTGCTTGGTGGTCTCTGTGTGGTTTTTCCTATAAACCTTCTTGCACAAAGGAGAAAATAATGGATATGGCATGAATGCATGGTAGCAGTTTCCCTGGTCAACTGGGGAGAAGGGGCAAACTGGAACTGCAAGAAGAATCTGAACAGTTTTAGATAAGAAGACTTATGTCTCATAATGATTTTCTTCTTTGGGGATTAATTAAAGGCGTGTAAAGTGGGTCAGATATAAATTATAGCACTGCTGGGCTGGGCTGGGCTGTCATTCGAGTCTCCCTGTTCTGAGTCACATGTAACAAATGAGCTGCGTTTAGCAGACTTGGCATAGAGAGGCAAGGCAACCCACACAAACATAACACAGAGGCAGGAGGCAAGACTCTGCAGGAGAGGCATTCCTGCTGTGACACAATCAAACATGAACACTAAAACATTCTTCATGACTAAAAGTGACACGTCCCATCATTTCAAAGGCGAATGCGCCCCCTCTCTCCTACATCCTCTGCCTAGTGGGTCATTTCAAAATATTAGATTGGAGCTTAAAGAGTTTTAAAGAGTTTAGAGTGAGATCCTGCTGCTGGGAGAGAGAAAAAATTCCCTCCCAGTCATCTGTACCCAGAAAGCTTTGAATGTACATCTGTCTTTTCATGATAAATATCCCACATATGCAGGAAATCTTTCTTCTGCTGTCCAGCTGTCTCACCACCTTTGTAGTTGATCTACTCTTTTTGATTAGTAACATAGGCCATATTTTTCGCCCCTCCATCTGATAAAGCTCATCGCTGGACTCCATAAAAAAATGTGTCACAAACTATTACTGAAGCTTTCTCTCACTGGAGAACAAAGTAACACTGCAAGCACAGTCAGGATGTGAGAGTCCCTGCAGACAGCAACATGAATGAATGAATGAGTGAGGGTGCCATGAAGAGAAAAACATCTGAGAGACAAAAGAGGACAGAAAGGGTCTCATGGCCAGCCGAGAGACAGCAGCCGTCAGTGGGTCTGCAGCACCGTCCTTCTGCAAATAGTGCCAGGAAGTCTTTGAAGAGCAAGCTAACAGACAGGGCACTGTCAGATAGAGAGGTTTGCTCAACGGTCAATGACTGCCGACGCCACATACCAGCTACCCCAGAGTGATGCCCCCTCACCTGAGCTTTTTTTTTGTTTAAAGAGACACAAGTGTGCCGTTGTACATGCGGTGTGATGAATGAGACGGTGGCTACGTTTGACCTTTACCCCCTATCCCATCTCTTAAACAATGTAGTATCTTACCAGTCCTTTGCAGGTGCTAATGGCAGCTGTTCCTCGCACACCGGAGGCTTCCACGGTGCCAAGGAGGTGGCAGGAATTCCCCTGGGACAGGCGGTGCTCGGTCCTGTTGCTGCTGCCATTCCTCCGCTCCAGGACATAGTCGTTTGAAAGCAGGTGATTGTTTGCAGTCAAATTGAATGTTAAGCTGCGACCCTTGTAGTTGACTATGTAGTAAACCTGTCCCTCCAGACGAAGGGGCCGCAGGTCACGCCTGACCCGGCCACCCTTGAAGTGATGGGACACAGAGTGGGAGATGAACTCCCCATCAGGGCTGATTTTCACTGGATGGACAATGGACAGGTCTGACTCTGAGGTTGAGGGGAGACCTGCAGGATCAAGATGTAAATCACTGGCAAAAGCAGCTCTTTATTTCTAATTAGAGTTGATGTACAATTAACTATAAAATCTTGCTACGTTAACGCATGTGAGTGCGGCACTGACCTTGCTCTGCAAAGAGGGAGAGGAGTCTGCCGTAGTCCGAGAGCTGTTCGTGGCCAGCTGCCAAAACCAAAACAAAGTGCAGCAGAAAAAGAAGCGGGTGCTCCTGCGGACATGGCATGTTTCATGTAAGCAGGCTGAGGGCGCAGGGAAAGAGTGCAGGGGCTTCAGAGGGGGGCGCGTCGGTCCTGCGCGGCACTTTGTCATGACATGGACGAGCTCCGGAGGGGAACATGCGCCGAGGAAGACTGGGAGCCAGATCATGTTTAAAGAGGGAGAAAGCTCCCACTCCGCGGACGGAGGAGGAGGAGGGAGGAGTGTTCTTTGGACCAGTGTCTACTTTCCTTTGCAGGAGTGAGAGGGGGGAGCAGAGCGGGAGGGAGAACAAGCCTCAATGACTTGAAGAAACGCCGCTTTGGCCTGTGTTGACTTGTCTCCTTCACCAGAGGCGCATCATTAGAGGAGTCAACTTTACACATGCAAAGTGTTCCCTCTGATTTAGCTTGGATCAAAACAACAATCCATACGTGCCACTGATTAGTTAACTTTGCACCCTTGAGGCAACATTGGTTGTTTTGACCAGTGTTCACCATCAGGAGAGCGGTTTTGTGTTTTCCACTCTCTATATGGCTGTAATCGCATGTTATGAGAGGCATCTCACATTCCTTTTGAAACTGAATGCCTGCCATCAAAGAAAGAAATAATATTTTATTAATCCCCAAAGGGAAACCACTTCTCTGCATACTTATAACTATCCTTAACTATAGACACTAGGAGCAGCCCAGGTCAAGGGTCTGTTCCTCATGGATGCCTCTGGGCCACAAGTGCCGTCATAAACTATTTCAAATAGGTAAACTTTGCAGTGCATATTGTGGAAATGCACATGCTTTATGTTAAGTCACAGCTGGTACAGTATATGGATAGAAATACAGAAGTGTGCAAACATTCCTTCCAAGCAGCTAAAAACACAAAAATCAAACATAATACTGATTCTGTGCAAATACACACATTCCTTAGTTTGACACTGAAGGGAAAAAAATCTTCCTCCAATATGCAGTGCAGATCATGAGCAGTGATTTCAATAAAAGCATATACAGAGTATATGCTGAGTATACTGTCTAATCGACTTTGTTCTCGACATGCTTTTAGATTCCTATCTGCAGCATTGCAGTAAACTATAGAAGATTACAATCATGGAACACTTTCAATCTCAGCTGAGTTTGTGTTAACGGGTTTTCCGAGGCACACAACCACCAGCTTCCGCCTCCAATGCCCTGTAATCTGATTGGCCACCCTGTGTGACCACCCAATTGTCATTGTTGCTAATTATATCATTTACTGTGTAAAGTTGTCACCCTTCACTATAATATAAAACGCAAATAAGATGGAGAGAATTTTGAAGATACTGTGTGAAAAATATTAAATAAATGTTGAACTGGTATAAAAACATAACATTGGGTTTGTTTTGCACCACTTAGGAAACTGTCCAAAATATTATTTCACTCCTGTCTTTTTAGAAATGCCATGGCCCCAGCAACGTTCTGTATCTGTATATCATCAGAAGGCCGTAACCTCTCACTTTCTGTCCGTCTTACAGTTGTTCTTTGTCTGATATTTTTCCCTGGAGCAGTTCTGTGTGTGAGTAAAAGGCTGCGGCGACGTGATACATTGTCTCCTGGGTCGTCTCCCCCTGTGGGAGACACAGAGGCAGACAGCACAGTGAACTCATTATTCCACTGAGCTTGATGGTATCAGAGACTCTAAATATTTATTTAAAGTACAAATGAAATCTGTATATGGACATACAGCTTTGGGCCTATACCACAGGCCTAACCTTTATGGTTACTTTCAAACTCTGTCTTCTTGTGCACTGGCAGAGCATTTTATAGAGATAAACAGATTTCTGGACTAGAAATACAATTTTGGAAAAGTGAGCACTGTGATAAATAAAAGCTTGTAAACAAGTGATGACACTCACAGACTGATGGTAAAACTAACCCCCCCCCCCCCCCCCCCCCCCCCCGAAGAGAAAATAGTAATAACAACAGTAATAGCTCACAATGAGGAGTTGTTCCAACATGACTCTGCAGCATTAAAAAAAAAAAAAAAAGCATGTAAAAGTAGTGGGTTCTCTGTGTTGAGGCTTAACATGAAAGAAAGCAGAACTAACAAGTCCTGCCTGAAGCAAACACACCCTGACCTGAAAAGACAAACAGCATGTTGTTGGGTAGGATTTTAATACACTTCCTGCAAAGTTTACCTCTTATAAAGGCATGTTATTGGACAATTGATCATTTCTTGGAACACTGGACACGATGTAGCGCTTCACTATTGCGATACCTTAAAGTAATGATGTGTATTTTTCAGAAAGATTTATAGATGATTTATACAATCATATGACTTATAGATCTGTCCATTAATGCTGAGGGTGAGACAGTTTTCTACAGTGAAATTCATCTTTGTCAAAAACTGCAGTCCTCTGAGCTCCTTGGATCAAGTTCAATCTCAGAATGAATCACCCTTTTATCATTCCCAGAGACATTACCCAAACTGACCCCCTTAAGTCCCCTGTTACAGTAATGTGCAACAGACTGTGAAATGTCTGAACCTGGAAAATAATCAGGACCTTTTGTTAGTTTTAGGTGGAAGAGAGAGGCTTTAGCACAGAGTGACTATTGCCACATTCCTCATTAGGCTCCCTGTATTGTGGTGGCTAATGTGTTTGAGGCTTTAAATGCCTTAAAGTGGTTTTATGTGAACAAGAAAGCACCTGGGCCAATTAATCTTTCAAATTATCATAGAAATTGTCATTAAAGTAGATGAAAATTAAATCAAAATTTTAAAGAAAAGTAAAAGTATGTCTTTAACATATTTCTCTGTTTGCTTCAGTTTTTGTTTATGTGACACTTTGCAGTACATATTAGGCCAAAATTTAACTACTGAATAAAATAAAGCACGGCATCCATAGAGAAAATCCTACATTTAGAAATATGTATGTACATTGTATTTCTCTATAGAGAGAAATGTCCTGATCTGCTTTGCAGTAGTTTTCTGAAGTGCCTGAAGACATCTGGACAAAGAATCAGTTTCAGTAATTGTTCAGGTGAAAGATTTATCCAGCAGAGCTGAACACTGACACAAACTTTTTTCTCTCTCTCTCTCTCTATTGGGTCAAATTTCAAGTTGAGACTTTTTCTTGATATGTTTTGGGATTTCTGTTTCACATAAAGATTCCGCTTTTGTTGTACGAGTTTTGATCTGGTCAAATGTGTATGTCTGCACCACCTGAAGTTTCATCATAGACTTCAGAGATTAGGATACCATCCGTAAATAAGATTTAACCATCATGAGAGACAGCAACAGACCATTGCGTTCCGCTGAGTTCAGTGTCGCAGATGTTGTTCCCCTGATGTTGTCAACTTAAACTTTTCACCATCAGTTCACATGGGTTGAGTGTTTTGTCATCCAAAAATAACACAGTTCCCATTTGCAGGCTTCTGTGCATGTTTGTTCTAAATAATACAATCCCCAGCAGGCTTGGACTTTTGCTCAAAGATCTCAATGCATTTTACTATATGGATGTGATTATTTGTAAATGTTTAATGCAAAGGCACAGAGGTCCACATCTTTTTTTCTTTCTTTTTTCTTTTTTTTTTTTACAACATAGGAGTCACACCTGTAGTCAAGTCCAAAGTGAAAAACAACTAAAGATTGGCCATAATGTGTGTCTTTAATATTATTAATCCTGTTGAGTGAAAACATACTTCTTAAATGTTAATTCAGTCTTGCGGGAGTTAAAGTCGCCTCCAGTTATTCACTCTAATGGATGTGAGAGAAGATTGTCTTTCTTAATGACTCTCAGTGACAAGCCCCTACAAGCGTATTCGTTCAAATATCAGGCAGGAAATCTGACAGCATGTACACAGTACAAACCACATGAGCTCCTGTCATCCATACATCTCACCTAGTCCTCATAGACAACCAGACATAACTTCACCATCAGTCAGCGAAGCAGCCGAGACAGACCCTGAACTCATAATTGCTTTAATGACTTATTCATTATGTCACTCAGAGATGTGTACTTGCTTTATACTGGAGACAAACATAAAGGCTACTGGAAGGATCAAACTGGTTGCTGGTAAAGACACGTAACAATGGTTCAGTTAACTCCATTTCTTCTTGCTTTTGTTAAGTGAATTCTGTCTTATTGTGAAGAGCATGTATATGAATTCTTTATTTCCCTCTGTCTATACTGGGTTGAACAAATCCTTTTTGGCTGCGCATTATTGTGATTTGAGCTCTCACCTCACAGGAAGAAGGTCATAGATTTGAGTCTGGGATTTGTGACTCTCTGTGGAGTTTGCAAGTTCTCCTTGTGTGTGTGCGTAAGTTTTAACTGGTTTCCTCCCACAGCCCATAGACATGTATTTGAAGTTAATTGGTGATTCTCAATTGCCTGCAGGTTTAACATGAGTGTGAGTGATTGTCTCTCTGTGTTTGCCACGTATGAACGTTTGACTTGTCTCAGGTGTATACTGTACCTTTCCAATTTCCAGCTTCAACATTTGCTTCTTCAGTGCAATAATAAGTCTACTTTATCCTTCTGCTCTGTCAATTTTTAGAGAGTAATGGGAGGCAAATCAGGAGTGTCAAATATATTTTAGTTCAGGAGACATATAGCCCAATTACATTTAAATGTCAGTGGGCCGGACTGGTAAAATAGTCCCATAATAAATTTAAACTTAAATCTTTCTTTTGGGTCAGGAGTAAAGGTGAGGCAAATCTACACAATTACTACGCCAATAATATTGACAACAATCTAAACATCAATCCAATTTTAATGAAACCATCTGGTATAAAATACAGTCAAATTTCCCCCCCCCAAAAAAACTTTCTTACAGCTGTTGCATCACGCACGTTTGATGTACAATTTGTTTGGTGAGCAAGATTAGCGTCACCTGCTGGCCAGTTTTGGCACACGGTCCTTGTGTTTGGCATCCCTGGTCCAGGCCAAAATAGGAGGACGCGTGCAGAGATTTGCACGTGCACACTCAATGAAGCCATGGAAGCCCCATCGCTCATTTTCACGATAATCCTTTCCCTTTTCACGTCATTATTTTTGCAGGCAACATCTCCAGTAGAATCGGTCTGCGTTGCAGTGCTCTCTGTGACCAGCGGGGGTCGCTGTTGGTCCCCGCCCCTTGAACTTTGTTCCAGTGTGCAGTGGGCGAGTCCGCAGTGAGCGCTCCGCTCCTCAAACACTCCCAAGTTGCTGCTCAGTCTGAGGACATGGACTGAAGTTTGACAGGTGAGTCGAACAGGCGAGGGAAAAAAACCCACGGGAAAAGGGTGCCGCTGGCGATTGTAGAAAACCAAGAAGTACGTGCAGCCTGTTGTTGTGTGACTTTAGAGCCGCTCTGTTGCTGTTTAGGTGAGCAGGAACACACGCGTGATGGTCGCGAGCGTCAATCAGTGATTGCGTTGCTTGTTTTCTTGAAACTTCACTGCTGATTTCCGCCAGTCGTTCAACTTTTTTTTTTAATAGACTTTAAACCTTGTGCATGCTTTAATTCGTAGTGAAGTCGCATTGCATTTAAAGGCCTTACTCTCTCCCACAGGTCTGGCACGAGATTGATCCAGCGGCCTGCTTCTGTAGACCTCAGGGAATAAGGTTGGACATGGAGGACTTCTGGGCCTCTGCCCTTTGGGCCCTGAAGATGTGGCTGTACCTCATTGTCAGTCTCATCATGATCCCAGCCATGTTTGGATTCTCCCTGGGCATCTCGGAGACCTACATGACCATGCTGATGAAAACCTTGGAGGTACTGCCTTTTGTGCGAGTTTATAATTCAGTTCAAGCAGATATTTGTGCAGATAGAGTGACGATTGTCTGCTCTCCTCCTGCAGTGGGCCACTCTGAAGATGCAAAAGGCAAAAGCAGCAGAACAAACCCGAAAACACGCGGAAGCTAATGGTGAGGGGAAAAAAATATGTCCCAAGGATTTGACAGATGAGTAAATATAAATTGTCATATCCTGTCTTGTGAAACGCAGGGTTCTGTGACGGATTCAATGTAGCTGCAATACTAGATTTCCAAATGTACTTTGTGACAAGTCAGGGCAGGCATGTTGCAATGTTGCCTCATTTAAGACACCAGCCAATTTCCTTGTGAAGTATTTTATTTTGCATGCATCTAACACGCTGACAGGTTTATAGTCTTTCTCCACAGCTGATCGAATGGCTTATTTTAAACCACGGGACCTGTTTTTCTGCACCGCGCAGTCTCCGTATGGCGCTGTCAGTCAGTGAACTTGAGAACATTCATGATAGGCAACAATGTGTAACTGCTCAAGGAGGTGTGCCCTATCTCCCAACATGTAATTACACCCAGTCTTTATCTGTCACGAAGCTGCACCGGGTAGTATCCCGGACTGTGACACTTCATCATGATAGTTTTTATCAGCAACATGTCCTTAAAGTCCAAAGTGTGTCAGTGTCGCACTTCTAAATGTGCACACTCAATCCGAGAAATAGAGTGCACAGATAAGAAAAGCATTCTTGTGAAAGTTTTGTTAAATGTTGGATACACAGTGTGACACTTCTAGATATTGGACTGTGACTGCTGAGTTATCAGATAAAGTGGAGTCAAGGCAGACTTAACAGTTGCTAGATGAGTTGTGTGGTTTTAACGTAATTTGCGTAACTGAAATCACAGCAGGGTCCCATGGAGTTGAAGCTGGTCAAGTCATCAGTCATCACAGGGAAACACACACACTCATACACCTACTATCAATTTAGAGTCACCATTTGACCTGATAATTGAACAGTGGTGGCCTTGAGGTTGATTATGCGAGCTTGTGTCACAGCAGCGATTCCCTCTGTCGACAGGCTGCAGACACTAGGTACCTGAGGAAAGGTCCTCAAGCCCTGGAACTGTTCCCCGGGTGCTGCACTGCTGCAGTCCACTGCTCCCGGTAGCATAGCTTTGGATAGGATGGGCTGAATGCAGAGAAATCTAATGTCTTAACTGGACTGGAGGAAGAACCTAGAGAACATGAAAGTCTGACCCAGACTTGAACTGGGTACATTATCTCTGACAGACCTTGCAGCCCGAGGCACATTAAATACTGTGTCAAATGATTCAGATATGGAGCAGTTAAAGGTGAAAAGCTTCATGAAGGCAAGTCAATGTCACCAAAGGCTCAATCAAACTCTCGTTTTAAAATCTGTTGTTTGAGCAAGATCTGTCTTAATGTAATACGTAATATGAGATTTGATCAACACCTGCCTTCATACCTGTTTGTATATCCAGGTTGGAATTTGTGATGAACGTATAAAGGGGAGCTGATTTTGACAACATCAGGGACAATCTGATGGGGAAAAAAAATCTAAATGTAGAGTGTAAGATTAATACTATGAAATTTTCTTTTTTTTTTTTTTTGCAAAAAGAAAAGAGAATCAAATGCAAGATCCTAATAAATAATAAATCCACATACAAATGTGTACATCCGTGAACAAATTGATGGTAGATCATCCATTGAGGCCAGTATTTTTATTTTTAAAAGTAAGAAATCCAATGTTGAACCAAATTGAATGACTTGGAGTGCAGCTTAATGTATATTAGGTGGCAGCTCTCCTATATTTAGATACTGTTGTACCTTTATTTAGTAATCACAATGCAGGGAAATACATTTATCCCTGCCTGATGTTTAAAAAAACAAACACAAACAAAGCAAAAGGGGGAATACTCCATCCTATCTGCCTCAGCATATCATACCACCATGTACCACTTGCATCAGGGTCGTATAGATTTCGTGCTTTCTTATTGCCTCATGCCCCCTCCCCCCAAAAAAACAAAACATGTTCCCTGAAGCATTATTAATAATAATTGTTTTTATGGGAAAATGCAGTGTTCCTCCAAGGAAGAAAACCAAATTAACAGGTGTAAATAAATGTGTCTGCGTGTGTCTCTCAGGTCTCATTCAAAGGGAAGACGGCTCAATGGAGGAAGAGTTAGAGGAACTGAGACGCAGTCGCCCCAAGCTGCCGGATGGAGGTGATTTTACTCTAAGCGACTGTTTCTATTTCTCTCGACGGGGAATTGAAAGCATTATAGAAGATGAGGTGCATTTTTACTTATCAATAATTCCATTATTTGATCTGCAAAATTGTTTCTTGTTTCTTCTCATCATTCTGCCTTCAGACTTCAAAGCTTCTACATTTGCCAGTGTGGTTGTTGTTGTTTTTTTTTTTGTGTGTTTTCATTGATTGTGCTTCTGGGTTGAATTCAGGTGACCCAGCGGTTCAGCTCCGAGGAGCTGGTTTCCTGGAACTTACTGACCCGCACCAACAATGATTTCCAGTACATAAGTCTGAAGCTAACGCTGGTCTACAGTCTGGGTATCTTTGTGAGATACTGTATCCTTGCCCCGCTCAGGTACGCAAATATTGACGAAAATCAGCTGACAGTGTAGACAGTGCAGTGTAGAACAGGAAGTAAATTAGAAAATAAATTCAACCTCGGTGGGTGAATTTGGTTTTGGTCCAGATCAGGTAAAAAATATTGTAAATGTTACAAAGCAAGATGTTACTATCTTGAATATATTCATATTAAGATTCATCTGTTCTGATTTATATAATGTGTTCTATTCAGAGTGAGAAATTGCAAAGCAAAATTGAGAACTTTTCTACATATCGTCGCCTTATGATGCTGCCCACTTCACACCAATCCTCGGCCGAGGGGATATTACTTTACCCAGAATGCATTTTCAGAAAATAGTGGTAATCTATTCGCAGGAATTAAAAGTTGGTTGTGAATACACAAATCAGCTTGTACAAGATGGCCCTTTTATGTCTCTGTAAGATTTGTTCATTAACTAGTCGAGCTAACTACCAACACTGAATCTGTTTGTAAGACCATACATATGTGAGATAATGTTATCGGATTGAATTCCATTTTTAATAATCTGATTACTCCAGAAATCAGGAAAAAGAAAAGCTGAGATGAAAATGGCTTGTAAAACATACGTGAGCTCATATTTCAGCCCCTGACTTCTCCCATCATTGTCAAATGTAAAATTGATAATTAAGTGCAGATGCAGCACAAAAGCCCCCGGGCTTGCTCTTCCTATAACAGACTCTTTTTCTGACTTGCTGGTTAAAAATCGATGACTAAATATATTCTGCCTCTCTCTGTTCAGGATAACACTTGCCTGCATCGGCCTGAGCTGGTTAGTAATCGGAACGTCAGCTGTGGGATTACTTCCAAACTGGAGGTATACGACTTGTCTTAAAATACTCATCACACGTACGCTGTGGCGTCGATGGATCTGCCCTCCATTGTGCATCACTGTCCTCGTAAATGTCTGTCTTCAGGATAAAGTCGTGGCTCAGTGAGTGGGTCCATGTCATGTGCTACAGAATCTGTGCTCGAGGACTCTCTGCTACTATTTGCTATCACAACAGGTACGTAAACAATCTCCTTTATTCCCCATTCTAATAAAAGAAATAAGGCGTGGTGCTGCGTTCTGATCTTGTCTTCGTGTCGTCACTGCACAAACAGAGAAAACATACCCAAAAAAGGAGGAATCTGTGTTGCTAATCACACCTCGCCTATCGACATTGTCATCCTCTGTAATGACACCTGCTATGCTATGGTATGCACACAAACCCAGCACACATCAACAAATGTCAACAAGGTATTAACATGTTTTTTTTTTTGTTTTTTTTTATTTCTTCTTCCTCCTTTTTTTTTTTTTTCCCTCCCCCAGGTAGGCCAGGTTCACGGGGGTCTGATGGGAGTTATTCAGAGAGCCATGGTGAGGTCCTGTCCTCATGTCTGGTTTGAGAGAGCAGAAATGAAAGATCGCCACCTAGTGACCCAAAGGTTTTCCACACTCACCAACCCCCAGCACATTTCTTCAAAGGCTTGTCGTGGCTCGTCTTTTTTTTTTTTCTCCCTCTCTCTCGCTCTGCTATTTTTTTCTTTCTGTGGGATTGTAGGTTCTAAGGGAAGTAGGCATTTTTCTGGCAGTAGAAAGTGTTCATGTTGGTGCGTCTCTTGTTACTCAGACAAGATGAGATGTGTTTTGGGAACTTGCTACTGAATAATGACTCGGGACAGTTTGGATTCCATTCTCTCACGTCTCTGATCCTTCCAGATGTTTGATGCACCGTCTCAAATGTGCATCAAAACACGTTACAGACACATTACATACACTTGCAGAGGGGAGATGTTTTTTATTGCCCATTGTGTTTCTTCCAGGTTGAAGGATCATGTGAATGACAAAACAAAGCTTCCCATTTTGATATTTCCAGAGGGTGAGTGTAACCAAGTGGACCGCAGAGTTATTTTATCCACACAGATGTGATGTTCCTCTTTGTATCATCAAAGAGAAGCCTCCAAGTGTTGTTTTAGCTCTGGTCGTAGTTATGGCCTCAGAGCTGTGACAAATGAACAGATGTTTCTTGTGAATTTTGGAATAAGCTCACACAACTGTGTCCTTTTTTTAAATTTCCTGATGCCTGGTTTCTGCAGGAACCTGCATCAACAACACGTCCGTCATGATGTTTAAAAAGGGAAGCTTTGAGATCGGAGCCACAATATACCCAGTCGCCATCAAGGTACTTTAGTCCACGTCAAACTGTCTCCCTGACATGTGTATGTCTGTGCGTCACTTTTTTATCTCCGGTGTCCTTGAACTTTTCGTAGTATGACCCAAAATTTGGAGACGCTTTCTGGAACAGTTCCAAGTACAACATGGTCAACTACCTGCTGATGATGATGACCAGCTGGGCCCTCGTCTGCAATGTCTGGTACCTGCCAGCCATGCATCAACGGGTGTGTTTGACATGTGCTGAAGCATCTGCATCAAGCCACTTAACCCAGACATGCCTCCACTCACGCCATGTTGCATTCATTCACTAAAATCCCAGGGTGCAGTTTATGAAGAAATTGGAAGGTTTGGAATACTGTATGTCAAAAGGACATCCGATTTAAAAAAAAAAAAAAATTAAGAGCCAAGTATTTCAGTTAAATATTTATATTTTACAGGTGCATTTCATATTTTCTAAATTATGACATCAGGATTATTTTAACTTCATCACAAATAAACTGAAAAGATTTATACATTTATTCTAATAGAATCATTATGGCATAATACTTCAATATTTAAAGGTTTTGTCATTTGATTTCCATGACATAAAAAGCCAAAATTATAAAGATTTTTTTTTTAAAGTATGCAATATTTCATTTTTTTTGTAATAAATTTAGAATATATCTAAAGTTTGCTGCTTGGCTGGAATTATGAAGAAATTTACCTTTTCCATTATCTTAGTGTTTCCATCCAAATCGTTGCCCCTGTAAAGATTTACCCTTACACTTTGAAAGTAAAAGCTTTTCATTGTCATAATCACAAATATATTGCTTCTACATCTCGGAAGTCTGACACGTAAACAAAGAGTGCTACTGTGGTGTGAAAGTGTGAGTATTTGTGTCAGTTTTGGTCTGCTTGGATAATTAGCCCCGCTTTACCTATTTTTTTATAAAATGGCTTGTTCCCAATTGGAACGTAGCAGGTTCGATTCCCATCTGTGTGTGAATGGGTGAATGGGGCTCACACAATTGAAAAGCAACTATCAAGTGAAGTCCATTTACCATTTGTTAAATTTCACCCTAATCCTAAATGGCCCATTATAGAGCTTACATGATCCATCACATGGATATGAGCTCACACAGCCGCTGATAAGAGAGAGGGAGAAATGGTCACCAGGGATGACGAGCGTGGTGGAAAACATTGTAAACAGAACCAGCAGATGGCAGTAATACAACTTTATGTATGCAAACTGCCTTTAAACCCAAAAGAAGATGATCAATCACATTCACCATCCCTCCATTCTTCCATAATCCCTCGATCTTCCCAGCCTTTTTCTACTCGAGGCCCAAATCAGAATTTTGGCGTTTCCACGAACTCAAACTCACCTTTGGCTTATCTTCAACCTCTCAGTTTCCTTCGGTCATTACCCTTGGACAAACTTAATTTGTCTACAGCAGTTGTGATCGGAGGGTGAACACATTAAACAGGCTCTCTCATAACGTCTCAACGTTCATGAGCCAATAATAATGAACCCATGGAGCAATGACTTTGGATACACATCAAATTTATTTATTACAACTTGTGTTTTGAAAGTGTAAGTCGAAATTGACATTTCACAGAATTTCCCCTTTGGGTCTTGACCTATATGTTTGGTGTGAAGTGACCCATGGAACTATATACAGTGGCTTGCAAAAGGTTTACATACTCGTTGAACTTTTGCACATTTTGTCACATAATCACAAATGTAAATGCATTGGAATTTTAAGCAATAGCTCAATAAAATGTGCTGCATAATTGTGACATATGTATCACATTGAAGAAGACTGATTTTATAATTTTTTTTATTGAAAAATGACAGGAAGAGGAGAGTGCTGTCCAGTTTGCTAACAGAGTGAAGTCGGCCATCGCTCACCAGGGAGGTCTGCTAGATCTGCAGTGGTAAGCTTGAGCCTCACTTCTTTTTTGTTAATGGATCGCTTTTTCACCGTCTCCTTTCAAATAAAACCAAGTTCAATGTATCTGAACCATTTTTGTAACTTCCACCTTGAATTTACAAAGAAAAACAAAGGGATGTGTCGTCCATCATCTGTAAATCAGCCATGAAATTGCACAAATCATACAGTGAGGGTTGTTGTTCTGTCCCACTCTGATTACGCCTGTTCCTGCAGGGATGGCGGCCTGAAGAGAGCGAAGGTGAAGGAGACCTTCAAAGAGCTGCAGCAGAAGAAGTACAGCAACATGGTGGTGGGAGACGAGAGCAGCAACAGTGATTGACATTCTCAGCATAACGAACAAAGCTCCTGTTTTTTTGCTCTGTGAGGTTATACATGGAAATATTTCAGTGTTTTCTCAGTTGTTTGAACTTGGACTGCACTGCCACATGGAATTACACATGGTGAAAACGGGTACATCCAACAGAATAGTGTCACTTATTGAGAAATGGCAAGTGCAATATGAGGAGAAGAAAGTCTTTGAAAAGAGGGAAAATAGTTTTCTCTGTTGGTTGACCTGTCTATTGTTCTGATTTAATGATGCTGGAATACACCTTGACTAAATGTGTGATTGCAGAGAAACTCCTGGTTAAACAACTATGATTCATTATACTGTCTTTCTGTATTTTTCTCTTTTTTAATAAATACACTATGCAAATTGAATAGTTTATGGTCTATGTTGTGACTGAATGCCTTTAAAATCTTACACATTATGAAACATTCAATGAAATGCAAAATATGAACTGCGCAACATCCCAAGTAGACTGTTTGTCTATAAAAGGAAAGTGGTTGTAGATGTGCAAATGCACAGTTTTATTGATCTGAATTGTTTTGAGGCACATGCAGATTTTCCTTAGGAATTCTACGCAATGTTTTATAAACTCTTCAGCGCACCCTAGAGGAGGTCTGTAAAACAAGACACTGTATAGGAGATCACTGAACATCCAGTAGAACATTATAATGATCAAACGTGAATCTAAGAATAAAAAATTACTTAATTTAAATGTTGACATACACTTCACCGGTCAGCACCAAGCTGTCACATAGTTTTTAATATTTGCAATAATTGCTTGAATATGCTTTAATGCTGTGGATTTGTTGAAAACATCAGTTCTTTTTTTCCATATGAGAGGACCTTACACTGTAATGGTTACAGTAACACACATAACACACACTTTTTGGACCCCTTTTCACTGGACGGTACTTCTGAAGGCTGACCATCATCGTTCTGTGGGTTTTCCTCCTCCGACCCTTAAAGCAAATTAAAGAAAGTGTTTTCATTGTAAGTTTTTAGCACGGTGCTCAAAATGTGCATTCTCACCAGGGTGCTCGTGATCACTGGGATCCTTGACGTCTGGCCTCGCCTGTGTGAAAGCAATGTTATTTAATCGTGTGAAGAAAATGTTTCTGACATCGTCTAATCCGGTCATTTATGAGCCAGCAAATGACGTCACTCACCGGCCACAGGTGAGATTTATTCTGTCTTTGTTTGAGTTCCTGATATCTGCAAATATTATGGACAAAGAAAATGTAACATCCAAAAAAAAAAAAATACATGAGTTATATTTTATTAACAGTTCAATGAGTGGCATGGTTTATATAGGATTTACAGTCAAAATGTCCCTACTTTCTTTAAAATGTACCTTCCCATATCTTTCTTTGTCACTGGCCCAGTTTGGAAAACCAAATGTTTTGGTTGATAACATTCGAGTCGCATATGTGTGTCTCCCATCTGCAGGGTTCAGATAACAAGCAGGGCTCTGTTGATTCAGTCAGACCATGTCTGGATGGAGCTGCTTTTCTCTCTTAGCAATGGAGGTCAATAAAACTGCAATATAACAAATCATCAAGGCTTTCAGCTCAATGAATCCAGAGGTGCTGCTTTTAAAAGAGAACACAGTGGGTTTTGCCCACCTGCTGTCACAAGAAGTAAAATCAAAAAAAAAAAAAAAAAAAATCTGCTTTTTCAACAGATGTTTAATTTGTTCAAATGATCTGGCTGTGACTCTACATAAAATAACACCACAGTTGTCATTTCTAAATCACCTCATTGATTGCATTTTTAATGGCAGACATTTCATTTGAGTCACTGTGAAAAACTATCCTCATGTTTTATTCGAAAGAATAAATGTATTGGTATTATCATTATCATCATAGAACTATACAGCTTATCTGAATTATTGTGTACATTACATCATGCAACTGTGTCCAGGCCTCTCACCTTTGCAGATAGGAGTCACAGTGTCTGTTGAGAGGTTTGGTCCTCCTCTTCACTCCATCTGGCGTCCATGTTAAGCTTGTATCTACGCCCACATCCACCCTGCCTGCAGCTCCAGATGCAATCGGCATCTCTGTCCTCCAAACAATAGATGTCAGAAATGGAAAAAAAGTAATCTGGATGAAAACCGGCTGTTGTGAGTGTTACTGGAGCTTTCCTGACAGTATTTCACACACACTCACTCCCTGTCCCCATGTCGTCTACTGGCTGTTTGTTGTGTGAGCAGGAAAATGTGCTGCTGGGGTTTATGGGGGTGTTTGTTGTTGTTTCCTTGGCAACGGTGCCCCAAAAGAAGGGAGCAGCAACAGCGAGGCCTCTGTGAATGTGACAGGTCTACAGACATATACAGTACTTTACATTATCTTTCATTCACTTCTGACAATCATTTCATTGTACTTCAGCCTCTATCCCACAAAAAAAAGAAGATAACATGCTGGACCACCCGGACCTGGAGATTTTTCCTGTTGCTTCTGTTGCTTTTGTAAATCAGGGGCGAGAAGGTTTACATTTCAGTGATTTAGGTGAAAGCGTATTATTAAATACAATAAGACATCTAACATGACAGTGGTAAGCACATAATTCTAGTTTTGCCTTCAGGTTCTCAATAGTCAGTTATTCTAATATGAAACTGTGGCCCAGCCTGTCAGTCAAAGTGTATCTGGGTGAACTTGCACTTTATTACATTATAAAAGTGAGCGAATACTTTATAGGGAACACGTGCCAGTTTCAAGGTCAATCCAACATACCAGACATAATGAAGCTGAAAATGATGCTGGAACTAAATTTGGACCTTCCAATGCTTTGAACACACATAATTCCTGTGCTGGTTCATTGTACGTAGAGGAATTCAGGTCTAACTTGAAGAAAATGGTGATTCTTGTGCTCAGTGGGTCAAAGTTGGCAGGTGAAGTTCATCTTAGCTGAGCCTAACTGTCGCTTCAGTAAATACTCATGAGGATAAACCCTCTTTAGGGAAATAGGGCTTCAATATTATTTGAATTTGAGACTCATTCAATACTTTATTTTAGAAACATTCAGAAAAGAAAGGCGGAACGCATTTGTTGGTTGTTTTCTTTTGGGATCAATGAAAACATGTTTTTATTCTTGCCACTTATACATTTTAATACATTTTACTAAAGAAGCTTTTGACAATGAGATAATTTATCCTCAGTAATATACAGACACTACTGCATCATCTACTGTAATTTATGATCATCCGAATCAGATAAGCAGATTATTTTCCAGTAATCATTAAACATATTAAACCGTCCTCATTAGGATTCCTCCTTCTCATCTCCGTGTGTGATGATGTAGCAGAGTGATTTGTAGTCGATGTTACCGGCGGGGTCGATGGGAGCCAGAGCTAAGGCCTGGTCCACCTGAAGGGGTGCAAGGTGACAACATTCTCTGTGAGATTTTATTGCAAAAAAAAAAAAAACAAAACCTTTTGTTTGAAAGTAGGCAACATCACATTAGAAAAGAAAATCACAAACCTCTTCTCCTGTGAATTTATCGGCCTGGTTCATTAGTAACCGTTTAAACCTGCGTGAGCAACACAGGATGAATAACATGCTGTAACGTTACAGTTGTTACATAAATAAGCTCAGTGAATAAATCCTCTTACTCTTCTTTATTAACAAAACCTGTCCCATTGGGATCGAAAAGTTTGAAGGCAGCAAGGATGGTGTCTTCAGGATCCGTACCTGTAGATAAAGAAAATATGACAATGTACGATAAAATTTTTCTTTTTTTTTTTCTTTTAATGTAATGTTGGATATATTTGTGAAAAGGCCTCACCATTAAGTTTCTCTCCAAACAGACTGAGGAACACTGTGAAGTTGATGGGACCTTTTCCCTCATTCAACATCTCATCCAGCTCCTCATCGTTGACATTCAGCTTTCCTGTCACACACACACACACACACACACACACACACACACACACACACACACACACACACACACACACACACACACACACACCCATGTGCAAATGAGAACTAACATTAATAAATGACCAATAGGTTTTAAATATCAAAATAATTGCTGGGAACAGAGAGCACACCCAGTTGACCGTACGTCTCCCTCAGATCTTGTTTTTTGATGACACCATCTCTGTCCTGGTCAATGCAGCCAAAAGCCTGCAATCAGTCATGAAACCATAACAAATTAAATTGAAAATGTATTTAAGGGATACACTTTTTTCAGTTTAGCAGGTTGATAAATACACTACAATCAAAATTAAAATCTCTTTAATTGTAGGAGACAAATACAAGTTTGTTTGTTTTGGGTTTTTTTTAATCCGATTTTACACTTGTATATCACTGTATATTGTCTACTTATAGATAATTTATCCCAAAATGTTTGACGTTTGTAACATGTTTTCTGTTAAGTTAGAAACATTGTGTCACCTGAAGAAAGAGTATAAGTTGGATTTTTTTTGTGAGCAAGTTCTTTATGTGTTTTTGCTTGTCCTTGGTTTTTTATTACTTTGTCACACTTCAATCTTTACACCCATGCAAATATTTATTAGAACACCCTGTTCACTGAATAAAATTAATTATAAAAGCTTGATTGTTGAATTTTCAACTCAAAAGCGAGATGTAAGCTGTGCAAAGACAAGACATTGAAATGTACCTCTTTGAACTCCTGTATCTGGGACTGCTCAAACATGGAGAAAACATTGGAGCAGGACTTCTGTGCTCCTCTCTGTCTCTTATTTGAAGCCTTTTTACTTGCCTGAAATTATTTAAAACATCCAATTGGCAAGAATGAAATTACATGTATTTCAAAGCATATTAAATTCACAATGACCTAAATATAATAAAGCGGGACGATTAATGAAAATCATTGGCTGAAAGTGTGAAAAGATGAAAAACATTGACTCACTCACCATCTCTCGGTGATCCTGTGTGGACTCCCAACCAAGGTGTGATGCTGGGGTGGGTTTTATGTACAGCCCATCTTATCTGGTACCCTCCTATAATAGCCTGTGTTGGGCAGCTCAGCCCCTTACAAGGCCATGGCTGTGCTCAGACAAAGGACTTGATAAGATGCGAGGCGGCCAGGACAGATACCAACAGAGACACGCAGCAAAGACAGGGGGAAGTGGTCTCTGATATTTGACAGGCACAAGAAAAACGTAGACATCTGAGGTCAAATGAAGCCCAAAAGCCTGATCAGAAATTAATGTTTCATCTGTACTTTTATTGAAACTTCAGGAAATTCAACTTGATCCAGGTATTATAGCAATAATGGCATGATAACTTTAGAGACATATCTTTCTTATCTTGAATACTTTCCATGAAAAGAAACGTAAAAACATAGAATAGAGGTAGATTGCTTGATGAAATACGTCTAAATATAAATCCACTGGAGCTGAATGTCGAACATTTCTAATGTGCCCATTTTTTGCCATTAAGTAAGTTTGTGAACTTTCCAGGTACATTTCAAGCCTTGTGGGTAATTTGATTTACTTTGTCGTTGTGAATTTTTTTCCATCGTGTTGATATGTTACAGGACTTATAGCTTGTCCTGCTGGGACAACAGGGAGCCTCCTGAATGGTATTTTTGAGCAACTTTGTCTTATCGCAAAGTTGTTTTGAGGTGTTTCGGTATATCACTCTTATAAGATAGTATTCCAATTCCATAGAAACACAGCATCAAAAACGAAACCATTTAGATCACAATAGTTTAATTAAATATTTTTATTTACAGTTGCACTTATCCATATACAAGGCAGATTTTTTCAGGTACACGAGAAAAGCTACATCATACTGCCAAACATACATAAGTTACAAACATAAAATTCAAATAGAGATACCAAAGAAACATTTCATTTTTCACAAATAATAATCGAACAACACACCAATGAACTTGATTTTGTCGTGATTTACAAGAGCATCTATAAAATTGTATACATAAAGAAGTTTGCTCTGGCAGTATAATACACTTTTAATCAACGAAACATTTCTGAGACGCTTCAGTCAAATGAGCAGTGACACACAAGGATCCTTAAAGTAAAAGATGTTTCATGTCACATAATGCTGTGGGTGCAACACTGAAGCAGTTCTCAAAGTTTAGAAACACTGAAGTTGCTACAAGTTGGTCTAACACTACCGAACACGGTCTATAGTACAAGCTGCTTGATGCTTCCTTGTCTCTTCCTTGTCCAGCGATGAAAGCTTTGTTTTCTGACAGACTTATCTCAGAGTCCGAGGAAAAGCCCAGAGCTGCTCATCTGAGCGCCACTTGCTATCAACACCTTCCAGTCAGAGTTAAGTCCTTCCGACCCACAGTCCTGAGCAGGCAGACGGCCCAGTGCGCTTTACTGTGTCAGCAGGCAAGCAGCCATTTTACAGGCCACGGCTGAGATCAGAGCGGCTCCACGCCCGCTCCCCTCCTCCGACTGGATGAAGGTGATCTCACAGCGCGGTGTCAGGTCCCTGACCACTTTGTGGAACCTGTCACGGAAACTGAGATATGGAAAATACACGTCAAATCATCTTTCATGGATCCTTTCTTTTGTATTCTGTTATATGATTTAATATTGGTGCTTTATTTACATGTATTACCAATGATAGTGGTTTGTTGACTGCTATAAATCATTTGCCCATTCAATGGGCCTAACCCTCCAATGAATACTCAGTATTGAAATACCTTCTGGAATCTAAATTACATAACAAACATAAGGTTTGAAATGCAGCTTGTTCCTTACCATGGGTGCAGCTTATAGACAGAGCCATCGACCCCCACAGTAATCTTCAGGTCCTCCTGGCTGCGTCGTTCCCGCATTAGGTTAATGACGCCAGCGAGCCCGGCGCTGCACATATGAGCCGCACGAGTAGACACGTTCTCGCACACCAGCCGCACAATGTCACAGTCCAGCTCTGAGGGCAGGACACCCAGTGACGACAGGATGTTGTAGATTTGTTTTCTGTCTCCGGAGTCACTGAAAAATGTAAAAAAAATTAATTAATAAATCTCAGACAAACAGACGGCGCATGGCTTTCATTGTCATTCACAATTAAAGAAGCTTTGGTTTTACTTCAATCTTCAACAGAATAGTTTAAAAAGCTTGAGCTGGCAAAGTGAATTAAAAAAGAATTATGGGAATAAATAAATGGGGTTGAGGGGAATAAGTCTGTTGTTATTGTATTGTGTTGAATTGCATTGTATCATAGTGAATACTATTGTACAATATTGTACAGTATTATATTGTGTTCTGTTGTATAGTATAGTATAGTATAGTATAGTATAGTATAATATAGTATAGTATTGTATTGTATTGTATTGTATTGTATTGTATTGTATTGTATTGTATTGTATTGTATTGTGATGTCTAGTGATGTATAGTATAGTATAGTATAGTATTGTATTGTATTGTATTGTATTGTATTGTATTGTATTGTATTGTATTGTAATGTATTGTATTGTATTGTATTGTATTGTATTGTATTGTATTGTATTGAATTGTGATGTCTAGTGATGTATAGTATTGTATTGTATTGTATTGTATTGTATTGTATTGTGATGTCTAGTGATGTATAGTATTGTATTGTATTGTATTGTATTGTATTGTATTGTATTGTATTGTATTGTATTGTATTGTATTGTATTGTAATGTATTGTAATGTATTGTATTGTATTGTCCATTCATTGTAACATTAAAAAGAAAACGAACTTGCTGCAGGCTGGTGCATGAAGTCTTTGCAGGTTTCATAGATGCTCACCTCTCCACCTGCGAGACGTAGCGCGTCTCAAAGCTGCCACGTGTCTTCAGCTGCTCTGAGGCTTCGCCGTTGAACAGCAGGTCTTCGTTCACCAACTTCATCAGAACGAGCCTCACTAGTTCTCCCATGTATTTCCCGCTGATCAGCTTCTCATATCTGCAAGTGACGAGAGAAGAATGAGCACATCAAAAAGACAAAAAAAAAATCATTCTTGGAAAGCATGAGTGAAGAAAAACCAATGAGACGCAAGATCACACGGCTTCCGAGAAGCTGCATACAAATAGCATATTTTTTTCCCTGAAGTATTTGAAGAAGAGGAGCAAATGAGGAAGGCGACGGCAATGCTAATGAGGCTGGCAGGGGATGAGGCTCTTTTGGTGTAGTCTGTTTAAAGGGACTGCCGGTACTGAAGGTAAACAGCCATTAGGCTGTCAGGCACTGTCATTAATCTGACACCCCCACACACTGACTGACCAGTGACGTGCAAGGGCTCTGGCCATTGACAAACATCCCGGAGAAAAACAGCTGGTAGCTAAGCAACTCGCCAGAGACCTCAGGTGAGGGTCAGGTGAGAATTGCCAGGAAAGGGTGATTAATCCAGAAAACACCAAATCAGTGAGGAAGCCAACATGTGACACCTTTGAAGTGACGGTCTAAATTTTACCCTCCGTGCCAAACACTTCACGCCTGAATGTGCAGATGACGCAGCCTTGACACTGGTCACGAGCGTCGAAGTGAATGACGCTGGAGGGCCGTGTTGCGTGAAATGAGCTGGGTTTTTTTGTTTGTTTGGTTTTTTTTTAGTTCGACCTGATTGCTCGAAGATACTCACAGCTGCCGTCCAGGGTTAATCGAGGTCTCGTCCACCACTCTGTCGTACTCCAGCCTGAAGTCCTCCAGCTCCCCGTTGTTTCCAAACGCCCCCCACTCTGTGTTCACGCACATTCTGCCCTCTTCGCCTTCAACCAGCTCCACAGTCCTCATCTCTTCCATATAGCAGGCATTACAACCAGTGCCTTCAAATAAAAAAGACCTCAGGTCAAGTCATTTCTGGTACTTTACAATAGGATTTGAGCTTGTCTGTGTGTGTGTGTGTGTGTGCGTGTGCGTGTGCGTGTGCGTGTGCGTGTGCGTGTGCGTGTGTGTGTGGTGCGGCTTCTTACCGACAATTATCCCGACTTCACAGCAGCGATCCTCATAATAGCAGGAAATCATGGTGGCGACTGTGTCATTCACCATGGCAACCACATCCATCTCAAAGTCCTGACAACAAGTTACAAAGCATTGGCATTGGCACACAGCTGCATGGAGGTGTTTTGTTTATCGAGGAGCCATTTCATCACGCACTCACTCACCCCTCGTCTTTTGATTGCATCTCTGAGTAAACCCACAACGTTGTTTCCTTCGGCTCCAGAGGCCTTGAAGCCTTTGGTCCAGTTAAGCAGAATTCCCTACAAGGATAAAGGACTCCTTTTATATGTGCATATTTAACAAAAAGTTCAAAATTAATATTAATTGATATTAACTATGAGTATTTTTGGGAAAGGGTGGACAATCATCATTTGGTAATAAATCCAACATACAGTAGTAAATCCTACCTTGTCAATGTCCTCATGTCGCACTGGAAAGGAGAAGGTAAAACCCAGGGGGAGTTTCTTGTGCTTGATGTGGTGCTGGTCGAGAAAATCTGACATACACTCAGCTATGTAGTCAAAGAGCTGCAGAGAGACATATCAGAATAGTATAATTATTAGTATAATTATTCTTACTTTTTTCATTAGACAGTTTGGAGTTCCACAAATAACTGCCAAGGACTAAGAACATGTGTTAATAAAGTACCATTTCAGCAGTCCCTGTCATGGCATCTTCAGGAATAGAGTACATTTGGTTGTTGGTCTCAATCTTCCAGATCCCCTCCTCGTCTTCACCCACTTTCACAAGCATCACACGGAAGTTTGTTCCCCCCAAATCCAGAGCCAAGAAATCCCCCACCTCTATCGTGACAGAATAACACACACACATACACACACACTGTAAGACAACTTACACAAAGTCTTCCATGTGGGTAAAATAAAGCTGTATATGGAAGCTGGCTGCGTACCTGATCCCTCGGGAGTGGAGCAAACATAAGTTGGAAGCATTTTGATGCTGGACTCTTCGTGGGTTTCGATGCTGAGCCCTCTGTCCATTTCACGCTGCATCCTCTTCATGACTTCTTTAAGGTCTTCTTTATTCATCCTGAACTCTGACAGGATCTGCTCCACCTGGCATCACATAAGATAAGACGAGATCAGAAGTGGCACACACGATGTCTTCTTTTTCAGACACCTCAGTTTTATATCTTCGTTTTACTGATGGTGCTGATTTTTCACTAATTACAATTTTTTTTTTGAGAAAATCCTACCCCACCAATCATACCGTATAATAATGAAAAACTTTACAGTGAAAATAAACTACTATAGAAAGTTGTCTGTAGTAGATGTGGACAATAATCAGATCTCACCATGTGGATTTTATCAACCACAGGGCTGTAGCCACAAGGCACCTTCACCATCTGGTCGACGTGGGAGCTGACGCAAGGCATCTTCAAAGGTTAATCTAAGCAGACTGGCGTGTGTCTCTCGGCGTGCGCTGAGTGTGTGTCCACCCTGTGTGTGTGCCGAGTCAGTGAAGTGTGAGTGCCTCTGAATGACATCCTCAGCTGTTTTTATGCTCAGGTGAAGTGGGCCGGATGCACAAGACGCAAATGCCCACCCCTTCTCAACCTTGCCCCATCTGGCAGGTTCAGACCTCACACCCCCACAAACAAACACCCAAAATCTAACAGTCGTCCTTGTGTTTCTGCCATTTCCCAAAATTCAAGTCCTTTTTCTTTCATGTCAAATGTTTTATAACTTTTATTTGGGTTTTTTTATGCAGCTGCAATTAATGTGAGATTTTATTACATGACAAATTACATAATAAACCAACTGAACTTATTCTAGTAAGTTTTTAGTACATCGTACGATACTAAAGTGTTTACTCAGTGATGGAGGGTCAGAGTTGAACATCGGTTTGTAAAATTAGAAACATGTCTAAAATTAGCAGTAGTGAAGGATGAATGACCTCCTGTTCGAGCGATGTCATGTCACAGGTGAAGGAATCTGCTGCTCCAGTTTACCTGATCAGAGGGCACAACTATTTTAGCTGTGACCTCGGTCCGTGAGGTCTGTGATCTTCTCCCCCAAAGCCCGCACAAACATTACAAAGTAAACTAAAAGAGTAACAGTTACTGAATGACACACAAAGAGGCATATAATAACTTTTGAGAAACTGTATCTACTGTACTGGTTGTTCTCAAAAAAACTATTTAATTTGTCATCTAAAGCAAATGTCATATACAATATGTGGTATCGTTTGAGGATAAATACTTTTTACTTACATCCTGTTGACTATTTACCTCAGCACAGACAGGCAGACAGACAGATAGATAGATAGATAGATAGATAGATAGATAGATAGATCACACACACACACACACACACACACACACACACACACACACACACACACACACACACACACACACACACACACACACACACTCACACACACACACACACACACACACATTTACCATGAGGCCATTTACGGAAAGAATTGAATGTGTGCCAAGTGCTTGTCAATAGCTGATTATCTGGTTAATTTAACCCGCTGGCCTGTTTGCACAGAGAGCCGCCTGATGGATCTCCAGCTGTCGCTCACAGAGTAAACTTCCAAGCCTGCGCAACTGCGTTATTCGATTACAGGAAAGAGAGAACTGTAGGCTCAGCGCACGCGTATAGCTGTACATTAAGGAATTTGTGTCACTGCTCGTGCACGATGGCACATGAGCTGATTCATTGTCCAATTCATTACACAATGAGGGGGAGACCTGTGAACATGGCTGTGTCACATGATGAAGCATGTGTTGCATTTATCACATTCATGATGAAATACATGATTGCCTTAGGAATCTCATCTCTTATCCTAATTTATTTAAGATGGTTTATGTATCATACATCATCCCACTTATTATCACACTTCACTGCAGTCTCATTTCTGTCATCTTTAGATAGATAGATAGATAGATAGATAGATAGATAGATAGATAGATAGATAGATAGATAGATAGATAGATAGAATGAGAATAAGAATAAGAATAAGAATAAGAATAAGAATAAGAATAAATCTTTAGTTTTGTTTTAATTCCATAATTACCATTGTGTATTTTGCTTAAAGCCATTTTGCAATATTCAATTTTGATCATGTGGTACACATCATGAGTACTTTGTCTTTTGTTGGAGTGATATAGTTTCTATTTTGCTACTGTATCAGGAAATACAAAGGTAATCTGACAGTAGTCTCTTAGTCAACACCATATGGTTTTAACAAAAAAATCCAGATTTATTTTGCATGTATTAGCCTTATGGCTCTAAATTGACTGCTTATCTGGAACACACTGTTATACCTATTTTAAGGAGGTTGTGGGTAAGGAAATTACATGGGGAGATAAATGCTAATTGATTTAATGGGTTTCATAGCTACTCCTGGTTGATCGGGGTTGGAAAAATGTGTACAAAGCCTAAATCCATTTGGTGTCATTATCAAAATACAAGTACAACTTTTATGAAGCAGTTATTCTTGAGGAAAAACAACAACAACAACACTGTTACCTTATCCATCCTATGACGATTTGGGTTAAACTCGAAGTCTCCTCCGGACCATGAGTGCTCAGCAGCAGCGGTTAACTCCCTTCTCTCGTCTGCGTCCATGCACAAATATTGAAAAATGTTTTATCCTGTCATGGGAATTTTGTCCATTGATGTATATATTTCCAGCATTAGATAATGCCTTGCAGCAGCTGCGAGAAACGTTTACATATCGACAGTCTATTCAAAGCTTGACTGGTCAAATTTAAGAAGATCTGGAGAGTTTTGTACAGACCTTATAAGATTTTCATCATTATATAGAAAAAAAAAACGAAACTTCATTCATTCACTTGCATTTGTCTTCATCCCTGATGATATTTGAGAATCTTTATGGGAAAATAACCACGGGAGAATCTTCATTGTTGCACACACGTTGTCCAAAACGTGCAATGCCCAACCAAAAGCTTAATCCCATTGATGAACTCTTTTTAGAAAAAATAAAAATAAAAAACAAAACAAAACAAAACAAAACAAGCAAAACTCCCGCTGGTTGGTGCACTTCGCGTTGTAATTTCAATATCTTCTTTCAAACAACACCAGTTCAAAGAAAGAAAAAAAACTGATTAGTCCTCCTGGAGCCGCCAGGCTGGAAGCAGACGCACCCAAAGCCTCCCTGGTTTCCATGCCAAAAGGATTTCAAGGTGTTGCCTGGAAATGAATAACAGGTACACTTCTGGCATGGAAAACACTTAGCTACACTGTGGTAAGTGGCCAAGAGGAAATTGTTAAATGGAGCAAGATTACCAGAGAAAACATCAATTGGGGGGTGCGGTGTTTTTTGGTAGCCAAACTGGTGGTAGAATAAATAACTTCTAAAAGTGTTTCAGAGGATTCAGCCAATAACAGTAATAAGTGAACAGAATTTAAAAAAAAAAAAAAAAAAATATTGGTGCAGTGTGTATTCCGGTTCCGGAACAATAAGCCGTGTTTGTTTCCACCCGGACTCGTTACCATGCTGTGCAGTTTGGGCTCCGTGACGTGGTGATTGGTCATTTAAGTCTGTGAGGAAAACTCAAAAGTAAGGACATTTTTAATCAGCTATAGTCTGATTTCATCGTGTGGCGTCCGTCGTAGATACTGTGGACATTTGGTTGACGAGGAATCGTTTTACTTTTTGTTGTTTTGACGGAATCATACGGTTTACAGCTGGTAAGTTAGCCGCGGCCTGATAGCTTTTGTTGCTAACATAGCTATACTTAGTTTTAAGAGAGCGACAAGCTTTGAACTACAATTCTATTTTTATCAGTGTTTTTTACTGGTAATGGCCTCGTACCCTGCTAGTTTTCACAGCTGAACAGGGAGTGGTTTGAGCCGTGCTTTGTTGACAGGAACTCAGGTTGTCAGTCAGCTCCTCTGGAGTTTCTTCTGTTAGCTCGCTTGCTCAGCTGCTTCAGGGATAAACCTCTCATGTGACTGTGCTTGTGTCGCCTATTTGTGCAGCTCACCGGGCCTGTGATTCTGTGTCCGCTGAGCGACGATACAGCGGCAACATGAAGCTATACAGTCTCAGCATCCTCCACAAAGCCGCGACAAAAGCCAACCTCCTGAAAGCGGCCTACGACCTCTCCTCCTTCAGCTTCTTCCAGCGCTCCAGGTGCGTCTCACGCCGCATTTTCTCAGGTCGGGTGGCTCAACATACTGTGGACAGTTTGTCAACAGTTTCTAGGAGGCACAGGTAGACTAGTCATCGAAACAGTATTCATAAAAGTAAGCGTCACACCGACCACACGTTACAGGCGGCAGGGGACAATGTTGACAAACCACAAGCTCATTCAATTTAGGACACTTTGAAGTGACACTTATCAAACACATGAAGGCTTTGTCTTGTGACCTGGGGAACATGCGACCCCCTGAAACAGTCTCAACTCAAAATCAAAGTTGTAAATGTAGTGCTTAACCACTAGTCCATCCTGGAATGTCTGTAAACACACCGGAGGAGCACTCCTGCTCAGTTTTCCTAAACAAGCCTCTTAAGTGCGTCAGCAATTTCCATCCATCTTCAATCCAGCTTCATTTGATTCTTTTGGAACTGCCCTCCATGAAAAGTCTACATGGAAAGGTCCCGAGCTGTAAACAAACTGGAGTGGCATGCAAATATATTTAAATTATTAAACTGACAAGTGTCAAGCCATGAGAAATGCTCCACTGCTCTGAACTGGCACATCATCCTTGAAGAACATTTAATGTCCATTTCGATTCATTTAATTTATGATGCTTTGAGTTTGAATTGAGTCGTTTTTCAACGTATTACTGTTTTCAAGGTGCTGTTTGGTTGTATGAATCTGATATTGGACATTTTCAGAGCAATAAGATTTTCTTTTATAAATACAATGCTTCCCTGGCTAACTCATTTATTTTAATTTGTTTAGTGTCCAGGAATTCATGACCTTCACCAGTGCCTTGATTGTTGAGCGATCGTCTCAAGGAAGCCGTGCCTCCGTCAAAGAACAAGGTAAAAAGATATAAATGAGTCTCTTCTTTCTTTTTCATCATTCTTTTTTAAGCATGAACCAATGGTTTTTATTTTTTGAGTAATAAATTAGCTAAATCATAGTAAGGAATTCATGACGCTGGCATTAACAAATATCAGTGGAAGTCACGGGACAATATGTTGTTCAGAGTCAAGTTTTACTTAAAACTGGTTTTGCTTTTGCTTCCTTATCAAAACACATCAGCAGTATGTTGTAAGACCAGAAATACTGTTTTGAGCTCGGACCATATACGTTTCCTCCTCCTCGCCAGAGTACCTGTGCCATGTTTATGTGAGAAATGACAATTTGAGTGCTGTGGTCATCGCAGACACAGAATACCCACAGAGAGTGTGTTTCACATTACTCGAAAAGGTAGGCTCATCACATAATATATTCCATTGTGGAATGAAGTATTTCCATATTGAGCTGGCTCTATCTTTCTTATGAAATGTTTTAGGTATTGGAGGAGTTTTCAAGACAGGTGGACAGTATAGACTGGCCCACAGGGACTCCTGACACCATAAACTACAAAGCACTGGACATTCACCTTGCGAAATACCAGGTATGTTTATCAGAGAAAATCTTGACGGCTCTCAGCGTTTTGTGTCATAAATTTACTGCTTCCTAACTATATTTGGAGTGATATTTTGTTGAAATAGAAAAACACGGCAGAGAGAAATATGGAACATATGAACCAACTTGAAATGTTTTTATAAAATGCTAAAGCAGTGTTTTTATGAGCCGATTCTTTAACTCTTTGTGCTCTTCTTTTTTCACCCCCCCAGAATCCGAGGGAGGCAGATGCAATGACCAAAGTGCAGGCAGAGCTGGACGAGACTAAGATTATTTTGGTAAGCAGCCCCCATAAGCTGCACTCACGAAGGCGGAAACGTGGTCAAATGATTTATGTACGACTACGTGAAAATGTAAATGTACTGGAGTTCATTCCTTTATTACTTATTTCTAAACTCGTATTAACCAAAAAAGTTCAAGCTTTTTTGTTGTAATTTAAATTGTGATGATTTTGAAAGTTTAAATGACTTAATTAATTTAATAATGTCCTTTTCCATTTTATTCCGTTTTTTTTAAAATTTGATATGTATATCATATAGAAAAGAGTGGAAAAGAATCCCGTGTCTTGCATCAAAGAAAAATGAGTTGTTTGCATTGAACCCATCAGCCGTAGGCAGCCGGATCCTGCTGGCTGTTGGACTGGAGTCTATTGTTCATGCAGTTATTTAAAAGTCAGCATACGACTCTTGTCAGATTCACAGTTCTGATCTTCACTCTTTGTCCCATTTCATCCAAAACGTCTGCGTCCTGCAGCACAACACCATGGAAAGTCTGTTGGAAAGAGGAGAGAAACTGGATGACCTCGTGGCCAAGTCGGAGCACTTGGGGAACCAATCCAAAGCCTTCTACAAGACTGTAAGTACCGGGCAAGGCCGTAGACCTGTAAGCCAGCCACCATTTAGAACAGGGGTCTCAAGTGTGTAAAGCTGCGTGTCACAGCTGCGACTGCCCCTCTGCTTGACGGGTCATTTAGATGTTTGTACAGAAAATGCGTGGGGGGGGCTTCAGGGCTTGAACTTTCTTTGACTGCAACATCAGCGTCTTTGCCGGGTTTGTGGAAAACGTGTGGCCTGCTGGCCGGGTGTTTCAGGCTCCAGGTGTTTTGACTGTTTCTGCATGTTTTCACTCTGCAGGCTCGGAAACAGAACTCGTGCTGTGAAATCATGTGATGCCGCCGCTCCGTCCTCTCGGACAACGCCTCTCTCTGCCTTTTCTGTTTTTCCTACAACTCCCATCATGCACCGGCCACCAGCTCTCAACGCAGACAGGACGGACACCGTCTGATTGGAAGGCGAGGCACCAGGACAAGATGAGAGCCAGCTGGGGGGGGGGGGGGGGGCAGTCAGAGTGTGACCTCTGGATCGTGACTGATGGGGGCTGAAGGAGCGGTGGGGTTTGTTCAGGGGAAGAAGTAACAATTCAAATAATTTAACCTTTCAGTGGGTAAACATCTGTGTGGCGTATCAATACCAGCTGAAGATGTACTCGTGTGACATTGTGTATTGTTGGTGTGTCGTTGAAACGTCTTCAGAGCCATTCTATGTTGTTCAGATTGAAACCAGATCTCAAACAGTTTGATCTCAGAAATCTTCAACCAGTATTAACCGCGGTTGTGCTTTTGCTTCAAGGCAACTCTGACAATCTCACAGTCTTGGCTACTCATCCAGCGAGTCGCTGATCCTTTTCAGTTCTCTGAAGCTGGTTTTCTCACAGACGTAACCTTCTGTGCCATCTAGGTGGCCCCGTTTATTTACTCCAATGGGCCTCAGCTTAGAGGCAAATCTTAAAACTAACATGAGCAGAGGCAGCAGGCCTCATTAAAATCTCACACACGTTTAATATGAGTTGGTTAAACAAAAAACCCCAACATGTTTAGCTATACTGGATTTAGTTAACCAAACTTCTTTTACTGTTTCGTGTGATTGTGTTAAAATCGTTAACATTCCCACTTTGAGCGATTGTGTCATCGAGTGCCGATGAGACGTAGAACGGTGGTTAGAAGCAGCCTTTTCGCGGTGTGACTAACCCCCTGACCTTTCAAAGTGACGCTGCTACGCTTTTCACCCTGATGTTTTCAACACTTATGCAGGTTTTTGTGTTCAGAGGCGTGCGCTATCTGCGGCTTCCCTGTAACTCTTAAAACTGGAATCACTGAGACATTTTTCAATCGTGATTGTGACTGATGTGATTCTGGAGACGCCCGGGGGGGCCGCAGGCACTCTGGTCTCTTTATTTTTTTGGGGGGGTCTGTGCTCGCCACATGCCTCCTGGAATGGGTGTGACTTTTTGAAAGAGCAAACCTACTGAGTGTTGTCACATCCTACTCTTGAAACACTCCACAGCTGAACGTTTGCTTTACCTGTAGATCTGATTGGGTAGAAATATTCTTTGGAGAACCGCGCCCGAGTTGAGGATGAAGAGATGCCTTTGTGTATTTTCGATGTTTCTCTGCTCTTTCTTTGTCTATGCTGTCCGTGTGGATGATTTGCTGATGTACAACATTCAGTCACAGGGTGCATTGATGTTGAGTGCCTGTGTGTTTGAGGAGTGGATAGTCTGAATTTGCTCTTACTGCTTTTTACAGTGTAATTTTTGTGCAATATCTGCAGACTGTCAACGTAAGTCCCTTTTTAAAGTATAGGAAATAAAAATATTCCTTGAATTGGACAATGAATTGACGTTTGTTTATGTGATTCTTCTGGCTCACACTACCACATAAAGCTCATCCAGAGTTTATTTGTGAGATTTGTTAAAAAAGAAATTTCTGTTAATGTGTTGAATTTGCTGATGCTGTCAGCTCCATGAATTTATGCTGTAACTACTTTCAGGTCCAGCCTCATTGACCAGTGTGTAAAATTGTCTGCATTCAATTTTTTGATCCAGGTGTGTGGTCTGCAAAATGAAAACAAAAAGTTATTATAATAAACTGTTATTTTCTGTCTGGACTAACGGGTTTGTCTTGGCATCTTTTATTTATTATTTCTCAGAGCTCATCTCATGTTTAGAAATTGAAAAACCTCCTTTGCTGTGTGTTTGTTCCTCAAGTATAAGGGAAAATTATTTTACAAATTGTGACGCAGGGATGTCCTGTAATGAAGGAAGGCTACAGTTTAATCTAATATTTTTCATTGGCAAACGATGTGATGTGTTGCTCTTGCACTCTCTGCTTGATGGAGAACGGCAGTTCAGTATCCTAGCTACAATAACTGAAATGAAAAGCATGGTGATGCTGAAATGAAGTAGAAAATAAATAGAAAGCAAGATGTTATTTGGAAAACTGTCAAAATATCCAGAACAGAGTCGTGATTAAAGGGAAATTGTTTCAAGTGTTGCATTGTGTAAGGTAGCCAGCCCTGACTGTATTGTAACAATTGAATAAAACTCAAACTTGAAAGTAATGGGAAGAGGAATTTATGTCCATGAGTTTCCATTGAGAATATATATCTGTTTTTCACTGTAAAGGAAACTACATCAAATGTAATACTGTGTGATGATGGATTTAGAAGATTTAAAGATGTTATTCTTGTTTCTAATGTCTGATTTATATCCTCTTTTCTGGTTTGACATGTCTGGTTTGACATGTCTGGTTTGACATGTCTTGGAAGAATTAACAAGTAAAAAGGGCTGTGGGGGGGGGATGGAAAATTATTATTTTATTAAAAATCCTCGTTATGGTTCATATATACTGTTTGTATTAGTTCTTATATATCACGAAGAATAACAGAAGCGTAAATTACGAGCTGAACCGAGGCCCGTGAACGCAGCAGGAGAGGTGCGCCTGCTGAGGTGAAACAAAACATGGTGAGACGTTTGAAATGTGGACGGAGGCGAGAAACCACAGCAGGACTATCATCACCAACACTAGCGACTCCAAGGTGAGCAAGGGAAAACCAACACGGTCTTGTCGTGCTTTTTTTCTTCTTTTTTTTTCCGGAGACACGCCAAAACACGTCTGTCGTCGGGTCGAGTTTTACTCCACCGCTCTGATTCTTCCACATTGTTTGACTCCCTGCAGAGAAAGTTTCCACATCTGCACGACTTGTTGCTCCTTAACCTGACAGTGCAAACACACGAAATCCACTCAAACGTCCCGATTCTGCGCGAGAAACGCTGCTGTCCACTCCAGCGTCTGTCTGTGTTGTCTTCTTCTGCAGCTCTGTGCCTGCATGTTTGTTTTCTTGTTCAAACATGGTTGTTTTGCTGCATTTCAGATGGTTGACCCAGATCTCAGAGAGCACCTTTTACGCACAGCTGTTCAGCAGAGAAATGGTGAGCTTTATGTACTGAGTTTTTATCTTTATAAAAAAAAAAAAAAAAATCACACAGCCAATGTTTAGGCGAATTGATGGAGTCATTTTGATACTAGTTATTCACTAATACACATTGTTGCAAATTAAATCCCACATTTAGTAAAAAGTGAGTTACTGTTATATGTATGGACGTCTGTGACATTAGTTCATATGTGATCAGGTATTTCTGGTTTCTTCCTCATGAAGTTTCCACAACAGCTGCTGCTACTCCGCCTCCATGGAGAGAGGACTCTCTGAGCAGGAGCAGTGGGATCATCCCTGGTGAGACACAGTCGTCTGGTTTCATGCACACTCAAAGATCTGTTTCCCGAAGAGAAAAACATTACAAGATTAAGTTCCCTGAATCCACATCTAACAAGAACACCTCTCACTCTGGCGCCAAGAGCAAATACACAGAAATCTTGTCGCATCTCAAAACGCCAACTTTCAATCGGGTTATTTAATTTTTATTTGGCCCACACAAGAAACAGAATCAGGACTAGTGATTATTGATGATAGGGCATTACCCTTTTCTGAATATTCACTGCTTCTGTGTCACTCCTCAAGTTCCCTGTCAGAAAGGGCTGTGTGGTGGGATGGTGAGGAGGTGAACTCTTCTAAATAGGCCTTCATTTTTCCAATTTGTTAAATACGGTACCTCTCCCATTTCAAATAGCCAAAACTATCCCAGCAACAAAACCAGCTCTTTTCATCGGGGAAAGTTCCTGCTCTCACTGTTTTTGTTTTTAATTATACTTGTGTGTAAAATGTTGCCGTTGCAATGTTCAAATGTGTGTTTTTTGTGCCTTTAGGTTTAATTTCAGCGACGGTGTTCATTGCCTTTCTACTTGGTCTCTATGCCATTCTCTGGAAGTGCATGGTGTCACCGCCAAAACGGTGAGAAGAAGAAGGCACAAGTTATAACTTGACTTTCTTGCACTTTCACTTTGTTGACAAAGAGATCTTTATAAACAGTCTTCTGACTTTCAGCATGAACTCTGGATCATCACCTCACAGAACCGGCTCTTTCTTCACATCTTATTAAACCATGTTGTGTGTTGTTGTTTTTTTTAGGCTGGCTTGTAATTGCAGCTGTTTCTGTTTTCAGAAAGCACAGCAAAGTGCGGGTCAGAGTGCAGCAGAGGAGGACGACCGTGTGAGGAGGTGGAGGCTGTCTTTACAAACGGTCAGCAGGTCGTTTTTGGATCCTGACGGTGTGAATGTGGGAGCTGAGTTTGCTCCCTGAAGAGGATCCTTCTAATAGATCCAAAGATCAAAAGATGTCCGCCTCAGTTTAGCTGAGTGGGGGGTGTTTCCTGTTGACTCCAAGACAAACGGTGATGTGAGACACTGTTTTTGCAGGTCAGACTGCGCTGCTCTCCTGCTGCGTTTTTCTGTGAATGGTTTACTACTGACAGATGAGCCGCCTCAGGCCGCGGCTCTCTCTACTGACCGCTCTGCCGTGTGAAAGAGGAAAGTTATGGTATTTCTGGTACATGTATAGTTGCATATAGTTAGTACATTGTTTTCATGTAGCTATACCTTTGTTAAGCAAACCTTTATTGTATATCACTTATAATATAAATACATAAATTGTCTGGTTCAATTCAAACAATGAATATTCCCTTTATATTTGATTTATTACAAATAAAATGTATTTAAAGCTTTTTTTGTGTTACTTAATTGTTGCTTGTATGGTACAATCGTGAAAACAAAGTAGCTTTTATTTCTTTTTAAACTGGAGATGAATTATTACAATTAAAAACATCACAAATGCTAGAAACCAAGGGTTACACATTGGCAGTGTACAAATAACACTAACTGTCAAAACAATTAGTTTTTCAACAATATTCAATGTTTTCTTTCAATCGTTGCCATGAGCCTGAACATGAATGTGGTTATTAATCATTTAGATTTTATCTTAAAGAAAACGAATAATCCTCGCTACATATGAAACCATTCACTGTGGAACTCCAGATGCTGTTTTTTTTTTTTTAGGATGGTTTTGTTTTTTTTGTAATAGTGTGTTTGTATTTCTCAAGGATGTGATGTGTGACTTAATAATAAACTGTGACTTTCTTTTCTTTCTTTCGTTTTTTACAGTCAGTGGATGTAAATATGAATAAATGTGAAGGTCAATGAGTGAGTCCCAATTTATTGACATGTCAAAATGTCGCTGAGCTATAAAGTGGAAAACGTACCATAATTTATAAGTGACATTGACAGTGGCATCAAGTCAGAGTCACATCTTCCTGCATGTAAAAGAAGACACTCAATGCTCAGACTGGCCTTTTCTGTTACACCAATACATCAGGAGCCACTTGGCTGCTGTTTGAGCAGCCGGCTGTGTCACAATCACATCCCGGCAGAGATCTCACACTGAACCAGTTCTGCAACTTAAAGGTAACCGGGTGTGGATGACTGGAAAATGCACACTGCAAATTCACATCTGAAATACTGTACAGAAGATTTCTCTCTCTCTCTCTCTCTCTCTCTCTTAAACTCAATTTAATCCATAGTGTTCATTTGAAACTGCTTTGAAGGAGACTTATAACTAACATTTGATTACAACTTCTTTAGAAGTGGAAGGAAGAGTGACTTCACAGTTTCTATAGTAAAACCAAGTAGTTATTTGGAATAGAAACTTGTGGTTCACCTTTTTTGAACGTCCTCATGGTTTACACATAGCTGGAGCAATGTTGTGTAGCTGCACACAGTAGCTGAGCTGGCAGCATTGTGTGCATTGACTCAGTAAGTTCGTTGGAAGTTGTTTCAGTTGGTTGGAAAAAATATTTTGGCCTGTTTGATTATTCTGTTAAATCTCTTCAACTGCTTATAAGTTTAATGCTTTATAAAAGTATGGCTCATGTTGCTGTGATTCACATTGACACCTATAATATGGCTGACATGAGTTGTTTTAAAATCAATGAGGCGTTTGTCTCGGCTAATGGCCGCGACGCTCAGAGTAATAACACAGAAATGTTTTATTTTTAAGATTAGACAAGAATCCTGCGTTCGTCCTCCCTCTCTCCTTCCACAGTAAACTACAATGACATAAGATACCATATGAACAGCACATGAATCCAAAAATTTCACAAATCTTAAAATTCACTTTATTGTATCTATATCTATATCTATATCTATATATTTATATATACACACACGCACAGCATTTAATTTTTATAATATATTGATGGTGTCAATTTTAAGTCCTAACTAATCTGTCGTCAATAGTAGGTGACCTCTGACACAGTAAGAACACCACTTTTGCTGTTTGTCATTAGTGGAGGAGTCGCACTGGTGAGTTGAACTAAAATGCTGACCACTGCACTTAATCTTTTTCAAGGGCAAAGCCACCTTCCTAGTTCCACAGATATTTCAAGTATTGCAAGCTATTCATGATGAAACACTTTGAACAAAACATCAAATGCTGCAGGATCTCTTATGAGTGAAAAAAAAGACAAATTCCACAATGATTCTCATCAGCTTCTCTTGAGCATTTGATTCATTTCTACACATACTCCCTTGCTAATGGTCTGGAGTGTTTGCTTTCATGTTGAAAAATGTTTTAAACTTTTGGAAAAAGATTCACACCTTTCTGACATGCATCCGACTTCTGTCTCTTCTGGGCGCCGTTCAGCTTATCGGTGCAAATTGTCACATCCCGTTGATAACATCTCAACTCCTTGAAGGTTTAGCAGAATCGTTACAGCGAGTTCCTCTTTTGTAGTTCACACTTTCACATTTATGAAGATCCAAAAGAGGAACTGTGATGACCTCATGAGTCATGCCTAATTTCTTCTGTGCGTGTGTGTTTCTGTGGCACATCCTAAATAGATAGATGAATAGTTCTTATCCACATTTTCTTTGTCTTCATGATGTTGATGCCCAACCCGGGCAGCTTCTAATCCAGTCCACAATGTAACAGAACCATCAGATTTGTCATTGGAAGGAAATAATGAACTCATTCTTCAAAGTACAGTACCCGATGAGTGTTATCTGCAAGAACAAAAGATGTGGCCAAACACCATTCAAGCAGCGCTTTCCAAACAAATCATGTGTACATATCTGAAGCAGATTTACATGCTGCTCAAAAAGCCAAGCATCTATTTACAATATTTGTCATCATAAGACTCTAATGTGTCATATGAGATGTAACCAGAGATGATATCACACGATTCAGTCAGACAATCTAAAGGTGGGGAGCTGGATTTGACTTCTCTCAATATGGCTTGTTGTGGTTCAGAGCAATTCTCCTTCACAGTAGTTAAGTAACTCTTGTTCACGAAAGATCGTGTTCGGTTGAAGGCAGGTGTGTCCCAGAACAGACTGACTGACTGTGGATTGTAGCCTTCTTGGACCAGAGCAGAGTAGGGTGTCTTTATGATTTCAGCATTGGATTTGGTCACAATCTCAATGTCACAGCTGGTGCAGTCGTCCACCGTCTGGGACTGCAGCTTCTGTTCAGTCTGTGCAAACATCGTCATCATCATAATCACCAAGTGAAGTCATGAAAGTCACATCAAAGTGAGAAACATGTTTAAATACATGATCTTAATGTACAAAGGAATTGTTGAAATGTGGCTGAGATGATTTTCTATTTTATTTAACTCGAAGACAGGCATTTAATGTGCAGGTTTGTTCAGGCATTTCAAATTTGTGAAAAACAAGTGGGACTGGCGCAACATTTTAGTTGCTTCAGCGTGATTGTGATCTCGGTGGTTTGTTCGTACCTCGTGAAGGAAACTGTCAAATTCAGGTGTTTTAATGTTCATACCGGCGGGATAGACGAATACTTCTTTCAGCCTGGAAGAGAAACAAATCATAAAATAAAGCTTGAGGATAATTTTTCAACTTGTCCTCTGTAGGAGTCCATTTTTAGGATGACGATTTTAAAATGGCACTGCTCACGTTTTCCTTGTGGACCACAGGAGGACGATGCAGGCCAGGAGAATAAAGATGGCAGTCAGAGGCTTGGCCAAGTAGGAATAATCTAAGCGGGGGCATCAGTTTATAGTAAAATTAAAACCTTTTTAAAGAGATTTTCATTTATTTCAGTCATGTTTCTAAGAAGAAAATAAAATGAGTTAAGAGAATAAAAAAACTCACAGTTGATTTTGGTCCTAATAGTAATGTTGGCTGGTACACCACGGCCGTCTTTAGTGAGCGCGCTCACAGAAAAAGAATATTCTTTGTCCGGCTGCAGACCCTCGATGGTCACAGACTTCTTCCGGGGGTCTGCCACTGATACCTGGAACCCATCTGGATGTACACGCAGATCATGAAGTCAAACTCGTCTTACACTGACATCGTTTTGAATGGACGAAGAAATATTTTTGCTGGAAACCTTTGCCTTCACTCACCTGCAGCTTTACCTGGCAGCACATCTGATCCTGCATCCTGCACAGTAACCAGGTATCCGGTGACGAACGCTGGCTCGGCCGGGTCATCTTCATTGTAACGCCACTCCAGAGTCACAGAGGAGGAAGTACTCTGAACAGGTTCCAGCAGTTGTGGGATCTGTACAGATACTGATTGGAGTTTTGTGTTTAAAATAACAACGAAATCTGCTTCAAATTAAGAAATACATTTCAAGAAACAGAACCACTTCACTGGCCACTCTGTTATTTTTGGGACTTCCGGACTATTCGGTCATTTTCATTGTAGTGAAACTTATTTTCTGCCCTTACTTTCTAGCAATCTGTTGCCCCTTTCTGCAACACTAGCAAACAGGAAAGAGTGATGGTGTGACTTTGCGTTTAGATCCTCCGATAAGGACATCCTGTTTTGAAACTCCAGCACCTCCACCTTCATAAGAGATGAATTTAGAATGTTTTTTTTCGGAACCTTATCTTCTTCAGTATTGTTTTAATTTTTCTCCTATGGCATGAGTTATGAGACACGTCGAGCTGGTTTAAATGGCCTCAAGCATGCACTCAGTCATGAAGTACTATGTGCACTGATGAAAAAATAATTAAGGACAAAGACCACGTGACAGAAATGTTTACAGTTCCAGTCAGTTTTGAATCAATCACCCCATCACTTTTTGTGTCATCTTTCATGGGGTCATAGGAGCTTGAGTCTATTCAAGCAGACACTGAGTGAAATGCAATCTTTGACAAAGCAAACCTTTTACAATCACTTATCGGAAGGCCTACATATGATTTTTGATGTTTATATTACAGGAGAATAGCTTGGTTAAGAAGACAAAACTAACACAGACACATGGAGAACATGCTGTACAAACCCCACATTGAAAAACCTTAAATGGGCTTGCATGAAGTCACCAAGTCCGACCAGGCCTTTCCTTGTGGAGTTTGCACGCTCTCGCCATGTGCACATGCGTTTTCATCTGGGTACTCTAGTTTCCTCTCACAGTCCAAAAACATGCATGTGAGGTGAATTGGCGACCCTCGATGTGCGAGGGTCTGTCTCTCTAGATGGATGTTTGTTGAAAGCATTTCCACTTCACGATCGGAGCTGTAATATTTCCAGACAGAACTGTACCTTAAATTCCACATGCATACCTTTATAACAAGAGATGCGTTATGAATAAAGCACATTTGTAGTGAGAAAACTCACAGAGTTCCTGTGAGTATCCAGTCTGTGTCTCCAGGAGTGTGTCTCCATTTTCTGTGCAACCATAGATATTAAATGTGTACCTGAAACCTGCTTTGAAATGTTCTAGAAGAAAACAAGAAGAAAAGATTGAATATTAGAAAAAGAAACCTACATCAAAACAGTCAGAGTAATCCCTAAACCTATTAAAACAACTCACCGGCAGGCAGGTACAGTGTGTTGTTTTCTTTGGGTACCTTCATCCACTGCAGAGGACAGGGTGCTGTGTGGCCCAGAATGCACCACTCCACGGTATAGCCACAGGTGACGGTGGTGTTCTCGTTCCAGGATAGATCGAAACCACCAACTGTGCCGCTGCTCAGCAGCTTCTGAACAGGGAGGGATTCTGAGCCAGAGACACAGGTTTCAGCTGAGTTCACTGAGAATCATGGTTGAAGTGGATCAGACTGTCCCTCAGTAAATTATTAAGAACAGCATTGGATTAAAAAAAAAAACCATTTAATTATTCATCAGCACTTTTGGAGCTACTAGAAATTGTTTCACCTGCAGGGTCCATTGGTGGGATAATGATGTGGGCCGGAGTGGAGGAGCCGGCGTGAAGAACAGCCTTGACGCTGATCTCACACTTTCCTAAACCAATTGAGATCTCGGTTTTGTTGTGTTCACCATCCACATTCAAGTCCTCCCAGGTTTGACCTTCCTGTGACCACTGAACGCTGTACCTTTGGATGTTCACTGTGCCAGCAATATACTGGGAATAAATTGGACAAGTTTGATATCATTTCTTACATGGATTTCCTGAAGACAGTTGAAGAGTTTGGTTGTTTTTCCACTCAAATATTTGTGCTAAAAGAGAAAAAAATACAATGTACCTGTTTCCACAAAAGAGTAACTCGACGGTTGTATGAGTCAGACAGCGGTTGTATTCTCCTCCACACGTCCAAGGTCACCTGTGGATCTAAAGAAGATTGTCTTGTCAAGATTTCTGAACAGTCGATTTCAGAGCCTGTGTTGTGTAAAGTGAAATAGACTATAAGCTTCAAAGGATATGGCCTCAGTCATTCTGTATCCAAAACTGGTCTGAAGCCCTCTTTTTGGACAAGGACCCATTATTACATTACACAATAAATAAATAGTAGAACAACAGTATGTCAGCAACTTCCAAGGAGCCTAATATTATCGAAATAAAATTTGCACATGACAAGAAAACAACTACAAAGTAAGACACTTTGTAGAATCTAGAGCAGGTCTCGGAAACTGCACGTTGCTTTTTATTTTATTATGTTGATGAAAGTGTGTGACCGCCAGTACTGCGCTACGTTTGATTTGAAGCTTCACTGAGGATCTACTCGAACACATCCAGTCCAACTCAAACTGATGTCTCCTACTTACCAGTTGTAAAGGATCTGTGTTTTGTCCAGTCTCCCCAGAGGTTGCCATTGACAGAGCAGCGTACCCGGATCACGTACCGCGTGTTGGGAAGCAGAGGTTTCAGCCTGACTTTGCAGAAACCTCTCGCACTGTCACAGCTCTGTTGCTACACAAATGGAAAGTTGAGAGATATAAAGTAAAACTTTCAGCAGTACATTTTCTGCTCAACTCGTAAATAGTTTTCACCTCTGTTGTGCTGTGTTGAAGTGTGGAAACCTGGCAGATGAATTTATTTTGAGTTAAGTTCCCCTGGATGCTCCAGGACACGTTGGCATCTGTCGCCCCTTTGTCAACTTTGTCCCACTCCACAACAGGAGACACTGATGGAAACACATGCAGAAACATTTTCATGCAGAATAAGAACAAACATAAATACTATTAATCAAAATTTCATGATCATCTAATCAGAAATTGTTGGGACAAGCAAATTATGTCATTATTTAGGTCATCAAAAACAAACTGAAGGAATATTACAATATACAATTGACCTGTGCTGTATATTCCATAGTTTATTTAGATCAGGGGTAGAGAGCACCTTGTAAACTGTGACACTGTTAAAACCAGTTGAAATCAACGGAGATCAACATTGTTCGAACGGTAGATGAGCACAGAGCTGCAGCCGGTAACAAGTCGCAATCTGGATTACTCGGTTTCAAAGAAACTCCGAATTTTGAAAACGCTAATGATCCTGTGATAGAAGTATGCAAGACCTCCGACCTCTTTCAGAGATGTTGAAACTGTGGCTTTCCATTTCCTCTCCCAGCATGTCTTTCACCACCACACTGATGTTGTACACCTGAAGCTGAGGCACAACTGGGAATGTACAGGCTGACCGAACACAGCGGACTGGGGAATGATCTGTGTTTCTGTGTGTTCAGCAGAAAATGAAGCAACAACGTTACACACACAAATCAGCTGTTTCTAATTTTGTGACAAAATGTATGGTTTCCAAATTTTCAAGTGAAGGCTGACGTTATTACAGAACTGCCTCAGCATTGTCAGGAACGTCTTTTTTGACATCTGGCTGCAGAAAAAAATATTTTTGAGTATTACGGTGAGCATCTTACTGAATGTGCAGAGTGTGTGTTGGTTTGTTACGATGTGTGCCTCCATTTTTGCCTGAATCCCATCTGCAGGTGACAGAGATGAAATCCGTCGTTGCACAGCTGATATTTCTGGGCTTCTGAGGAGGAACTACAATAAACACATATTGTTGTATGAATATAAAAACAAAAGTCTTCATAAAATAACAAATTTGAAAAAAAATATAAAATTCATACTCACAGCTGACATAGTTGTAGACATTATAGTCCTTTCCATTTGTTACAAAACAACTGAGTAACAAAGATTTTATGAGCTCTTTTGGGATTTTCAGGTTGTTTACAACAAAAGCTTTGACTTTGTCTCCAACACTCGTGAGGTTGTATGGCTTGTTCCTGAAAGCCATGCTTGTGATATTTGCTCCCGGTGGGGGGATACAGCAGAACGTGGGACTGCTGCCCTCCCTCAATACCTGCTGGAAGGGAAATAGCTTGGCTTTGTTCACAGCGATCTCTCCTGTAAAGCAGATATTGGATTTTTAATTCTGACTGATGTCCATCAATCCAGCTTTGCAAACATCTGTGGTCTTTTTGAAGACTCCTAAAAGTCTCTATCATAATCCCCCTCAAGGTGGAACTGGACCCTGATAGTTTTTTTCTTCTTTTCTTCTTTTTAAGCCAGCTGCACTGATAGTTATTTATTTTTTTAGCTATATAATATTTTAACCTAAACCATTTTATTTGTAGGGCTTTAAAAATATATTGATCAATAAAGCCACCCATATATAGCTATGTCAAGTATGTTCCTTTTCTGTTAATTGATACATATATCTTGAGGGCAACTCACCAGAACTGGTCTTCCAGTCACTCCAAGGACTCGATGCAGACCCATTGCAGATGTTTCTTATTCTGACTGAATGATCAACACACTCCAGAGGCAGCTCAGAGATCCAAGTCCATGTGTGCTCTCTTGACTTTCTGGATGACACGCTTAGATTGGTCTACATCAGTAAAACAGGACACACCATAGACAAATGTGGAGTTTGATTGGATCAAGGATGGGCAACTTCACTGTTACGGGAGGAATTTAAAATATATATATATATATATATATAGCTACTGATTAAATGTACAATATAAATTAGGTTGAAATGTGGTTCAAGTGAATTCACTCTCATTGCATGAGAAACCAAATTCGTTGGAAATCTTCACTTTAGATGACTAATTCTCAACATCATATTATATTACTGTAAATATAAACTGTCATGATTAATATATAATTGAACTCCTCAGTACTCACACTGTGAACAATGTTGTGCTTTTCAGTGCGACTGATCTGGATCTCAAACATCTCAGTCATTGATCCACTGTGGTTTACCAACCAGCTCACCGTCAAGCTTTGCTTGTTGCTGATGGCTTTTGGATGATTGATGGTTGGTTTTACGGGTTGAGAAGCTGGCAAACGATACAAGACAAGTAAGGTTAAATTACACATGGAGGCTGCTTCGACATGACCCGAGAGAATTAAGATAAATGTAACTTACCATTGTTAATGCAGCAGTCACTTGGTTCCACATGAAAAATCAGATAGAACCACATCAGGTTCATGAAAGTTAATCTGAAACCCGTCATTTTGCCAGGGGAGGATTTGAGTAAACGCGAAAGTGTAACGCCAGTGTGCACAAAGTTGAGAGCCTTGCAGTGAAGTGAACAGCAGCGTGTCCACTGTCAGAGGATTGCGTCATGCTAAATAAAAACTGATGAGGTGTAAAAATATACCACCGACGGCAAAATTTACACAAGCTCAGTACACTGAGGTTTGCACAATCTTTTTTTTTTATATACACAGTATCCATAGGGCACATCACAGTTACAACTATAGAAGTGACATGAATAAAAACAATTATGCATACTGACAGTGCATGAAGCGCTTTATATGCAATAAATTATCAGGGAAGGCAATAAGGAAAAAAATACAACCCACTCTTTACAGAAACCAATTACAGTATCAGATAGCAAGATTTTTGGCACTTAAGTGAGAACAGTAAAGAAAGCAATAAAAGATCTTCTCTGCATCGGTAGCCCTTGCATTAGACTATACATATATTCAAAATGTATACAATGATGTCAGTATATTTCTATGTTTGGAACAATCCCTTATAAATATGCTCACAGATCATGTTGAGGAAATAATAGCACTCTGTACATAGTTTGTTGAAGGGCTTCAATGGCTACTCATAGAATTTCCTTATCTGTTAAGTGCTCCTGGGAACGGTGGATGAGTCACAATTTCCTGGTACTTTAGGTCAAAGTGTTTTTAACACAAAGGTACCTCAGCCATCAAAGAAGTGCAAGTTAATAAATCACACCAATGCACATATTCCAAGTAAAAAAAAGCTGATTTACAGTTCAGGTTGTTTTTTTTCTTCATATATATACAAAAGGCACAATGGTATGATCATCCACAATGATAAAACTACACCACATATGTTGATAAAGGTAAAGTCCATAAGTTGATAATCTCATTTTAACAATCTCTTTTTACTCCTGCGTGTATAAAATGAATTTAAATCCATCAGGCATGGATGGATTAAATACATAGATAAACACATACAAGACAAGCAACTGGTTTGTTACGGTAAATGGATTTAACTTGTAAAACACTATTCAATTGAATTCATTCACACACCAATGGAGGCTGCTGCCATGCAAGGCACTCAATCCATCCATTGGGAGCGTGTTGGGATTCAGTGTCTTGTTCAAGGACACTTCAACATGTGGACAGGGGGGGAGAAGAGGAATAGAACCTGCAACCAACTGAGCCATCATCCATCCTGCTGTAGGCAGATTCTCATGACCTTCAGAGGTAAACAATGTTCTCCTCGCCTCCATCCTCCCTGTTCTGTCCTTCCAGAGAGAGGTAGGCCTGCGGGGGGAGGAGGGGGGTAAGAGAGGGAGACGTTGAGTAGTCTCCTTCATAAAGTTCGTGACCCGTGACCTCTGACCTCCAGGGACCGGGAGATTGTCTCTGCAGCGCCGGGCTGAAGTCTGCTGGAAAAAACGAGACCAGAAGAGTGTCAAAGGGAAGATCGGATTAAAGTTTCGGGGGAACTGGAGGATGGACCTTATAGAACCTTATAGTTCTTACTATTATTGGTCTTCTGTGGCTCTGTGGGGACTTTGCTGCTGAACGTGTGGCTGAAGTCACTCAGGGGCTGTGAGCAGCCATGGTTGTTGGTGTAATTTGGGTATGTTACAGCATCCAGAGGCTGTTTGCTGTGCGCCTGGCTCAGGAGGGTGTTGAGGCTATTGTAGAGGCTGGCACTAAGGCCACCAAGGTCAGTGCTGTAGGTGGAGCCATGCAGGGCACCATCGTGGTTTTTTCTTGGCACAGAGAGCAGGTGCTGGTTCTGGTTGTTGCCGGCGGGTTGGTGAAGGTGGTTCTGATGGAGGGAGGCGAGCAGGGCCGCCTCATTCTCGTACACTGAGCAGTTACCGTCCAGGCTGCCTGAGCGGCTGTGGGTAGACACCTGGAACTTTGAAAAGAAGGCCATGATTTATTTTAGCAGCATTTTGATTTCTCCATCTGACTCCCTCTTTGTGATACTGCCACTTTGACTAAACCTCCCCCGTCTTCACTTACCTTGTATCCATCCATCGGTATGGTGACAGGCAGGCTGCTCTGGCGGCTGTGCCTCCAGCTCTGCAGCAGCCTCTGTTGGGCTTCGATCTTTTCCTTCTCTCTCTCCACACTCCTCTGGCCTTCCCTCAGCCTGTCCAGGTTCTGCTGATACTCCAGCAGCTGGGCCTCCAGCTCTTCACGCTGGCAGCGCAGCCGCTCGGCCTCCAGGAGGCACTGCTGCTCTCGCTGCTCCAGCACACTCTCCTGTTCACTCTGTGCACATACAGAACTCACGCTGATCAGAAAACCAAACTCACTCTGACTTTGTGTGCTCAAAACACACTGGCCTCCATTTATGTTTATATAAAAAGCTGAAGGATTGCAAATTGCAAGATGTCTGACAATTTCAGTCTACACATTCATGGTATTTCTCAGACTTGGGGAATTATATGGGATATGCAATCGGACTTGCTCAAAGCTCTAAAAGACATTTTATGCCTTATTTTAAAGCTTCCTCAATTCACTACAAATAAAACCTTCAAAAAAGACATGAAGAACATCTTCAAAAACTTAAAGCCAGTGAAGTTCTCTTTGTGATACTTCGGTATGTCACGATGAAAGTATGGGATGATACAACAGTCACAATGTGGAAACAGAAAGGGACGATAGAGATTTATTTTATCGTCACACATGAACAAACTAACAGAGTGTCGGCATGAGGCTCACCTGTTGTCTCTCTCGGGCCACACACTCTTTGTCCCACCGCTGCTGCTGTTGTTTCAGCTTCACGTGGAGTTTCTGCACCTCATCCACTTCTTCCCTTTTCCTCTCAATCCCCCTTTTTTCAGTTTCTTCCTTCTTCTTTTCAGCACTCCTCTGCTTCTCTGGCTCCTGCATAACAAGTAAATCCCCCAAAACGTTGTGTTATTATTCCAAAGATGTACATCTGAATTATAGTTATACTTCCTCAAAATACTAGTTCAGTGACTGTGATCTAAGCAATACACGTATATTTTGATATGAAAACATGATGGCTGATACCAGGCTGCTTTGCAAGGAGGGCAGGGTTCGGAGCTGGGGCTTTTCTCCGTCTTGGAGAAGGAGTTTTTGGACTTCATAGCAGCTGTCCTGAAGTGTCACTGCTGCCTGCAAACAGGAAGAATCATTCAGATCACTTATTGTATCATAAGCATGATTATAATATTTATTGGGATTTTCCTTTTTTTTTTTTTCTCTTTCAAATTTACCTCAACAACACCAAAGGTTTCACATTTGTTAGATTTGGATAAATCCCAACAATTTGAAGCAGGGCCTTGAAAGGTGGAGGGATGATGAGCCGGGGGTGGAGGTCTATTGATAATTTGAATAACTTCTTGTTCTGATTAAAGGTTTGCAATTTGAATACCCTTATAAATATAGGATGCTTCTCCTGATAGACTTGTGGTTTAATTAATTTGATTCCACTATCAGCACAGTCACAAATCAAAATGTGTGTTTAAATACAATAAACCATAGCTTCACCACCGACAATTGTTTCTTTCTATCAGGGTTTTTCCCCCCGAAATTAATGGGAAACATCTTGCTGGGTAACTTCTTGACAGACTTGTCCAGGACTCCCCGAAGCTCTCTGGCACCCCCTAGAGGGGCCTGCTTCACAGTTCTTCAAGGTAACAAAACATATAACTAAAACAATTAGTGGTAAGTACTGGTTATTGCAGATATTTGTAAAAAATAAATAAATAAATAAATACATAAATAAATGTTTCTTGATTCTTGTGACTTCCCTGACGTATAATCTGAATAAAGTGCTTGACTGATTTTTTTTCTGTTTGTGTGTATTTGTGTAATCTGAAGGCCATTCTTGATTAAAATCAGATTGAATAAACTATAGTAATTAATCTAAATGTTATTACGCCATGATTTGTTTATATTTTGTACATAATCGTGCCAAAATCAGCTAACATGCAATCTCGCCACTATTTAAGATCTTTCAGTCACGGTATTAACTTGCTATTCTAGCCGAGACATTCTCACCTGCAGACTGTAGAGCAGCTGGGTGAGGCTGTGGACGCTCTCTACCACCTGTGGAACAATCAGTTATAGCAGTCGAACTGGAACATGGACATTAACGTTAACAAATGTTGCACATGGGGAATTAAAGTGGTTGAACCTTCAACAGAGTGCCTTTGGTGTCTCCTTTTCTCAGCTCGACCGCGGAGCTCCACAGCGCACTGTCCAATCCTGTTAACTCGCTGTCAGACCCCAGAGAGGTGGAGCTCATACTGAGCGTGCTCAGGTAATCCGCTGGTATGTCGGAAGCAGGGGGGGAGGGGGGGGGAATTTATTAGTGAACTTAGTTTGTATGTGGGCTGCAAAGTAAACTTACAGCCAGAGAGGCGTAGAGTTTATCTGAGACTCACGTTCGGAGGGAGACTCCTGAATGCTGCTGCCATGGCTGTTGTAGCTGAAGCACTCTGGTCCTCGCACAGGAGAGTTCTGACTTTGTGCATTGACGCCGTCACGAGTCTGAAGAATGGTGATTAAGTTCTCAGCTGCAAATACAACAAACACTGATCAAAACACTATGCTTACAATAACAATAACAAACAGAAAAACCATTGCAATTAATTCAAAATCAAATTGTGTTCTACAATATGATATGCTCAATCTCTGCTTTGACATTACTCTAACGGTTTAAAATTAGGGTTAGTTCACCGGTATCAGTATTTGAAATTAATTGACATTGTAATGTCTGCACTTCATTTTCTTGGCGATATTGTGCGCCTGACAGATGTGCTCAAGATATCATGATTGGATCCACTTCAATGTAAACAACTGTAGATCCTTGGTGTCCATGATGACCCTTGAAGAGATTATATAAACAATGTTGTGACCCCCTTCGATTTTACCAGTATTTCTTGCATTTCTTAGTAGCATATACATTTCTTTAATTCTTTCTTCCCACTTGGGGATTGTAGGGATTCTGTGGTTATTGTTTTTTTGTTTGTTTTTTTACTTGTTCGTCATCACAGAAATCTATATTTTTTTCCAGTCAATTTCCATATTTTCCTTATATACATAAAGTGTAAGTCATGATTATCTGCGGTCAATTACAACATCCGGCCACATAATTCCTCCGTCACCTTCTCTGAGTGCTGCTGTGAGTAAAGAGGAGGCCTGTCGAGGGGTTTCACAATCTGTGTACTGTCCTGGCTGTACCAGCAGATGACGGTGTGGTACAGTTTCTGGCGAGTGTAGCGTTAGTTCAGTGAGCTCTGCATAAAGCTGCAGCTTCTCCTCCAGGCTGTTACAGATCCGCTGGTCCTGACCCAACAGTGTCTCTGCACAAAACAAGCAGCAACATTCAAATTTTTAGTTGTTTATCATTACAGAATGATTGAGTTTTTCGCTAAATAATTACATGAAATCAGCATTTTTAAGGACATTAAAAAAAAAAAAAAAAAAAAAAAGCAGTTCTCGCCACCAGGGTCATGTTAGGTTCTTTCTTACCTTGGAACTTTGTCATTTTCTGAACTTTCACTTCGGCTGCTTGCCTCGCTTCCTCTGTCTCAGCACTTCGTTCCTCCTCATCCTCTTCCTCTGGACAACTGCCATATCGACCAGTAGGTTAGATAATGACCGACACAGCAGTGACACACATTAAACAGGCACAGACAGACCCCTAGTCCCGAAGCATGACAGACACTGTGGTCTTAGCCTGACCCACATGTGCTCGGACATGAAGTACCTCTCCACAGCCTGTCGGATGTGCCTCATCCACGTGTTCCTCTCCTCTCTGGTGGTGGTGTGAACTTCATACATCTCGGGCCCCACCGAGGAGGCGGAGATGAGAAACATTCCTCTCTCCTCATTTGCTACTTCCCGAACAATGAGCTTCTGGAGAGGAATTACGGGAGGCTTCTGGTCCTGAAGGAGGCAGCCAGTAAACATGGGTTAAGGAATGGAGAAAGACAAAAGTAACATGTGTGTGCTTTCAAAACATTGTTTTGGGCTAACGCTCACCACGGCAGCAAAGACGAAACGCTGGTCTTTCTCTTGAAGGAAAACCAGAACATCCGTGAGCAGAAGAGCCAAAGTATCTGAGAAGTAAATACACATGGAATTTGGTTTGTCGGGAAACAGAAAATAAAACCATTGAGAGATGGTCACATGGATCATATGCACACCTTTCAGACGTCCTGTTGCAGTCTTCCAGTAAACCAGTCCTTTATACTGCAGATCTCTGTGTTTGCTGTGCATGTCCTGTTTCCGAAACACTTTTCCATTCTTTAACTTGGCAAAGCTCTTGTTTTCCAGTCGAGCCAGCACTTCCTGCAGCTCCTGACACTTCTCATGCCTACTGACAGTCAGATCCACCGCGGCAATGATGTCTCGAATCTGAGCCAAAGCACTCGACAGGTCCAAGTGTTCCTGACTTCCTTCTGCAGGAACAGAGAGCAGGTTAGCGTCTGGCCAGAGAGGTCATTAAAATAGATCACAAAGTACTACACAGATTTATTTATGAGACTGACACACAGGGCACGTGGCACAGAAAACACATTACATAAACACCCACTATTAATTGCTTACAAGCGTAGTGCATTGTTTGTATTATACTAGTATGCAACAATAAAATGAATAGCCTTTGCTGAGTCCGTTGTGACATTGCTTTGAGATCATATGAAACAGGTTTGTATAGATTTGTCATTTTGATTTGGACACAGTACAACAGATTTACCTTGAGTGTACTGTAAAATCCTCTCAAGCAGCACAGGGTACTTGGTGATGCGCTGAGTGACCAGCAGGATGAATTCTGGGACCTCTCGCCGTTTCACAAGAGAGTTATTGCTCTGTTGCTGTGAACAAAATACAAAATTCAGCTTTCAAAAAAAATGTTTACACTGTTTTATAAGCTGATCCCAATTTACTATGGGTGAAGGCAGCGTACAGGCCAGTAGTCCAGCACAAAAGGACACATGACATAATACACCTATATTTACAAGTATGTGAAATTTAGAGTCAGCAGTTCATTTCAAATGCCTGTTGACTTCAGGATCAAACCAAAGAACCCAATAAAAACCTACACAGGGAGAACATTGAAGCCTCAGATGACAGCTGCTCAAATAATCTAAAAAAAAACAAAACAAAAAAAAGATTCTAAGAAAAGGAGCTTACTTTGACAAAGATTTGGAGCTTCTTGTTTTGTTGCTGCAGCTCCTTGAAAACATTCACAGCCTCCATGTGGTGACTGCAAAACTCACCGTACACCTGCTTCATCTTCTCAGCACTTTCATCTGAGAACTGAGAGCAAAAGGGGACGCCCCAAGATAAGACTGATTGCCAGCATGTCTCGACCTGCATTTGTGATTTACTGATCACCAACCTGTTGAAGCAGTATGTCTCCAATCTGATAGATGAGGTAATTTTGGAAGTTCTCAGTTTGGGTCGCAGCTTGCCGGCGATCGTTTAGCGCTCTGAACAGATTCCTGTGGAAGAGCAGCAGGGGGTCCAAGCACGGGAAAATCCGAGCCACACATTCACAATCGAGCTGCAGCTCCTCCAGCATGCCTCTCCTGAACACCTCCGACATGACGGTGAGGGTCTGGATGTGGTGCAGCTCAGTCTGCATCAGCTCTACAAGGTGGAGAAAGAGCCAAAGACGAGTGTCGCCATTGAAATACTCGATAGAAAAACACAATTGTTTCTACAGGAAGACAAACTTAATTAGTCAACAGTTTCACTCAGTTTCAGAATCATAGAAAGAAAATAAGCTTAGCATTGGACAATGTTCTCTAGCCTTTTAAAGAATTTAAGTCTAAGATCGGCCACGACAGAAATGCAAGGTAAGTCATGGGCAAAATGTAAAAATATGTCTGATGTGAGCAGGCAGTTTAATCTTGCAAAAGATTTGTGGACGCAGTCGACAAAACTCAAGCAGGTCGCTGCTTACTCCCTTGACCATGCCCATTCCTGCAGTAATACAGTTCACTTAATTCAGAAAGCTGAAGACGCTCGAAACGTCTAAAAAAAAGTGTTTTTGAACATGACGTGTGTTTTGACTGCACATGGGTGTGAATGTGAGGAAGAAGGCAGTTCTGAAGGCAAAATTCAAACCAAGTATTCCCACGTGGTGTTGGTGGAAAGTGACTTAATGTAGGCGACATTAAAACAGTGATGCTTAACCAGTTATGGTTTCCTGAAACATTTAGGTTGTCAAAACTGAATTGACACATTACAGAAGACCTCAGAAATGGAATTTTTCTTTATTTTGAGAGTCTGTGGTTAAAAATATGTCTGCGTGGGTGCGTCCATCACCGCTTGACTCTCTCTGCAATCTTTTCTAGAGAGAAGGGTGAGCTCACCGTAAATCACATCCTGTCGCTTGATGGTGTGTCTGTCGTGTTGCCTGCAAAACTCTGGACTGACAACAAGACTCCACGACTCCGCTTCAAGCCCCAACAGGTCAGCTGACAAGTCGCTGAGTAGAGGAGCATCAACGGTATCTGTAATAAGAAAAATAATGACCAACGTCATAATTGTGATGATAAAAAAAAATCATCTCAGGAGTGGAATAAATCCTGAATCCAGTCTTTTTTCCTCACCCTGTGTGGTGACTGGCAGGTCAGTGGAGGGTGGTGTCAGTGTGACCGGTGTCCCTTCGTCAGACATCGAGCTGTTCGCACAAGATGTGACGCCAGACTCAGCGTCCACCCCTGCTGCGTCACTCAGCCGCCTGTGGAGGAACAAAGAAGGCCAGAGGTAAACAGGACGATGATTTTTAGAAAGAAAAAAGTGCTTTTGCGTGTGGCCCCGTGCCTAGAAGCATTATGTTTTATTCATTTAGGTATTTTGAAACAGATTGTAGTTTTTGGAAGATGAAGTCATATTTGGCTGTTCTTTTTGTTCAGTATTCTAGATCCAGTTGTGCCTCAGAGTTCATGGATACAAAAGCTCACATGAGACCAGATGCATTAAATCAGTTCCGATATAACACCTTCTGGAAAATTGTCTCACCTAACATTTTATCAGTTACAACCACAGAATTTACATCTGTTGAGAAAACTCACAAAAAATACAACATCAGTCTAAAGATGAATATATATATATATATGTATATATATATATATATTCATATTCTCGTTTTGTAGCGACTGCTGTAATCAAAGTACAAAATGGAAGCGTTACCATGATGTCTGTCACACTGCTGCCCTACCTGGTGTCTATAGAGATGGTGAGGCTCTTGGTGAGAGTGGCCACAGTTTCTCTTTTCTCCCTGGTCATTGTTGGAAGTGAAGCGGACGATGATGAAGGGAAAATGGAGGCTGGATAGTTATCCTTCGTGCAGTCTGAAGGGAAAAACAGCGGGAAGAGGAATCAGCTGCACATTGAGGGTTTTTTATGTTCTGTAAATAAATACCTCGAGGTATTGTTTAGCTTCTACATGCCTTGTTTACATCCATGAAGTCACCGACTATAACTAGAGGAGGATGTCTGAAGCTTTAATCTTTCATTGTTGAACTGAGTATGTAGCCTATTAGTATTAACTACCGTACATACAAAGAATAGGGAAAAAAATTTGTTTGTAGATTATTGTTTGTTGTAACACTGCTTCTCTTCAATAAATATTATACCTTTGAAAGCCTGACGATTTCCTTTTTAAAATTATGTGGGCTGAAAAATGTACCAAATCCTGTCTGTCATTGACCAAGAGAATTGATGTGTTTTTAATGGCTACATAAAACATTTTACCGCTTTGATTCTTATTGTATGGCTACAGAGTTGTTGTTTTTTTTTTTTTAAATGTGCAATAACTAACTTACCTATTTCTCTTGTTAAAAGCTGTTGGGATCCACGGGAAGCTAAGGGAATGTGTCTAATGCTAAATAAATGCTTTTTTATATTTATATTTTGAAAGTTTCTATACATAGTCTAAAACTGTCAAAACTGTGATATGTAAAGGCAGTTAATTGAAGTATCAAAGCATCTTGAGAAAACACACACACACACACACACACACACACACACACACACACACACACACACACACACACACAGGAAGAACATGCAAAATCTACACAGAAAGGCCCTGTGAAAGACATGCAACCTTTTTGCACATGCACAAACATGCACATAACAACAATCTAGGCCAGATCTCCCACTGAGTCAGATTAAAATGTAACTTTTTCCCCCCTAACAGGATTAGAACTCGAGGGGAGGGAGAGGAGGTGGGGACCAATGCCTTACTTAATTCACTACTGCACAAACAAGGGAGGACAGGTGAAAGCTAAATGAATTAAAAACCAAGGGAGGACATTACTGGTGGTCACTCACTCTGTGGGAGAGACAAGGTCTTGCTTTTCATCAGCACTGCATTCCTCTCCTGCGGCTTCTGGGGCAAAAAAAGGAATAAAAAAGACAATTATATTAACATCAACAGCTGCATATCCTTGTGTTTACGCTGAAAATAAAGTTTTGATGTTGGCCTCTCTCTGTCTTGCACGCGCGCACACGTGCACACGCGCACGCGCACACGCACACACACGCACACGCACACACACACACACACACACACACACACACACACACACACACACACACACACACACACACACACACACAAAAGTACAGCGAGAGCAGCTGCCCTCAGATATTGTGGTTATGCATCACCGGTTTGTGATGTCCAACACATTCCCGGAGTTCCTTTGTCACCAAGTGTTGGAATTTACTCTTCCTGCGTTACAAACGTCCTTTCCACTTGCCTCCATAAATGACTGACTTATCTTATTTCTGGCATTTTGCCTTTATTGGACTGCAAAGCTCAGTATTACAGATGACACAGGGAGATTTAGGGAATGTCACACTTGGGCTAGACAACCAATAGATCAATGACAAGTTTTATATTTGTTGTAAAATTGAATCAATTAACTTCACTACATAAAGAATAAAAACAAAACAAAACAACACAATACTGAACAAAACTTGGAACTACATTTAACATGAAATTCTCATATTATTTTAAAGCTATTCTATATTTTGTACGTGCTAAAACTTCATAATGTGTCTAAGAACAAAGTATTGAGATTTGGTAATGCACTTCTGGTAGTTGAAGCAAAACAAACTTCACTGAAAAATGCAACCATTGTTTATGCAGTTGATTCTTTGTAAAAGTAAATATAAATCTAAATGTCTGACATGTTTCGTAATGAAATCTACTACATAATGAATTTCCTCACAAACACTCAAGCAGGAACAAGGAACAAAAACCTTTGTGAGTCAGATGGACGAGAAGTTATAATAATTTTGAGTTACAAATATTTGTTTTAGAAAAGTGCAGAGCCTCTATCACCTGTGTGTTTTCTGCACATGCACACATGCCCAGATCAGAAAATGTCCGTTTGGTACTTAAAGGGAGCCAGCAAGTTTTTTTCTTCCCATTAGCGCTGTGTAACAATGTCTCCATAAGTGTGTTACCACCTCTTTTATGATACAGAAGAACAAGCAAACAGGCTTGTTTATACAGTACAAACAGTGCTATCTATGACAAGTAATGAATCTGCATGTGTAAATATGAGTTTGATTTCAACTGACAGAGTAACGTGCAGGTTTTCACGGAAGACGTTGCCCCTCAGTGACTTTTCATTCACTAAACGTCGCAACAATAAAACCCTCAATGGAACTGATGTAATTAGTGATGCATGGGGTTCTCTGACGAGAGGACATTATATTTGTAGGTGATTTGGGACATCAAATACCAAAAGTACAAAGTAAAGTTGACCCAATGAAAAGGATGAGGCCGTGAGAGAGGTTGTAAAGGATATAATACTCAGAATCCCTTGAGATTATGATTCTTAATTGCTTGCTGTAAAGTATTTCTTTTATTTCTTTATAAACCTTTTCTAAAGCACTGTGAATTGCCTTGTGTCTGAATGATGAAATATTGATACATTCCCCTTGCCTTGCCTATTGTTTGTAATAAAAGATGAAACTTTTGTTCACACCAGTGGCTTGTAAACTGCAGAGCAGGCCTCGTTTGAGGTCAGCAGACAACTTCAGCTCTCTGGTGCAGCGGCAGAAATAATCTGGGGATCGGGGGGAGGGATGCCATTTCCCCACAGGATCCTTTTAGCGTTTGAGACGAAACCATGATAATTATTTTTATTGGAGAGTTAAAATACTAAAGATTTCATTAAAACTGATTTTGAGAAGTAATTTTGACTGTTGGTAATAGGCTTTAGTGTAAACCAAACAGTTTTATCAGATGGGGGAAAAAAAGATAAGTAAAGCGTTTAACTTGCCGGAGAAGACTTGCGGGGCTTTTTTTTTTCCTATGGACACCTGTTAGCAATAATATATTATAATGTGAAAAACATGACAAAGCCTAATATTCAACCACAACTACTTTGTGTGAAACAAAGTATGTGCTGTGTAAAAGACTAAGGCCTAGGGTGGCACTCTGTGTTCAAGCCCATGTTTCATCAACCCTCAGGTTTAATCATTTTGATGCATTTTTTTTTTGTTCTCCCTAAATTAGAGCTTAAATGAGATACAAAACAGTTACAGTTACCTTTCCACAAACAGCAACAGATTCTCTGCAGTTTTTATGGACATTCTGGAAACAGTCTGCAAACAAGGATGGACAAAATTCAACTTAATTTCACGCCAAACAATAAAAAGCAGAATAATCACATCTCTGGCTGCACTATTCTCATTACTGACTGCACTGCTCCTGACGAACAGGATCAACTTTAGGTCTTCCTTCAAAACAGAACATCAAGGCAGCACGTGCAACGAAACCTAAACACACCCTAAACAGTGCCGCCACTGCGGGATGTCAAAAAACAACAGCATTGACAGTGTAATACTTACTGGAGCACTGCAACAGCTCCTTCCCAGAAACAGACTTCTCACAGGCCACACAGAGTGCTGGGCCACATGGAGACACAGGAACAAACTGGTGTCCATTAGCAGCTCCTGACTTCTCCTTTCCATCCTTCGTCTCCTTCCCCTTGACCTGTGATGTCAGTCATAAATATTTCTAATTTACTCATTTAGCTTGACTTGCCTGTGGTTGATGCCACAATGCTGTATAAACCACTGGAGCAGAAATTACATGAATACGAGCCGCGGACACTGAGAGGGACTGAGCAGGCTATCTTTTTCTTAAACACACCTGTTAAAGTGAAGTTAGTTGAGATGAAGGGGCCTCTGCGTGAGCTTCTCTGTTTACTTTGTTAAGGTCCGCGGGGACGGCTGCTGTTATGGTGCTCTATCCTTAAGGGGGGGGGTGAGCATTACAGGGATCCTTCAGTGTAAGCGTGCGATAGCACAGTGTTTATTTTCTTATCAAATGTTGCAAGGAAGTAGAAGAGTGTGTGTTTGTTTTTTAATGGCTGGTGTGCATTTTGTGTGTGTTCATACATTTAAAAAAAAACGTACACGTGGTCATGAGATGAAGCGTATACTACGGAATGTGTTTTGGTTCCTCGTGCTGTGCGGAGGGGTGATCTACGTGTTATGTAAGAGAATATTTTCACTGTGTCCTGTTGCTAAGACCTGAAGAGAGAGAATTGTCTGCCTTGCCAAATAAAGGCACAGCGCTCAAACAATGGCCCCTCCAGTACAGGAATTCTGACCTGGCTTGTCTGGGGGGTGGTGGTAAACCTTTTACTGCACTAGTTTGGGAAGCCTTCCAACTTGGACTTTTTCTTTTATTAGAAAAGTTAACTGTGGAGATCTTCAATCGTGTCTGAGAAAACATGCAGGGGAAACCACTGCCAGCATGTTTTCCACTGGAGGAAAATCCACTGTGGCGTCTCACCTTGGTCTTGCTGCGAGTGCTTGACATCCTGCTTTTGAGGAAGCTGAAAGTTCGGCTCACTTTGTACTTCTCTGACTCGACCTTAGATGGGATTATGTATTTATCCCACTCCTCATCCTCGATCCTGTGCCAGAGAGAAAATATTAGTCAGAAACGGCTTTTATGACTTTGGCTGGTGTAAGACTGCAGTATCATAGCCAACATGCACACCCTTTAATGAATTTGTCTTTATTTTAGTTTTAGAAGAGGAGAAAGCATTGGATACCAGCTGCTCTGGTGTCATGCTGGAATGAAAGAATGTCCAGACAGACTTCCAGGACCCCTGGTCTACAGATTATTACTCTTAACAACATGCTTGGCATGCTTGTAAGTCTCTATGGTCTCTAGAGGATGCTATTTATAGTATGACCTTGGTAAAATGCAATTAATAATGTGTCAACTATTTACAGTAACTTATGCTATGACACACATTCTAGGTGAAAGGCAACAGACAGGCAGTACAAAGGAGAAACATGCAGAAACACATAAAGCCTCTGCAGCAACCTGAATAAAGAGTGTTAATTTAATGGACAGGTTCCTACATCACCAGATGCAGCTGCAAAGAATTCATGTGGTTAATAAATGAGAAGGGGAATGTTTTTTGTTTTTTTTTTAACGACAGGGTTAGAACGAGCTAAGCCACACATGCATGGCTGTGAGGCTGCTTTGATGAAAACATACTCTTTGAGGAACTCTGTGAGGGTGAGGTGTTGGAGTGATGCGCTGCTGTCCTCCTCTGCTGACTGGGCCCGCTTACGGAAACCCAAAACCCTGCACGGATATAAAACACCTCAGACCGGGTTGTTGTGTCTCTGCTCATACGGCAAGTCAAAATGTCAATGGCAATGTTTGCAGAACATTTGATTAAACGCTACAAACTATGTGTGTGAATAAGATGTGTAAGTTGCTACATACGGTTTTTAGTAGAACATAAAACATATGATTGCTTAAGGCACAGGCAATGTCACATATTGTTAAAGGATCAAAACTGACATCGCAAATTAACAAATAGTTGAGAGTCTGATCAGACTGATGTCAATATTGTGCATTAACATGATTTATTGTAGTTTTAATACAAAATAAAACGTGATATATTAACATTATTGCTCTATTGTTATTTCTTCTGTTAGCATAGCTATTAGAGGGGAAAAAAATGAATTAGCACATGATGGGGTTGTGAAGCAGTGAAATAAAATCAGCCATAAAATGAACATGGCTCGCGACATTTATGAAGCGGAATGAAGATGAGCAAAGTTGCGTTACATGTTAGAATTATGAGACGCACTGTTAACTAAGAACAATTGTTTAAGTGTATATGCAGGATGAATACTACCATATGTGCATGCTACAAATTCAGTAACATTGATGTGGTCCGGAAATTAGCAAGATGTTTTTGAGGTCTAACATCCAACAAAACCCTTAGTTTAGTTGTTACACTCAGGGTTATTTTGAGGTTTGCAATCAGAGACTGATTCTGGATCCATCCACGCAACAGGAAGTATGTCACATCCTGCTCACTCAGACCCTAACCACAGGCCTCGCACGAGAGAGACATAAACACATACATACACACACACACACACACACACACACACAAACATACGCATGGAGGCCCCATCAAAACCAATCTGACCACTGGTCAACAGCTATGGGTAAATATGGAGCAACGCCTCGGCAGGATCCTGCACAGATGGGTCGGGTCTTGACTAAGCCCATGGAATGACACACTGGTTTTACCTCTTTTCTCTGGCCGTCTCAGTCAGGCTGAACGCTCTCTGCTCTGAAACGTGGAGCAATGAGGACAAACAAGTGAGTAAGTCAAAAGTACATGCTAATCTAGAGATAATATTATGCATTCCAAGTAAATCAGCTGACAGATTTCAAAACCATCATCCCCAATTAGAATTGATTTGGAATACAGAGGTCTATGAAAAGGTCTCGCAAACAAAGCTACAGAGAAAAACCAATGCGGCAAGTTATGCTAAAAGAAAAAAAAAATCAAGACAGCAAAGGTGGAAAAGAAAAAATCAAAAACATGAATGAAATTGTACCCATGTACCCAAAAGTGAAAGATATTTTAGTTAGAAGCGAGCTTTTCAGATGATTTGGAGAAGTTGAGCAAGTTTTAAAGAGGAAAAGCCTGCTTTTAATTACTTGATCCCCATTAATTCTGACTGAGGCAATAGTTTGTGCGGAATGTAAACGTCACGCTCACCACCAGGAATAAAACTTTACCACAGATACAGAGCTGCACAATTTGGGCAACAAGGTCTTGCAAACATTCCACAATAGTGAATGCTATTTGTGGACATTTTATGAATAATTATTTCTTTTAAGTCATGTAGAAATATAACAAATCCTTTGAAGATAAGCCTTAAACTGTGCAGGTCTTGATCACCACCAGTTTGCCCAATAGCTTACCACAAGGAGTGATAATACCGAACTAAATGCCTTCAGCAACCAACCAGCAGTGTCTCACTTTAGCTTCTCTTGTACTTACTAACATGGTTGAGACGAGAGAGGGACTTAGAAAGGGATAAAGCCTGAAGTAGAGAACGACCGCTGCTGCTGAACGCGCCATCTACATGGAATAAAGCATGGCCTTAATGCCACACACCTTCAACCTACTCCCAAACACCACTGTGTGCGTTGCTGTTTCAAAGCAGCGCTGACGGTAAACACATGTGTACTTTATAGAGTTTCGGCTGATTTATGACACCTGTCTGGTGTGCACCCCCTCCCCCAGCCCCAGTAAAGACATGTGGCACATTTGTCCGTTCAGATGGTCCCTGGGAATGAAGAGGCTACAGAGCACAGAGGTTAAAGTTCACTCACCTTCTGCCAGATCAGTGATAGTTGCGTCTCGGTTTAGCAGCGGCCGTGACGGCTTGGCTTTAGGAGAGGAGTAGGAGTAGGAGCGCAGACGGACGTCAGGTTCTTCTGGGTTCTTGGCGGAACAGATCAGCAGAGCAGTAAGCAGAGGTTCACAAGTTCAGTCAACAGGAATATTGGAGGGTAACATGGCCAATGGAGCCACGAGCACTTGACCTTTTGTTCACGTTATCGAACTGTTGACAGTGCGGGCTTATCTGCTGATGACTGTCTGTGTGGCAAGCTGAGGCCATTATAATATCCTATTTTGCATTGCTAGGTGTATTTGCTTTTTGGTATTTCAATGTGAAAGTAATGTTTTCAGAACAAATCCTGCAGGCAATTTGCTAATTAAATGTGTGAGTGCAGTATAGACAGGAGGGCATTGTTTGAATGGAATGAAAACAGGGTTGAAAATAGACACAGGTGACTTTGTTTGCTGCAGTTGTACTATTATGCGAATAGTCTGAAATGAAAACAAAAAGAGAAACAACTAAAAGCTTTGTAAATTCCCTGCCTGAAGAGAAAAATAGTTGTACACACTGCTTTGATTTAGAGTTGAAGAAGAGATGCTGGTGAGCCAGGAGGCTAGATAATTCTGCACACATGGAGATGAGGGTATACCTTGGTGGACTTGTGCGTGCTGTCTGAGTTTGTGCGATTGAAATCGGGTGAAGCATCAAAAGAGTCCCTTTCTTCTCCGGAGCTGGAGAGGAATATGGAGTTCTGCTTCAGAGAGGCGCAGGGGTAGGAATGTCCCAGTATGTCCTCTTCTCCACTGTCACACTCCAGACTCGGGCTATTTGTTCACACACACAGACACACATATTTCCATTGGAAACAAACTGGTAGACTTGATTAATCAAAGTCAAAAATCTTGGCATCCCATGCACCCTCATGTTGAATAAAAGTCTAAAAAAAATACAATGTTTAGGCTTCTGTTGAGAAAATTACAAAACCACAGAGATATTATTCAGATTAGTTCCCACTTAAATCATGAAAATCACATCTGAGGATAATTATGTCTCTATCCTGTCAAAGGTTCAAGAAGATGGTGGATGACAACATAATGGATCATGATAGACCTAATTATTTAGATTAGATAATGGCAAATGGCCTCCATGGACAAATATGAACACCATGTAGCTTTTGATCAATTCTGTTGTTTCCTGCATGACTGAGGAAACTGGAAGGAATGTAGAACATGGAACACATAAACAGCTCAATTGTATTCAAGCTTCCTGTCACTTTCCGAACCTTCGCTGACTACAATCACTGAAAAGGCCAGAATTTTGCTGGGTTTCACAAGAGGTTACATCTAAGTACATTGGTATAGATTAGCAAAGGACAAATTGTACTTAAATAAGTAGGTCACAGCACACATGGCTTTATTTGTTTGTTATTTTACTGTGCAAATGTTTCATATTCAGCTGCAATGATTTTATTATATCAATAAGTACAAGAAGTTATACAACATACTTGTTTTTTGGGGGGTTTTTTTCTCACGAAAACATGTAAGACTCAACCGACTGTAGGGCTCTTACAATTAAGAAGAATCAAGCATAGCAGTGTCCTACCTCAGGCCCTGGCTCGCCTCCGTCAAGCTGAACCCTCTATGATTTAAAACCGGAGAGACTGGTGAGCACGTCTCCGCTTGACGCCTCTGCGCTCCTTCGAACAACCGTAAGGCAGAAGCCAGGGGAGAGGAAGGAAAATACGGGGAGGAGGCGAAGGTAGAGGGGGGAGAGATCCGAGGCGATGGCTCCCTGTCGTTCTCCGGGCTGGTGTCTTGGATTCCCCTCTGCTCGTTATGGGGTGAGGATGGGTGCCGGTTCTGGGGGCAGCTCCCCGAATACGGTGGAGTCATGGAGAAGGAATCCCAACAAGGGCTGCCAATATGGGACGTGGGGCTGACTTCTTCTTCCCCTGGAGATCTGTATTTAATGTCAGCTTCGTCCACCTGGAACACAAACGTCAAAAGGAAATGGAAAATAACCATTCATCTGATTAGTTGATGTAATCATGAGAAACAAAACAGGCACTTTAACTGGACTCACCTGGTCCACAAGCATGGCGTTGGCGTACACTTGGTCTTTGCCGTGTATCAACGCTGAGAGCCGGGCAGCCGCAGCCAGAGTTGGGGATGAGGCCTGGTTCTCCCTTATGGACTGAGTTTTCTCTACAGAGAGTGAAGAAGCAGCAGAGAGAGAGCGAGAGAGAGAGAGAGAGAGAGAGAGAGAGAGAGAGAGAGAGAGTAGAAAAGAGAGGGGGGGGGGGATTTTTCAATATTGCATTTGGTTTCCAGAGCAACACCAAATAACTCCTCACAAACACAGGAAGTGACATACACATCCTGGGCAAGTTGCATGTCATTGTTCAAGACCAGGAGTCTCTGGGTGAGGGAGCAGTGTGTGTGTACTGTGCATGTGTGTACTGTGCACGTGTGCACATGTGAATGCGTAAGTGTGTGTGCGTGTGTGTGTGTGTGTGTGTGTGTGTGTGTGTGTGTGTGTGTGTGTGTGTGTGTGTGTGTGTGTGTGTGTGTGTGTGTGTGTGTGTGTGTGTGTGCGAGTGTGTTAGGAGTGGCCCTTTGCAGACACACGTGAATGGCTGTGCATGGAGCTGTGAGTGGACTTCTGTGGGTATGTTTCTTTCCCACCCTGCCTTCGATACAGCAGTTCAGTGGAAATAACTCCCGGTGAGCACACAGTAGCATTGAGAGCAGCCCGTCGGACACAGTGGAGTCACTGTGAGCGGTCGCCTGGTTTTGCAGTTAAACAGGGGAAAACACTCCTGCTCTCAAAACACATGCAGCTCCCTCTGGGATGCTGCCCTGCATTAAGCACACCCCCTCCACAACAAATGTTCTTAGAAGGCATTTCAAGCTAGAAAATAAGCCTTGCATGCAAACAAAGGAGCCTAACATTACGAGTCACACCACACTTATTACTGTTATTTTCTTAATAACAGTTTGTCACGCACAAAGCAAAAACTATATAATAATTCTAAAATTATAATTAATGAAACCTTCAGTAAAATCAGTGAAATCGAAACAGTATCACTTCTACTTCATACATAATTGGGGAAGTTCCAACTGTGACACGAGATTCACATCAAGGTTAACAGCTGTTTACAGTGTATGAACTTTGAAACACATGAAAACTATTGTTTTCGGACTCTGGTTAGGTACCTGTGGTTTTAAACAGTGTCATTTGCTAAAATGGGAACATTAGTTGAATACAGTTACTAGTCATTCCTCTATGAAGTCGAATAATTACTTGTTTCTAATACACAAGTTCATTTTCAAAGTAACAGATTTATCTCTATAAGGAATGTCTTGATAGAGTGCATGGAGGTGAATTGTTGTGGCACATTCGCTGAGCTATCAGCACAGTGAGAATCAGAGAAACACATCCACAAATCACTCTTTACTTTTAATTTTGAGAAACTGACCATGTCCAAGAATTGAGCTTGTAAACATCTGAACATTTCTTGCAAAAACAAAAACAAAACATTCTTAGTATCTAAATCATGAGGAACATACCAGCCATCCATAAATCCATCAACTAATCCTTGAAACTCCAGCGAGCTCATGAATATGCAGAAATACACTGTAGATAAACTCAGTGGTTCAAACTTTATGAATGCATTTTGTGGAAATGCGGCTTTTTATGAGCTTGCCATTCACAGGGGGAAATATATTTTTCAGAACTTGTCTTAGCTCACTTTATATTATTGTGCTTTTTGGGACCGTTTCACCTTATGTTGGCCAAGCTGTGCCAGCAAGAGAAAAACACATCTTTGGCATCACTAGTTTGACCTCAAGCCCTTAAGCAGTCATCAAAACGAGACTCAACAGCTCTTTTTCTAAACAAATCCATAGTTTATCCATCGCTTCCAGGCTGCCAGCACCACAGAGCAGAAGAGACGTCCAGCATTTGCAACAGAAAATAAATCAGACCAACAATTGGCTCTGCTTCCTGTAGGCGGTAAGACCAATAAATCTGAGAGGCAACAGGGATTCAGACACTGATGAGGACACCAGATGATTCCCGTTACATCCACATCAAATATAAACGAATTAACTCAAGTCCAATGATGAAAGGACACAGAAAGACCACATCAATCATATATCTGAAAAGTTTTAAGTAGTCTTTCAAAGAGAAAATGACACAATGTTACAACTTCTGTTGATGGAAAACATCTGGATGCTCTTAGATTCAAATGAAAACAATATACCGTATATGAACCTGCATTTAAATCCCAAATACCTGCACAGAATCACGTTAGACCTTCGACCATGTATCACGGGATTAGTTGTAGTAAAACATCAAATCCACAGAAGGGGTCAGTTCCATGATGTGGGTTGATCTGCTGTTGGAGCGCAGGTATCATTTCATAGGCAGCCACTTCAGACCTTTGACAGACAGCTCTAATGGTTCAGGTTCTGGGCCAGGTCCAAAGCCACAGCTGGCCGCCATGGCTCAATCATTCACACGTCTCTGATCCATAAACGCCACTTCAGTGAACATTACTGTCGGGCAGTGTGATCTGTGTTTAACATTAGTTAACTGAGGGAATAGCAGAGAAGCAGGGAGTTCATATTACTAAGAAGTGAGAGCAGTACAAAATCCATCTTTCTGCCAGAGGAGCAGGCTTCATCACACAGGGAGCACTTTCCACAGGTTGCCACCTGAAACACAAGTTTCAAGAAATGCGGAGCAGTGTGTGTGTGTGTGTAGGGGGGCTATTTATACAGGACTTTTTTTGCTCTCTTAAGGTATATTTGGAGTGGTGTGATATTCATAGTGTGTCCCCGAGTGAGAGCCAACCCTATACAGTAGCAGTGCTTGGAGTCACTACAGAGGGAAAGAGAGACTGCAGAGACTCAGACAAAGACAGCAGTCAGTGCCAGGTTTCCAGACCAGGGTAGTTAAACACAGAAAGTGACCCTTCAACCCATGCACACCCCTCGGGGGGGTAGAGAGAGAGAGAGAGAGAGAGAGAGAGAGAGATTGAGGACAGCGATGGAGAAGAGAGGGGGGGAGGCAGGGCTATTACAAGGGCTCTTTCTCAAACTCTCCTCTCTCTTCAGAGACTGTAGAACATAACAGCAAGTTAAAGATAAAAACATGGTCATAATTATTAACTGTATAAACACCTCGGCCTGTTTATTATAAGGGTGAAGAGCTTACCGGCTCCCTTCTTTTATGATGTAAGCTGCTTTCTCAAAACCGTACTACACAACGGTCACTGCAAGAAATGATGTCGAAACTAAAATAACAAGCCATGGATACAAAAATAAAATCAGAGGGTGTTATTTTATACAAGGGGAATGCAATTATTCAGCTTTAGTGCTTGGGCCGTTTAAATCATTAAAGCAATTGTCCACCAAAATCCACAAACCCGCTCTGAGTTATGACACCTGTGGTAAAACATCCTGATCCAAGCATCACATTCCCATTGTGTTTACATTTTAAAGCGTCACTCTGCCACACAGATCCAGGCAGAGCTGAAACCAAAGTGAGCAACAATCAATTCTGAGAGTTGAGACATAAACTTGCGGTCGCACACACACACACCTGAAATCACATTTCACTTTGCAGGTGCATCGTTGCACTCAGGAGGCAATTTCTAAAAATGTCCATTCAAGGTTCATATGGGCAGCTCCAGACATGCATGGTGAGTATGTCTGAGCACCTCAGCAGAGGAGAGCAGATATTAAATACACCAATGTCAATCACAATTAAGGAGCAATAACATGGATCACCTTGCCAGGGGTTTATAATGAAAGATGAGGAGAAAACCACTGGAGTGGAGCCATGACACAGCCATGACAGTAATATAATCTTCCCTGGTGTCTCTCTTTCTGTTCTTCACCCTCTTCTCCCAACAAGCACACCAGCATTTGCAGACATCCAAGGAGCAGTTTAACCACCCTGGTTTATTTTTGCACTATTTTTAGCATCCTCTTCAGCTCTCCCACGACTCACAATGGAGCAAAAAATAGGTACGCCAGGTTTAAGTGTCAGTATTCATTTATACTTGGTACAGTTTCACATAAAACCACTGAATTTCCACTTCAGTCGCACACTCAATGCCACTATGAGCTGCATATCAAGTTTCCCTTTAGCATTACACACCAGCAGTCACGTGAGGGCATGGCTCCTCAGTGGGGGTTCACTCATGCACAGAGTAGTCTGGGCTGAAGATGTCAAAAGTCCCCCACCAAACCACTCAATCAGCCTTGGAGTGGACATCTGACATTCCCCAAGGTACTGTCACATATCAGGTTACATCACTGACAAACATGTAGTTATCTCACTGCTGCAGTGGAGGCCTGTGAGTAAGAGTGTGTAATGGGAAAAGTCTAATTTTAACTTTATTGTTCCACCAGTGAATGGTGAAACATGTCTGCCAAGAGGGCAGCTTTGCAGTTCAGTCTCACATTTGCCATCTCTAACACAGAGGAGCCATATGGTCGTTTGTTAAGCCAACGGTTTTCTCTTCTAAATTAGACCAAATGGATGTCGTGTCTGTCAAATGCTGCAGACTGCACGTGTGTCAAGCTCATTTTTAAAGGAATATCTGTCTTCAATATTTGTGGTAACTCACGCAACTGTGGGTGTTGACGTGAAAGAAACACAAAAAAGTTCTTTTTTTTCTTTTGCTACTTTACCTTTTTTCCCCGTCTTTCTCCGCATCCTCATCTTGGGAAACGAAGGCCAGGAGTAGTTGAAAGGAGAGTCTGAGTCAGAATCCATGATTCTTCGGTGTTCGAGAAAATCCCCCCAAACAGCTGAAGGTGTTTGATAAATGGGTGAACGGCGCCTCAGATTACATCCATTCCCACATGGCTGAACAGACTGCGGACTGGCAGCAGCACTTCTTCCAGAGACCCGCTGCAGACACTCTGACACTTCAGCAGTGAGCCAGCATGTTCCCCTCTGTCTCCCCAAACTACCCCTCCCCCTAAAATCCTCCCCCTCCCCCTGCCACAACTCTGAATCAACTGGACTGGACCCTGTCCTTTTCCTCTCCTCTTTTTTTTTCTTTTTGGGAGTTCTTCCTCTAACTACCGCCGTTTCCTGCTCATCTCAAATCTGCGCCAACTCTTTCAGTCTATAAGTCTTTCGATGTCTCCCTGCGTCACTCACAACACACACAGGGCCCAGTGAGTGGAAGAGAGATCAACACATGCTGACAGGAGCAAAGGGGGGAGGAGGGTCCTGACGGCCGGAAAGAGTGAGTGAAGGAGGGAGAGAAACGGAGGGAGACAAAGTCAAATATAGGAGTGACTTCAGAACCTGCAGCGAAGACAAACATGGAGGCAGACGGCGTAGCGGAGGTGAGTCTCAGACACGGGGGAAATCATTAACCTCGCGGGTTCATGATTGTGAGATACAGGCTGCAGAGCTGCACACTCCACACACTTCAAGCCTGCGAGCAATGCGGCTTGAACGCGCCCAGTGCCACATGTGAAGAGAGTCCTTCTCACCATTCTCTCTTTCTCTATATTTTAGCATGTCAAAGCCAAGCAGGGGGGTGAGGAGGAGGGGGGGGGGGGGGGGGGGGGGTAGATTGCCAGGTCAGCCGCTTCACCATGGAGACAGCAGTGAGAGCTGCTGCTGTTTTCTTCTAACATGTTTTTACACCCCCAGTGACCCCCCCCTACCCACCATCCCATTGCCAACCTGCAAGAGTACAGTGCCCCATTCGGTGCAGCAAAGATTCAAGTAAAGTTTGGCAAAAGGGGTGGCAAATGGGGTTTACTAGACACATGAGACAATGGGACTGTGGAAAGAGGCCAAACATGGGTTTATAAATGCACATCAATAAAGGAATGGGAAAAAAGATGGACAGAAAATAGGTACACCGTGACTGTAGAAAGCAGTGTGTGTGCGAGTCTATGTGTCTGTATGTGGATGTGTGTGTGTGTGTGTGTGTGTGTGTGTGTGTGTGTGTGTGTGTGTCTGTGTGTGGGGAAATGGGGGTGGGGGTGTTGGCACTGTACCGGTGAACATTAATGCTGCCTTTGTGGGGTCTGTGTGAGGTTTAATCCTTTTTTCCGTTCTCCAATTAGATCCCTCGGTCGGGGTCGGAGGCTCTTGTTGGCGCTCACGGCGTTAAACTTATCGTCTGTTGTCACCCAGCCAAAACGATCCATATCATAAATCTCTTTCTTTTGACCCCCACCCCTCGTCTCTCTTTTCCCCAGCTTTGCGTGCAAAACACATGCACACTCACTCACACATCATCTCCTCTCCGCTCCCTGGGGATCTCAAAATGCTGCTGGAAAACTGCATTCAGCAAAGCCCTGGCAACCCCCATTCAGCCACAAACACCCCTTTTTTTTCACTTTGCTATACCCCATGCCCCCTTCAGAACGCTCTTCCCTGCTGCATTCTTCTTTCTAAATGCACGCGCTCACGCACGCACGCACAGACCAACGACATACACATACAATGACCTCCTTCCTCTCTTCAGCTGTGGAGAGCAGAGCCTCTCAGGATGAAGTGGCCTTTGCTATTTGTTCACTAAACTCACATTAAAATGCTGACCTGGGAGGGTGGGGTGGGGTGGGGTGGTGTGTGTGTGTGTGTGTGTGTGTGTGTGTGTGTGTGTGTGTGTGTGTGTGTGTGTGTGTGTGTAGGTATATGGGTGCAAGTGTGTGCTTTGGGTGGAGTTCTTAGATATTGGGGGCAAAAGGAGGGCAGAGATGGGGGAGAAAGAGGAGGGAATAGTCAGATTAAGTCCCAAGGAGAAAGAGGCATCTTCTTGAAATATCAAAAATATGGTATCCACGCTGTGAACAAATAAAAGCCTACTTATGAATTGCATTTATAGTCACAGTCTTGCCAGTAGTGTTGCAGAAAATTTGAACTGAAGAGAAGAAAGATGACATCAAGAAAACAAGAGAACATGACATCTACCCTCTAAATTCCTCATTCCCTGCTGAGGTTCTGGCTACACAACTTCTGTCTGTCTATTTGATGACGCATTAGCCCGAGTTAAGCAGCCATATTGCAAGTGTCAACAAATAGAGTGGAATCACAATATAAGCTTGGCTACTGTGGGGAGAAAGACAGAAAACCTGCCGATCACTCGCGCTGCTTGACAGATCAGGAATGTCTGATGAAGAACTTAAATTCTTCAAGGGTCAAATGAACATTGTTATCCCGGAAAAATGTACAAAACCTGAGTCACTTCCAGTCTGCACTGTCTTCTCAGTCAAACATACTATTTAAGGGGAAACTTGAAGAGAAACTGAACTGCAGACCATAATTCTTCAAATTCAGCCACAAAAAGTCATTTGAAGGGGTCAGTCGAGGTCACAGGGAAGCAGCCTTCAAAGGCTATGCAGAAAACATGAAAACCTTCAACCAGCCAACAAACACAGATAGAAATTCACATTAACATACATGCATACAGAGGAGTAGCTGGCTAAAGCATCTAGCATGGAAAACTACACCAGCCACAGGACGTTGAGATTGCAGATGTCCATTGCCAAGTATTATAAAGCCTGAAGCCTCAACTTGTAACCACAGCATTCTTATGTTGAGGCATCAGTCTACTCTGAAGCAATACAAGCCAATTATTAACCCACAGGATGTTCCCACTTTTGACTCCTTCATTCTGTGAAGGCAGATCCTCCTGAAGCCACCTTCAGACACCTTGTTAGGAGTTACCATAGCTCAGCTCAGTTCCCCTGACTCATTGTTTGCCCAACAAGGGTGACTCACGATTTGCTACGAGGGTGCTGTCAACATGTCATATAAAACGATTTCTCCTCAGTGCCACAATAACCGTAAACACAGAGTTGACAAGAATGCCAAAACTGCAGAGAGAAGGGAAGGGGGGGCAAAACTAAGTCAGGGGCCTGAAATGTGATCCTACAGTCAGCGGGGATGGGAGACAGCCAACGTCGAGGATTAGAGGTGAGTTCCAGTTTCTGTTCAGGAAAGGAAATGTTTCCTGCCGTTGGAGTTGCCTAATGATTGGAAGCTACTTGGATAACTCCATACGAATGTAACACCACTCAAAATAACAATGATCAGTTTCAGCCTCCACGGGGTATGATCCATAGATGAGGTTCGGCAAGCTCTAAAATTAAAACCATATTCAACAACAGACTTTTGTCAGAGTGACAATGCTTGCAGGGAAGTCTTGAAGGATTCGTAATATTTACCAGAGACAGACTGAGAAGGGCCGTCCTCTTCGTCCTCCTCATTCAGGCAGAACATCAGCGGCTCCTCGTACCCCTCACCGAAGAAACTGGGAGCCTTTTTTCACACAAGAAAACAACTGTGAGATTTTCACTATGAGCTACAGGCGCACCACAAAAAAAACAACAACCGGTGAGTGCAGCTAAGTACAAAAACACAAGTGCTTGGCCTGTGCCGAAGGTGTGTGAGAAAGTTCAATTAGTTAACCATCTGTATCGCATTTAACAGATCCTATTGGAGGAGTGAATCATGTGCACACCACACCTCTCAAAACATGAAACACACATTTGACCGCGCACAAAGTCAGCCATTCACTGGTGTGCGCAAGGTGCCAACAGCAGCACTTCAACAATGAGAGCGACACAATGTGGCGTATTGAAGGGCAGCCACGGCCCTCTGGCCTTGACCACAGCTTGCCACGAGCTGCAGATGTTCACCGAGTCGAAGTGAAGGGTATTAAACTGCAACTTGTAATAACACTGAGAATATTTTACTCATGAAGTGAAGCATGCAGCGATTGTGCTCTGGCCTAGACTTTCTTCTCGTCTTTTTTTTCACCAAATCAAAAACACGCTTATTTTGTTAGGATGTATTTCAGCATCTGTGTACCTCAGTCTACGTTGTTGGGTTTTTTTGGGTTTTGTTTTTTACAGATGGAGATAAATAGGGACAAAGACTTCAAGATGAAATGCAAGTTGCTTTCAAGTTATACGTTTTTTGTTTTTTTTTACAAACACAATAAACAAAAAAACTTGTCAGTATACTTGTACCTGTCATATATTTGGGAAATACAAGAAGAGTATGGGTCTTTTTTTTCGGGCTCTACATGTTGTTCAGATGCAGCATTGTGATGTGGCATGTTCACTTCTCATACCCATAATATCAAGAAAATTCAAAAACTCCCCAGAGCTTTGAGTTCATATACTTTTTATTAAATTGGCTCTCGTGATTGACCATCCAATCACGGACGTTTAAGACATTTGTAACAAGAGCTATCATCAAAAACACACAATAATAGTCAAGACCTGCCAGATATTGGAAGATATTTTGGAAAAAGGAGCAGAAGCACTCACTCACGTGACATATTTGACAGATCTACAGCCAAAGAAAATCTACCGGTAACTCAATCCAGGCATCCCAGTCCTGAGAGGAACAAGGTAATGCCACTGCAGGTCTTGATGGATTAAGCAGCATGCATTGTTTAAAAGGCAGAAATTCAAGAATTGTTGCAGGTTACTAAATCAATTTTTGTACTCATCAAGTTACGTTAATTAAATACAAATTCTTCGGATTATTTATTGGAGAAATGTAATATATGTTCATCACATCTGTACCCAGTGTTACACACTGAGGACATTTATTAATACAAGAAAATCTCGAACTATCAGGTAAAATAAACTTACATTGTCTTCAACAGCAGGGTCTCCTCCACTTAAGTCAGGATACAGTGCTAAAAAAAAGGGGTAAAAACATATTCAGACGCAGCCATAAAGCTTCAAAAGGGACTCAATTAGGTGCAGATGTTTGTTAGTTTGTAACACCATGTAAAATCCAATTTGTCTTTGTTTTTCATAACCTAGGGGGATTTTTGTCGTGTGCGCTTAATCTTCGCTCGTTTCACTTAATTACAACAGGCATCCCAGATCAAACGACACGGCATATGATCGCCCATGAGAAACAAGCAGCAACACACAATATTAGTGTTTGGGTGGTTTGATCAGCGGCCTGAAGTCATGTGAAGATGTAAAAGTGGGAAATATAGGGGATGAAAGTGGTGGCAACTGGCAATGGAGAGACAAGCAGGGTGAGAAAGTGAGAGACAAAACTAATCTAAGCTGAAAGTAAAAGGAAATAATGGCAAATGGTAAGGAGAGGATATAAAATAAAGCAAAGCACATCCGATTATCTTATTCATTCACTACATGTGACACAACATAACACGTTTGCTGTTTTGAATTTAGTTCACTGTGATGATGCTTTAAAAAAAAGCCAATGAACTTTGAAGCGTAAAAAAAGAGAGAAGAAGCAACAGTTTGCATTATGTAGTTCACTTAAAGGCCAGTGGTGTGGCTTCAGAAAGGCATGTTGGTACATTAATGATATATCTGAAATACAATTGTACCATGGTAAAATTCAGATTCTTTAATGCTCTGAAGCAGCATTGAGTGGTGATTCATCTGAACTGTAACGTTTTCTTCTAGCACCCCCAGCAGGTTGTTAACAGCTATCTGACGGACTTGAACGTGTGTAATATGGGGCCGGACACTGATGGAGTGGTTATCCTCTTCTCGCCTCACAACAGGGTGCTAGTCTGGAGTCAAGGGCCTTTCTCTGTGGAGTTTCCATGTTCTCTCTGTGCGTGTATGGGCTTTTTCTGGCTCTCTGGTTTAGTCACACAGTCTAAAAACACATAACTTGTAAACTTGAGAACCAGATCTTATCAAATGCATTTGTTACACAGGAAATTCCTCCTGTTGAAAAAAAACCCCCCAAAAACCTGGAACAAATGTGTCCACAATCTGTAAAAAATATTGCAATTTATTTTCTCATTTATCTAACAACTTCTTTCATGTGGGCACTGTACTTTCCCTGCATGCAGTACTCATGCATGCACACTGGAGGGCAGCCTGTTTCTGTCTGCTTTCAAGAAAGTACTGTAAGACATCAAACAAGGCAAATGATTGCTACACTAAAAAGAACATTTTAGTCTTAAAGGTTTACTAAAAAAAGGGGGAAAAGGAACCCCCCCCCCCCACACACACACACACACACACACCACAGAACTGAGGAGATGAGGACACGTAAGATACCGTTGTCTTCGGGATCGTCCACCAGCTCTTCCTTCCCTAAGATGGTCTCCACCCTTTCCCTCCTCAGGGATCTGATCTGAGAGCGACATGGGGAATTGTAAGTGAAAAGTAACATCACACGTCGGTGTGTGTGCATCTTTATGTATATATTTTTTGCTTTTTGACAGGAATGTCTCCAAACCTGTTTTTCTTTGATATCAGATTTTTTCAGGGCAGTATTTGATCTATTTAACGTTTACCATTATTTCACACAATTCCACTACTTTAGCATAGTGAAGTATCACACATTGTCACACTTCAGTTCTTTTGTTTTTACAGTGACAAAGACACAGAGATATTCTCCAAATCAAATCAAGGACACATTAGATGTCGAGTCTTAAGTTTTTTTATTCTAGAGTTTATGTTTTATCTGTTTTATTATATAACGATGGGTGGCTATTTTACACATTAACTGACCTCACGTACGACTAACAACAATCAGGGGGCACATGGAGAGGTCAATAAGATAAAAAGGATGACCGTTGCCCCCAGGTAAACCTGAAGCTCACCTCTCTGAGGAAGGCCTCGTCTCGGAGTCGCCCTCTGAGGAGCAGGATGTCAGCGTGGCGGCTCTCCTCTGAGCTCCACCTCAGGTTTTGACGGACGGTCAGCGTCAGGTTCCTGGTGTCGTGACAGAACCTCAGAAGGCGGGACCGGTCTGCCCACACCTGGGATAGCCCTGCTGGAGGGGTGGCGAGAGGATTCGGGGGGCTGCATCCCCACACGAGGCATCAGGATCACAGATTTCAGGAATTGCTGCTTTTAATATTGCACAGAAAGACTTTTCTACGGGATTATTCAGACTGGTCCTATTGTACTGCAATTCAACGCCGATGAGGGTTCAGGACAGATAAACAGAATTGTGAAACTGTACTCCAGATTTATGGATCCAGACTGTACCATAGTTGATTTATTGGCCTGAGGTCACTCTAACAGGTGTTTAGCATTTTATATGTTCATAAAAAGCACCCTGACCAGCATATTTAAAGTATTTGACACTGAAATCTGGGTTAATAGTTATCTTAAACCCAGTTTGCACTGTGAAGGAATGCTATAGCTTACTTTTCTGTGAAGAGACCCTCTACACCCGATGTATAATATTACAGTAAAACAGGGATTCAGTCTCCAGTGTTTCTCCTCGAAACGCCCCGTCGGAGCTTATGAGCTTACTGTGAGAGCAGCTCCAGGAGCTCAGAGTTGCCCGACGCCTGTGCCAACTGCAGCGGTGTGATTCCGTCTTCGTTTGGCAAACTGACAGCCATCAAACCACCCGGCTGGCAGAGCAGCAGCTCTGCAAGCCGACACAGGCCCCATCGCACGGCCAGGTGGAGGGGAGACTCTCTGGGACTGTGCTCTGAATAGGAGAGGGAAAAAAAACCCCTCCGTCAATAACACTCTCACAAGCGAATGCAGTGAAATGTAACCAAAAACAGGAGGCAACTAATAAATCAAGAGTCTTGCCTTCATGACCTCTAATGATGCGAACAGCACAAACTGTCAGTCATGGATTTATTTTCTTGCACAGCCCTGGATCCCTGCGCTCCACTGACCTACTTTGGAGCAATAATAGGCTTTTAACACAATAGTGACGGGTTCTTCTTTCTGCCTCTGCCACTTAGTGTGGCAGATTACATGATCTGTAATCAGCTAACTGTTCTGCATGATTTCAATCACCAGCAAACAGCTCCTTACAACAAACAGCATCTTTCAAACATCAAAATGGAATTACTGGAAAAAAGCTTTACTTGCAACAAAAGAAAATAGAATCTTTTAAGAAAATGCCACTCCTGGTGATTTCTTTCAGACTTATAATATGATTATACTGAGATTATAAAGGCACCCAGAACAGTTTAGTCTTCAGTCATGGGGACAACTTGAAAGAAATCAATGAAACCACTTATTAACGTAAACAAAACAGAATGTTAATTTAACTGTACCGTTATTATATTTTTTCTTCCATGTCACTCTAAAAATTGCTTATATTTGTAACCAATTCAGCTTCAACTGAGACTGATGACAATTACAAAGACATCTGCAATCATGAGTCACATTAAGCTGAATAATAAATCCTGTGAGACGGCTTTCATTAACACGTTCTCATATAATAAATTCATTTCCATGTCAAAGGAGCCTCGTTTGTCCCGACTGACACACAATAAAAGAAGCAAATGCTTTGAGTAAGAATGCCTTTGAGATTTACAGTGGTGTTTTTTAAATGAATTTGACAAATGCAACTAAAAAGAAAATGATAGTGAATCTTAAGTAGATCCGGTTTTACACTGGGTACTTCTACTAATACAGAGTTATTATCTATAAACACCAAAAGCACAAATCATTACCAGAGAAACTCAAGCAGTAAAAATGTTTCTGTATTTCTTAGTGGACTAGATTAGCAATGAATGAATCACCTGTGCACAATTCCGTGTGAAACAAACTTTCAAAAGACTTTTTACTAAAAAATAAGGTGGCATTTCATAAAGTCAGAAGGCACCAAATGAGGAATACTAAAGATTTGAGGGTGACAGTGGAGCTCCAGCATTGTTCAGTCATATGTAACATACTAAGATTTAAGATTTTTGCAAAGAGTAGAAGAATAATCAAAGAGGAAAATGAAGATTCACAGAAACACTGTGTTGTGTTTTAAAAGACGCTCCAGGCTTCCTTCTACTTTTACTTAGCAAACTTTTTCAACAATTCTGAACGACTTAATTTCTCTTTTAAAAGAAATTACATTAATCTCAAGAACTGTGCCCCTTAGCTGACCAGAGAAGCTACATTTGGTGTCAGTGTGTATTGGAACGTATTCATGGACGTTAATATAAAGATATGCAGTAAAGTCTATTTGTTCGTTAGTTATAATGAGTCATCCATTTGAGTGGTGTTAAGTTTGATGTGATAAACAGAAAGCCTTTGTGGGACATTGCAGTTCAAGCTTATGATGACGGTGATCTCCGACCATGAAAATCTAATCAGAATTTTTTTTTTTTTAATGGGAGTGAATTTGAATAACCGGCCTGCGTTTCTGGAATATCAAGCATCCAGAAATGGAACGGCCAGGAAACAAGATGCCTCTGGGTTTCAGCTGTTGCTGGGACATAAATGTTATTACTACAGGACAACTTCATTAAAGAAATGTTTTGCAAATGAACAGATTTACAGTCATATGTCAGAGATTCTTAAAAATTCTTCCCAGTGTTTGTAACAGTGCCAGTTGCACTGTGAGCAAACAGAGACAACTGAAATAGACTTGACAATTGATAATTGAGCCGTGTGCATCAGTATTGGAGTGATGTCATGAGCAGTCTTATCAGATTAACTGCAGACTTTTAGCAGGAGACGTTACAATGAAACAGACTGCCATAACTGTATTACGACGAAATCTAGTTTGTTATTTATGTAGGTGGCCCTACACGAACACTCGGATCACACAAACAGATGGTGGCATCTCGTAAACATTGTGGTCAGCACACACCCAGAATGTACATACACACAATCACACACACACACTCAAAGACATGCACACACATACCCACGTAAACACACAGATTTATTGAGCTCTGCCTCAGGCCACTTCCAGATGGAAAGGCTCTATTAACCACATTACATGCGGCTTAATTGGCTTTGATGAATTCAACAGGAGCAGACATGTGACCGTGTTCACTTCCGATTTCAGCTCGGTGAGCATGGAAAATGGGAATGATGGTAGAGGAGAAGGAGGGGTAGCAGGGTTGAAGAGTTCACTCTCTTTGCAAAGTGCTGTTCTGAAGTTTCATGTACAATACCAAGCCATAAATATATCAACAAAGGCTGCGAGCTGCACTTCTACACAATGACTGTCCTCTTTCTACTTTCTGTTGCTGTAGGATGAACATGTGAAGAGGAAAATTACAGAAAAATCCATCTCAAATTGTGCCTTTGTGCTCAGCAGCTCAATCCAATAAAATGGACCCCGTTGCACATCAGAGTATAACATTACATAATAAAAGAATGCATTTTTACAAATTACAAATGCCTTTGAGCCGCTTGTCTGTGCAGGGACGCTCATTCAACAACAAAAAACTGTCCAGCTCTCACCGTCTCCACTGCGGCTCCCCAGCACATTCCAGGTTTGTGGGATGTCCAGGTTGGCCATGGCCAGGGCCACGCGGCGATCCATCGCCCAGCGAGAGCCCTTCTGACCCAGGTTGAAGAGGCTGCTCAGCTCTTTGTGATCTCCGGAGCTCAGGCAGTGTCCATGTACAACCAGGTGCTCTGCCAGGTCCTGAGAGTAAATTAGATACCGTCAGATATAACTGAAGAATCATGCAGACTGAGTCCAACAACTGCTTTTTGGATTCTCTTCTAACTGGGGAGGAAATCATTCAGAAATATTTCCAATCTCAACCAAGCATATTTGTTTTTCATTTATCGCTTCAGGGGAGAAAAGGATTTTCCATTTCTGGCCTCAAAATAACTTCATTCTTTTATCAAGCAATATTTTCTTGGTTTTTCTTTTGTCTTTAGAGATGATTTGTGGTCTGGTGTGAAGACAAGACTAATCTGGTTGTAAACAGTCAACTACACTGATATTCATCCTTGTGTGAAATAGAATTACATACTTTCTCGGAAAAAATATACAGAACTTTAGTTTTACAAATTCTACAATGAATAAACAGATCAGACATTTTCCTATTGTGTTATACTCCATAAGCACTAATCCACAGTCCAGCTTTAGGTAATTAATCAACTTAAATGACACATTTTAGACAATAGAATTCCACAAAAGGTGATTCGCAAACAATTGATAAAACATTTAAAGGAAGAATATCTGCTAACACACACACATCTGCACATATGTGTCCATGCATACACACATTCAAAGAGGCAAAAAAGAATTATGTGTTAATGAAATAAACTACATTACAATGGACATACACATCAACAGTTGAATGAAAAAAGCAAGGAAATATTGTAAAATGGTAAAAAAAAATTTTTTTTTAAAGAAAATTAAAAAGGAAATCTATAAAAGGAGGAGTAAAAATGTGAATAGAAGCAATTCTGATATGTATAAAACAATATATACTAAAATATCTAAAATGATAGTAAAAGAAAAAAAGCCTAAATAAACATGATTCTTTTTAAATTATTTATAAAGGGCTTATATGAAGACTTTAAAAAGGAATATACGGACTTTATAAAGGGGAAAAATGCCAAACATACTTGGAGGCAAATAAGTACAATAAATAATGATTAAATATGATTAAATATAATTAAATTAATGAGCTCTCCATAAAAAGCCAAAATAAAGAGCCATGTTTAAGGTTTTAAAATATTATCAACCTCCCCAGTTTTTAGAAACAACGCAAGCCTTTGATGTAAAGCCTCATCCAGGTACATAAAGTAAAAACACTTGAGCTGGATCATGTCTTCCTTACCTGAGCATCATCATGAACATATTCCAGCGAGGCTCCACCGACCCAGGTGAGGACTGAGGTTTTAGAGCACAAATAGGCCTGAACGGAGACCACCTCAGCCAGATTGTGTCCTAAAGAGACACAACAAAACAAAACATCATCACAGAAGAAGATCAGCATATCCCTTCTCTCATAGCGTATTAAAAATACAGCTGGTAAATAAAAATCATTGAATATAAAGCTCAAAGTTTATATAAATTAAATAAAGGAAGTGCAATCAAGATGTTGATTGGACGTCTTAAGCTGGCCACAATAAAAGGAAGGACACACTAAAATGTGCAGTTTTATCACACAGCATGAGGTCACAGATGGTGCACGCTTTGACCAAGGGCGCAATCGTCATGCTGACTGCAAGAATGTCCACCAGAGGTTGTGCCTGTGAAAATAATGTTTATTTCTGTGCCATGACCCATCTCCAAAGGTGTTTCTGAGAATTTGGCAGCCCACTGAACTGGCCTCGCAACCGCAGAGCATGTGTAGCCACACCAGCCCAGGACCTCCACTTCCAGCAGCTTCCACCTTCATGATTGTCTGGGACCTGCAACAATCGCTTTGCATAACCAAGGAACTTCTGCACAAACTGTCAGAAACCATCTCAAGGAAGCTCTTAGATCTTTGAGTTCAGCTCATGAAATATGGGAGTTTATATTATTGTTCAGTATACAAAAAAAACTGTACATCAGTTTGTCACAGACAAGCATGTGAAACATTATTGAAATGTCCATTTTAACAGCTGAAGGTGGAGTTTTTTTTTTTGGAACACCTGGGTAATAAAACATGCTACAGATGTATGGCGGCACATACCAGGCACGATAAAGCAGAGCATGACATCACTCTGTGCTCTGGCCACGTGAACCAGCGTGGATCCTTCCAGGACGATATACACCTCTGCATCTTCAGGCACGGAGTCCAAACCCTCCAGCAAAGCAAATACCTTTGCTTCGCCCTGAGATAAAGAGAAATAGGGAAGGTTGAAATGGGGGAAAAAAGAGAGCAAAAAAAAAAAAAAAGATATCTTCTTCAATATAACAGCTCACTTCGGAGTAAGACCTTTTTTTTCTGCTAAACTGCTCTACATTTCTATAAAGGTTCACCAAATCCTCCGACAGTATCTTTCTTGAGGGTACAATAAAACATGCCCTCTCAATAAAAGTAGGAATGCCTCAATGTTTACAGCAAAAACCTGCACTGATCCAAACAGGCCAGAACACTTTAAAGTCCTGGTTTTAGGTACGACCGAATATAACAGAGCAGAACAGTCACAGTGATATATAGAGTAATTGGTAGTCTTTAAAATACTTTCTGAAGGTCAAATACTGGTTTTGTTAAAAGACAAAAAAAAAAATGTTGGCCTCCTGAGACTGTAAAATACTTGGTTAAAAGGCTCCAACGGGGCTGCTTAGGTTCTGGTTAAATTCATTACAATATCAACGGGTATTTATATAATCATCTGATGAGTGAATGTATGAAAATTCTATTTAAAAAAAAAAAAACAATAAATATCCCAAACTACCTAAGTTAATTTTATGTAATGCCGTTCACATTCATTCATATATGGTTTCTATAATCCAAAGTACTTCACAGGACACATGCATATAAGGCCAATTTGTAAGGACAAGAAACATAATTCAGATATACTATGAGATATTGATAAAACAAAGAAAAATGTATTACAAAATACTTTTTAAGAATACTAATAGGTTCAAAGTCAACAAAGGCAACATTTGAGCTCATTTCATAATTGTTACCAGCAGGTACAACTGATTGTAACATCTTGCTTAAATGAAATCTCAAGGGCAAATATGAAATGAATGAATGAAAATGAAATCAAGAAAATGTGTTATATGGCCTAATTTGATAAAAAATACTAAAAACAAATACTAAAATTATCAAAAAAATTTATCAATGAATACATAACAGTATATATTTTACTAATATAGATGGCAGAGGTATGTTAAACGTTTTCACTTAAATGTTTCAACACTTTGGATTAATCTTAAAACTCAAACTTCAATAATTCATTCAATTGTAGTGGCAGCTGAACAAGTTCTAAGGAAAATGTGTGTACGTGCAGCAATCACATAGACACTCCCCATTCACATATCAAAACTATATATGAGCAGCAATCACCTTGTGTTGGACTTGTCTGTGCGATTTCAGTAAATTTAGGTTCAATAATCAACCTTCAACTAAAGACTCCACTATATCCACTCCCTATTTGGAACGCAGGTTCCACGTAACCTCAGAACATCTCCAGTGCCACTATAACCACCCTGTTTCACAGAGCTGCCACCATCCAACAGTGACTGGGGGCAAAATCTATTGTAGATGATTTCAATTTACCCACCGAGAGTGGCCTCAATAGACCACTGAATCGAGGCCATAAGGCACACTGTGTGGGTTATTCTGGGAAACTTATCAAACGACTGACTGGGGCAGCAGCAGAGGAGACAGGCTGAGAAACTGTAAATGATAAGGTTAAATGTGAGATTCAATAAATGGGATTGACTTGCGCTTGATGATTTACAATCAGATTTCAAGTCTTCTCTCAATCTCCTTTCTATTGGGAGTCTATCTATCAGCTTTGCATCGCATCGACAGCCGACCTGATTTCTCATGCCACGAAGCTGAGAGGATTTTCTCTTTTTCTCTTTCCCCGTCTCAGATGGAGAGATTCCATTTCTCTGTCTTTCGCCTAATCCAACCTTCCAGTCCAACTCACCCATTTCTTGACCCCTCTTTGGCTTTTCTTTTACAGAAAAGAAAAAACAGGTTTACCACAAGTTTTGAAACGTTTTCCCAGCCTTTGCTGTGCCCTCATTACGGCTCCTCACATTTGTGTGACTGACCAGATGGTGACCACTAATGACGCTGTGGCTACTAGATGAAATACTGCCTGTATCAGTAGGAAGTGCCTGGAAACAGACTGAGAAACACAAAACGAATCATGTTTCAATGAGTGAGATGATGTGTGCCAAGTGGGCATGAGCTGCTATCAACTTTCACCTTGAAACCCCACCAATCAGACATGGATAGCAGGAGCTTCATGAGTCAACCCAAACTAAGAAGAAATAGAACGGGTTTTAAAGGTTTTGAAGATTTCCATATCTAACATAAGCTGAATGACACATGTTTGTGTGTTAAAGAGTTTACGTTGATTTATGACTCCATCAGAATGGACTGCAATGCCAGACAGCCGATCAAAGACTATGTTATTCAAGTACATAAAAAAACAACATCAGCATGAACTTCATGAACTTTGTTCTCAGCCTCACACAATGCCTATAGCCTGAATATAGACGGTTATTTAACAAAGATCAATTTAATTCACAATGCTTTTAAATTGCGTATCGTGAAGTAAGAGTTTACTTTAGATGTGGGTGATCTGTATTTGTCCAAGCTGTCTCTTGGATATTCAACATCTCGGATTGTCTGAAGGGGGGGGGGTTCATCAGAAAACATGAACCGGATCTATATAGCAAACAGGCACAGAGTCAGGCCAGGTTGGCCAGTTTCATAGGGCTCCCTCCTGAGACCCTCCAATAATGAAACACCTGGTCAACATCTCTTAAGACGTTACCTTCACAAAACAAGACCATTTCACTGGGGTCAGATTCTCTGGCTCAGCCCCCCGTCCTCCCTTCTCCACCTTTACGAACCGCTGCCTTGCACAGCTGGTATTTTCTGGGAAGCAAGGATTCTGACAGGTGGTTGACGGGTTATTTCGACATTCCCACACTCACATGTTCACCTCAGCTACGTAGTATTGGCATTATTTAGCCAACTACAGCAGCAGGGAAGTGAGTGGAGGACTGTATGTGGGCAAGTGCTCTATCTTTTTACTTCCTGCCAGTAAAGACAATACAGATGTAGGTGAGGTTATGAGAGTAAATGGGGTTGTTAGAGGCTTCGAATCAAAGAAAATCCATGAATTTCTCCCACTTTTTTTGTACTATTTCTCTGACATTATATCTAGTTTTCAAATAAATTATTTATCTGAAAAAAGAAAGGACAAGGTGGTGTGCCCTCATCCATTGTTTGATTACCTCTATGTCTCCTTGAGTGAAAGAAAAACAGCATCAAAACTATGTCAAAACAGAAAATACTGACCTAAAAAGGTTGTGATAAATGTACTTGTTTGATCTCAAGAGAGGCATTTGTTAAAATCTGTGTGCGAATTACTTTGTTCAGATCCTAAAAAAAAAGGCTATAAAAAGTATTTGTCTGCAGTCCTGCCCTGTTTGACAACAGCTCAAACAAGTCCTTTCAAAGGTTCACACACATCCAGACGCATCACAATCCAAAGGTAAAGCAAACACAAGTTCTTTTTCAACTCATAGTGAGTGAAAAACAAATATTAAAAAAAAAAGCACCACCATGAATGAATCCCAGAGTTACTGATTTGCTAGTTGTTAACACGGGACAACTGTTTTCACTACAGTGATGATTACATTTTTTCTTTCTTTCTGAGAAACACTGAATCAACAGCAGCAAAACCTAACTGATACACAGATGAAGCTAAAAAATTCATCCATCACAGTGAAACTAGCCTCAGTAACTAAATCCTTTCATATACATGTGCTGAACCTTTCCTGAAGCTAGATGGATGGATGGACGGATGGATGGATGGATGGATGGATGGATGGATGGATGGATGGATGGATGGATGGATGTATTTGCCATTGCATGGTCATATAATGAAATGTGAGCTGCTATTAAAAATAAAAATTAGACAAAAGATTAAAAAAAGACACTTCAGCACCACATTGTTGCCAATGATGTTCAGTTTTTACAAATTAGGCTGCTCATCTCGCAACTTGTAACGTTTCCTGAAAGGACAGAGAGCTCAGCCGATTAATTGGAGCAAATGCTCTTGAAACTGATGCAAAACGAAACACGTACTTACATACAAAGGCACTTTCCTCCTGCTCAGCTCCATCAACTGCAGACAAAGATGAACACTTTTGAGAGGTAGAAGAAGGGAAAACAAACTCAGTGAAGCCCATATGACTCTTCAAGTACTCCCATGGTCATTGTGGTTACTCTTCCCCTTTGTCTGATTTTAAAGAGATTATCAAATCAAACCTCGTGTGTGCCAAGTAGCCACAGAAGTCCACTGATGAGACAGGATAGTCTTGTGATCCCAAGTTTGTGGATAATGCTCTTAATTACGAGACTTTGCACATTGATGTGTTGAGACACAAGAAGGAGAGGAGCAAGATCTGAGAGTGAGAGAGAGAGAGAGTGTGTGTGTGTGTGTGTGTGTGTGTGTGTGTGTGTGTGTGTGTGTGTGTGTGTGTGTGTGTGTGTGTGTGTGTGTGTGTGTGTGCGCGCGCGCGTATGTGGGACAATCGATTGAATTTCAGTGCTGCATGGTTGAGATCTGTTCTTTATCAGTGGCCACTTCCGAAACTGGACACAACAGCGAGATCTTAGCTTCCTTCTTGATAAAAAACTGTTTCCTCTGCTGTCACATTTAGCTTGATTTTACATTTATATAACTAAAAACGCATTGAACCAAACAATCCTGGAGGTCAGGGAGGGAAAAGAAAATCCAGGAAATAATAAGAGCTGAGGCCACAATGAACGAGGTCATCATATTTATATTGTTGTCTCTGTGGCATCACTTTAGTTTCACGTGTATTTGTGCCTTTCTCTGATATTCCAATTCACTTTGAAGCTAACATCTAGCATGAGGAAAACCTCTGATCCTCTATATGTCATTTAACACAGTTAAAAAAAAAAAAAACGGACAAACTGTCGATAAAACAAAACCAAACAGTCACCCATAACTAATCTATGAGCTAGACACCTTATTAAAGCACCTTACCTTCACAGGAGATCACACGTGGGACAATTAGAAGAAAAACTAGAGCATGGGTTGTAAACTAAAAAATAAAAAAATGTTTAATCTACAGCGGACTCATCTTCCGTTTGCAAACTGCGTGTTGAGGTGTGTGGAGGAGGAGAGCTGCAGACTCACTGACTCTCTGGATGCTCTCAGTCTGCAGCCTGGTCACATGCAAGGTCCTCCTCAGGACTCTTGTTTGGAATTATCCGAGTTTACAGCGACCCCCAGTGGAGGGAGATGAAACTCCCTCTGTGGCTGTTCTTCTCTTCTTGTTGTCAATGTATGTTTAATGTTATTGTTTTTATTGTACAGCACTTTGTAACCATGGTGTTAAAAAGTGCTATACAATATGATCCATCCATCTTCTATATCACTCCATTGAATCACACGATGCTGCAATCCCAGCTAATTAATGGGAAAAGGCAGATCACACCCTGGACAGGTCATCAGTCCACTTTGATCCATATTTGTATTGAAGTTTTTAAGTAATAGTAAAACTTCATACCCGAGCATGGACACCAGATATATCCAAGTGCAAATACCAACAAGCGACACCATAAGAATATTCCAAATGACCAAATTGACTAATACACGGACGCGCTTGTAAACTGAATTTTAGTAACACGTCCCTTCTATGAGGTCAATTGGTGATTCCAAATTACCTCTCGGTGTGAATGTGGCCTGACAGACGAAATGGGATCGCTCACACACTCCCAGTCCCTCATGAATACACAATTAAACAGATGTGCTGTGAATGGCTAATAAATGTCAAATCAAGAACAAGAATTGAAACATCTTTTACTTTAAAGCATTTTTATCGAAAATATGGAAATATACAGAATCCAAAGTCATGGCCATTGTTTTACAGGATCTTTTAAGCAGAAGAAAAAGCAACGTGATGCGGTGTGTCGCCAAACTACGACAACACTTATCACTCATTTTCCTTATGACAAAGATTTATATCAAATTTGCTTACAAAATGAAGCCTGATATGAAAACACAAACCAGTCATGTGGAACTTGTTAAAACACTCAATCGCGCACACACACACATTGAAAATTGAAAGTGTTGTGAAAACTTAAAAAACAACAACAATGCTTTACATCCACACAGTCACAGATGCTTCAGTCAACACATTCTACCAATTACCTGCAACGTCATCGAGTTAAAACACCAGCACGAGACCATGACTTCATCAGTCTCCTAAAACTTGTACCAAATGTTTCTTTGGTCAAGACTTTGACAAATACGCTGTCATATCAAGAAGTTTGTGTCTGTTGGTTTTTAGAGTTGTATGATCACTCTAAAGTCGAAACCAGTTTCTCCACATGTGACTTTCAGGTGGCTTGAAGCTGAGGTCTGGAGGTACTCGCTTCTTCCTGTGCCAGGCCATTAAACCTGCTGATGCCCGAGCACGGCACCTCTGTCCTTGGGAGGGAGGAGGCAAACAGAGTGTCCAACATCCCCAGGACCTCCAGCAGGTCTTTCTGGAAGTCGATCTCCTTCTCTAGCAGCTCCTGCAGGCGCAGTAGCTGTCTGTCCACCACTGGCGACTGTCCAATGACTGAGCGATAGATGTCCAGGATCATCTCGGCTGCCGGTACGAGAACAGGGGCAAACCTGGGGTCAACCACGTTACTGGAAAAGAAACAAACACAAAGTTTCATTAAACAAATCCATTTTTTCCCCCAGTAGATTCTTGTTTTCAGTATAACTCTAACCCTAAATTACCTGTATGTGTAAATGTGATCAATTGTCTTTCTGTGTTTGTCCTGTGACAGATTCAGCGTACGACCTGACTTCAGAAGTCGGTAGGTATTGGCTCCAGCGCCATGCTAGCCTAAGTTGGATGTTTCGTCTAAATTCAACTCAGCCATCTGTGCTGCTGTTACACAAAATTAATCGTTTGTTCACCCCTGAGACATTCTTAGTTTATCCCCTCATTTTCACCCGATAAGGCCTTCTCGATTAATGAAGGCTGGCGTTATGTGGCTCTTACCCTATTATGAAGTGGAGCAGCTGAGACACCCCCTGTTCATCCCTTCCCGCCAGTGCGTTCTTTAACTTTCCTCTCCGATCCAGCTCTTTCACAACAGCAACAGCGACCTCTGGCTTTTTCACTCTGGTCCACATCTGCAAACAAATGTCATTGTATTGTACTTTCTGCTCAGCTTTTTATTTGTTTGAATTACAGCTGCACATGTTCGGGACACACACCTCCAGAGCTGTATCCAAGGCTTTGGATACATTAAATTTCTTCAGTTGCTTGTCATATTTGGCCAAATGCTGTTTCACCGGCTTACTGACAAGATAATCATCCTGGAAAAAAAAAAGAAAACCCAAGACAATAAGCTCACAAAAGTTGAAACTGAAACTCCGTGGGCACAAATCACAAACGTATTCTACTGCTCGTCTCTGATCACACAGATTTAATCTCTTAACATATTCTGAAAATTATATATAAGCAAATGAAAACAAACCTGTTTAGGGACATAATTCTTCCCTTTTACAAAAACTCGATAGGCTGGTCGCCGCCTCTGTTGGCCTGACATTCCCTTAGACTCTTCAGAGCTTTTCCTGTGTTTGATATTCAGAATACTGTTGGTCATACCAACCACAATGGATTCATCATCCGGCTGAGGAGAAAGACAGAAAAGTGTCAGTGTAAGAGAGTCACTCATTTTCAACACGTCGTCATAAAGTGGAGCAAGTCGCTTCAAGAAGCTCCAATTATTGCAGCGCCGAGTCTGGTCCACCTGCTGCCAGTTTGATATTGTGTACCAAATTCTTACATCTTTGTGGCACCTCAAACAGGAAAAAATATGCAATTCAATGTTTGAAGTTCCCAAATGAAGATTGTGTGCCAAAATAACGTTTCCATGAATGTTAGAATTAGTTCCTTACAGCCAAAGCCAGACTGAGGATGGCCGCGGCGTAGTCGAAGTTGTGGACCACTTTATAGTTGGTTGTGTTGTACACTTTAACGTGCCTGAAAGACAAAGAGAGAATCTGCTTCAGAATCATTCATACGGGCTTTATTTACACAGGGCGGTCACAGTGAGAGCGGTTTCACTCACTTGAGAACAGACGCCCTTCGTAAACATAAAGAAACTTGTAAGAGAAATGTCTCTCGCTCACCTGTCCAGAGAAGCAGACAGCAGTCTTTGTCCATTACTGCTGAGACATACACACGTGACAGTTTTGTGATGATTTCTTAGCGATACCAATGGCTGACCTCCTTTAAGCAAATCCCACACTTTCACATAGCGGCCCCCTGAAGAAAAGACATTGGAATAAAGTTTCACCATCTTCGCATGAGCATGAATAAATACACAGTTATGTCTTAAAAGTGCAGTCTGTTTCAGGAAATGAATAAAAAGAAAGCAACAATTTAAAATGTATTCAGACTGAAAACAAAAGAACATGGCAGTGATGCGACATGGGGTCGGTACACTGAGTTATCGAGGAGGTCACCCAGCTGATTACCTGCAGAGACGAGAAGTCCTTCAGAGGGATAAAGGAGAAGACTCTCCACTGGTTGGCCATGATCCATAGTGAGCACACTCTTATCTGCTCTGGCATCAAACAGTTTCACCGTGTGGTCATACGATCCTGGGATAAAAACATAGTTAGTCAAACCACACATCTTCTGATCTGCGGCCGCACACAATGAAAGACTTCTTCAGCAGCGAATAGGCGCTCGCTTGAAATTACAAGCTACACAGTAATATCCAGTTACTATTTCTATATTTGTTTCCACATTAGGGCTGCAACAACAAATTGATAAAAATTTTTATTAAAAGTGTTGGCAACGAATTTCATTATTCGTCGTGCAATTCATGCGCCACTCGGCCGGTGTTCGCTCTCTCGAAATCATCAAAGTTACGACGCGGCACTCGAGGGAACCGGCAAGCACGCTCCGATGTGGGGAGACAAAACAAAACAACTAGTGCAAAGCAGAGAATGTAAACAACAGAGGATTCATAAGGTCTGCCGCCGCAGCTGAGATTACTGTTGTAACGTCGCATATCTGTGGCGCTCGAAACCCCGCCTACTTTTTAACCTACTCTCTGCGGAGGAAACGCACCAGATTTGGCTCTGATTTACCTTACCGCTGTTTGATCTTGCAAAAATATAGACAATTTCATTCCATACACTGTGACCACAACAAAGAAAAACGTTGAAGTTTAAATTTAAAGGCTATAATAGCAATATTTTACCAGTCTGGTCACTCAGGATGAAACTGGAATGTATGTGGTCCCTGAAGTACATTAAATCTTATTTAACAATTATCTTGTACACATCTTATATACATGTGTATATATGCATTTATAGTGCATACATCTTTGTATTGGTTCAGTTATGTACTTTTAAATAATCATAACATATTTGATGTTTGGTTCGTTCAATATCAACTGTTCCCTTTTTTACCGACATATAAGCCACTTTCAACTCATGCCTCTTCAAAACATTAACAACAGCTTTTAAAATATTCAGATGATTGTGAGATGTCCAATACACAAATGTTAATAGGCAACCAATTTCCCTCAACGTTTTTTCTTTAATCAATTTAAGACACTGCTCTTCTATCTCACCTGTTATGAAGAGATCTCTGTTAAGTTTGCTCGTGACACCACAGCGGATATAATCTGTGTGTTCCTGGTAGGTGTTGAGCTCGGTGGCATTTGGCATGTCCCACAGACGGCAGGTGTAGTCGTCTGACCCAGTGAGGATCTGATAACGGTCTGAGGTGAAGTCTGTTACATGTACAGCTCTGAACAAAAAAATTAAAATAAAAGTGAGATAAAAAAAACATCAGTTTGCCTTCTTGAACAGACATTCACAGATTGGTAACGGCTTGTTGTCAGAGATCTTGGGAATCATCATGAAATTCAGTCGATGGATCACTCAAGAAATCATCATTCAACAATCTGCTGTCTCTCTATTGCAAATAAAAGTTTGGACATGACACACCCCAATAATTATATGAAGTCAATTGAGTCCACCTTTCATTGTTGAACAAAACAATTACAATACATACGGACAGCATCATGGACACTTACTTTGTGTGTCCTTTAAACATCCTGAGTGCCACCTTGCCGCTGATATCAAACAGCCGGACGACGGAGTCCTCACATCCCGCCACGAGCAACTGACCGTCTGATCTGAACCTGCCACAGTATGCTGTGTCCTTAAATTTTGTGAATGATTTGATGGGCTCCTGGGAGAACGGCCCGTAAATGTGAATCTGCACAGGAGCAAGAGTGGTAATCAGAACACAAGACATTGATGAAAACTGTTTAAAAACAAAAAGGACCGATGCAGCAAAACTGGTCTTACAGAGTAAAAATAGAAAAACTTTAAATTTACACATGCAAACAAACTTTTTTGAAACATACTCTTGTGAATGCTGTCACAGCGAAATTATGTGGAGCCACAGGAGAGAAGTCAACGTTTGTGACTGCACCAAATTCTTTGATCTGCACTGGAGCCTTAAAGACAGAGAGCCACATTATCGACATTAGCAAATGAACATACACAACATTTTTAACAGATCACATTGAGGCAAAATACATTAATTTTTATCCCTTCACAAAATACCCGATAAGAGTCTTACCTTATAGTTTTTCCAGTACAGTGTGTCTTGTGTGACTTTCTCTCCAAGTTTAGGGTAGACTTGGATTTTTGTAGGTTTAAAGGACGCCATCGGTGTGCTGACCAGAATAGCCTAAACCTTTGGGAATGCAGGAAACAAGCTGAATAGCGTCATAGAGCGTCCAACACATAGGCATAGCTCTTTATGTCGAGCTCACTCAGATTAAAAGTACACACGCGTCACAGGTTTAATTTGACTTATTCGCATGTTCAGTTATCAATGGAAACGTGAAACAGTACCCTTAACCACAAAAAAGACAACAGAGATGGAGCAGCACCCGAAGTCTTATTCAACGCGGCACAAATAAAGAAAAATGGGTTCCATCAAAGAAATAGCCATTCTCTGCTCTCTCCAAATAACAATCAATTAAACATAGATATATGGGCTTGAAGTTTATAAAGTAAAACCGGATCATTAAAACAGATAGACACAACGTGCTCGCGACAGCTCAACTTAGCACAGTGTTTAGCCTGTTAGCATTTCTTCATAAACTTCGCTCTGATGACTCTCACCTTAAAATTAAGAGGCCCGGCAGTGAAAACGTGTTGTTTTTTCCCGTAAGCTGTTCTAAGATGAACTGGTGGCGATATGATATTTCGGAGAAAAGTAGTCGATATAGTCATTTCAATCTGCAATCACGTTGCCTCTCAGCACACAGGGCGACGCCATGACTGTATACTAGTGATGATCAAATTTGAACGAATCGTTCAAAACCCGCGAGTCACTTTACTGAACGGTGACTCACGAGTTTTCACGTTCATTAACTCGTTCACTGAGTCATTTTTGCTACAGCCTCCTTGTAGCTGGGCCGCTAAGCACAGCAGCTTCCGGCTCCTGACATTCACGTGCGGCAGTTTCAGCACACTCGAGTCAGCTTGTCGGTGTCGTTCAGCGCGAATGACCGACTCACCTTCCCTCAATCGTTCAGCTCACATGCCCGAGTCAGCTCGCTCCAATCGTTCAGCTCACATGAACGACTCACCTCCCTTCAATCGTTCAGCGCACATGACCGACTCCCCTCGAAACTCGAAAGAGTCGTTCACTGAATCGGTCAGTAGCACTTCCGCTGTATCGTTCACCTCATGAGCGGTGAGCGGTGAGCCCTCCCCCCCTCCCTCACCTGAAAATCTGCAGCGGCGCTCCGCTCAGAAAGTTTCTGAGTGACAGCGGAGAAGAAAAAAAAATACATTGTTTGTTTCACAAAGCTTGAAGAAATAAATACACAATAAATTATGTTAAAAATACGACTTTGTTGCCTTCAATGCTGTCCCCTATAATTAGTTTCACCCTTTATAAATCACGTTATTTATTAATAGAATTAAAACTATTTTTGAGAGTTGTGAGAAGAAAATCAAAATGCTGGAAGTGAAAGGTTTCCTATCTGAGCAACTCCTTCCCCGAACGGCCGACCTTCTTGTGTGGTGGAGATCTGGTGCCCCAGTGTTCAAAAACACAGTGGAGGTTATGAAAACCAAACTGTGCATAGTGGCAACATCAGTGCCTTCAGAACGGATCTTTTCCATTTACTTTGGAAGATTGTTTACGAGATTTGCACTAATTCATAATTTGTGAAACGCCTTCATTTACATTTTGCACATAGTTATTTTATTCGTATTTATTCATTTAAGTGTAAGTTCCAGTTTCTGTTTACTTTCTATTCCAAATTTTCGTTTTTGACGTTTCAATTGTGATGTTTCACATTTACCTTTGAGGTTGTGACAGAAAAAAAAATCAACATTTGCATTTTAAGAATTTTTTATCTTTCTGTCTTTTTTCTGCTAAAAGCAGCTTGTAGCTGTAACGCCAGCTGCTAAGCACAGCAGCTTCCGGCTCCTGACATTCACATGAGGCTTTCAGCACACTCGAGTCAGCTTGGAGGTGTAGTTCAGCCCGAATGACCGACTCACATCCCGTCAATCGTTCAGCTCACATGACCGACTCCCCTCGCTTCAGTCGTTCAGCGCACATGACCGACTCCCCTCGAAACTCGAAAGAGTCGTTCACTGAATCGGTCAGTAGCACTTCCGCTGTGTCGTTCACCTCATGAGCGGTGAGCGGTGAGTCCTCCCCCCCTCCCTCACCTGAAAATCTCCGAGTGACGGCGGAGAAAAAAATAATACATTGTTTGTTTCACAAAGCTTGTAGAGATAAATACATGAATAATACATGGCTAAATACACAATAAACAATGTTAAAATACCACTGTAGCGTGTATTGTGTTACATTTAATATTGTCCCCTATAATTAGTTCTGCCCTATGAACGTCACATTATTTATTATTAGATTATTTATTAGATACTAGTAAAAAAAGAAAATCAGAATGTTGGAAGAAAAAAAACTATAAAAACATATGTATACATTAATATATACTGTATATCTGCCATTCTGGATGCCAGGTATTTATTCAGTTTAATCATTTATCTAATTTATTTTCTGATTCAACTAAACCTTAAAAACAAAACACATAATCTAGAATAAGGAGACCAGGATCACTAAAAACTAGTGTGTACTTATTGTTTATTTTCCTCAGAAGTGTTTCATCATTTTACTATGAACACATGATTCTCCCCCTGGTTCATGTCGCAGTTCAGCTGAGCCTCCAGGTCCTGGAGCGGGTGGAAATAGTGCGCATGCGCAACTGAATCAAATGACTCAAATGACTCAAATGACCGATTCACTTGGATGAACGACTCAAAAACCCGTGAGTCCGTTCGAGGAGTCGGGTTTCTCATCACTACTGTATACGTAACCGCGTTGCTCTTCTTCTCTGGGCGCTTTGCGTAATGGATAGCGCCGCCTTTGGGACAGGAGGACCATGTGCAAAACACCGTCAGTTTCATTGATTCTCTTTATATTTCTACATTTATTTCCTTTTAATTTTGGCACTCCTGTGATTCCATTGGAAATGGGTCTTATTGTCTCCAGCTGAAGTCGAACGTGATGGTGACTAAATCATAACGAAGGAAAATAAACAAATATATTCAAAGCCACATAGTATAGTATAGTATAGTATAGTATAGTATAGTATAGTATAGTATAGTATAGTAAAACCGTGAGTCAGATATAAATACAACAAAGAAAGTAGGCCAAAGGTTAAAATATTTATAAGCATGATGCATGAGGCCAGGCAATGATCAGCACAGTTTGGGCCCAGCCGGTTGTCGTTTTTCTGTTGAGATGGTAGGGGTGTTGTCCATGGCTGCAGATAGTAACTAAACAAGTCTGATGTAATCTAACGTTGTTATTTTTAATGATAAGTAATCAATTAAGTAAGTGGGTTACTGTTCCTGGCGATGATGGGTAACCATACAGGAGAATGAGCTCCTCGTTTTATGCCAGCCACAAGGAGCAGATGCTTAAACTTTGATATATATAAGAACACCATGACAGATTAGACACAAAACTCCTGGTTGCCAATTTGTGATGAATAAAATATCTATATATATTCCAGTCTGTGTAGAGTAACACTGTAAGGAAATCCCGCTGGGATCATTCTATTCTATTCCATTCTATTCTATTCTAACTTCTTAAAATATGGTTCATCCCCAAAACATTGTAATTAATATCATAGCTGACATAAGTGACATAAATGGAGATGCAATCTCAGGTTGTAATCTACTCATATGCAATGAACAATTTTGAAACAACAACTTTGAAAGGTTGTGTACATCCTGCTCTCGGCCCATGTCACGACGTCACTTCCGGCCGTCCCCCCTTTTCTCCGAGCCTCTGCCGCCTGTGTGAGCCGCGTGTTTACACACTCCCAGGTCAGTTCACGTCTGTTCAGCGCTTTCTGGCAGTCTCCAGTTGTTATCATTAAAATCAAAAACAAAGTAAACACGCACCCGGTTCACACTGACCCTGAAAATGTGACAAAAGAGGCAAAAACACTGGAATGGTGTCACGCTTCTGAAGAGGCCTGCACTCGCTTCGTTAGCTCGGTTTGCTAATTTAGCACTTCGGGTGTCAGATTTGGAAGAGTTGTGTTTTTAAGTAGTAAAACCTCACAGTCATCAAAGGTGCTGCTGCTCGAATCAAAGTGGAGAATGTCCGGGCTCATTCAGCACTGATCCTTGAGAGAAAAGCCTGACTTGTCCGATTCATGTGCAGCTATTTCTGGCCTGGCAGCTGCGCTTTCGTTTGTTCCTACACGATCATTTCTTAGCCATTGCAAAGGTCATGTGTTCTACGATCTCCTGAAGAAATACTGTCGATGATCGTTTTACTTGGTTAAAAAATGCTCAAGCTGTTGCTTGTTACAAATGCTTATGTTTGAAGGTTTAATGTAAAGCTCACTGCAGTTGAGAAGCAGTGTTGATAAATTAAGTCAAGAGTTTTTTTATGCATTTTCCAAGTCCGTTGGTGAGAATTAATTTCTCCATAATAATACAAGAAAAGAATGAAAACGACATAATAAACTCTTCTCTCTCTTTTCAGATGAAGGAGACTATAATGAACCAGGAGAAGCTTTCCAAACTGCAGGCACAGGTCCGCATAGGTGGCAAGGTGAGTAAAATGTATATAGATGACAAATGCCTGCTGCTGTTAGTGTCCACAGATTCAAAATTGGTAGACGTGTTATTCATTGTGTTTCTGTGTGCCCTGTAGGGTTCAGCTCGCAGAAAGAAGAAGGTAGTGCACAGAACCGCCACAGCAGATGACAAGAAGCTGCAGTTCTCCCTCAAGAAACTGGGAGTCAACAACATCTCTGGCATTGAGGAGGTACGTCAAATTATATGTGTATCAAAGTTAGCATACTAATGCGTCAGTCAAAATAGTTTTGTAAAGAAAGAAACGTTGTACTTCATTAATCCCATTTATTAAATATTTATGTTACAGGAGCATAATACAACAAAATAGTAACGTACTGTCTCTTCCCATTTGCCTCCAGGTATTCCTAAATAACAGGTTGTAGCTTGCCATACCATCAGTATTATAGCAGTCAAGATGCTTACAGGCTGTTTTTATGTTATTTAAATGATGATTAAATGAAAAACAAAACTAGTGATTTCACAAGAAACATTGAAGCAGAGCTGAATGTGGGACAATGTTTTTAAAGATGCATCAAAACACAGTTTAAGCTATCATGTCACACTGCCTGCAGCCATCTTGAAAGTCAGAGGCAACTGGAAGTTTTAAAATGTGTTTAGGTAGAGGGTTCGAGTCGACTGAGTTCTTCACTCAGACTTTTTCTGTGTTGGTCCCTGCAGGTGAACATGTTCACAAACCAGGGGACGGTGATCCACTTCAACAACCCAAAGGTTCAGGCCTCCTTGGCTGCCAACACCTTCACGATCACGGGGCACGCCGAGAACAAACAGCTCACAGAGATGCTCCCGGGAATCCTAAACCAGCTGGGAGCCGACAGCCTGACCAGCCTCAGGAGATTAGCAGAGACCCTCCCCAAGCCAGGTAGCCACAATGGAACTGTCCTGAGGTCTTACGTTTTGTACCAGAGGTGGGTTACAGATGTGTGACGTCTGCTAACGACTTGCTTTCTGCTCCGCCTCCAAGCTGGAGAGAACAAGGCTCCCATGGCGGCTGTGGACGAAGAGGAGGATGATGAGGTTCCAGGTAAGAGAATTTACCCTTCTGCTTTATAAGACATTTGCTGTGATGTTAAACCCAATTCAGCCTTCACATTTTCAATACTGTGAATTTGTTGCTTGTTGGTTTTACTCTGTTCCCGTTCACAGCTTTCACCTTCCGTCTGTTTTCAGATCTTGTCGAAAACTTTGATGAAGCTTCAAAGAACGAGGCCAACTAACAAGCACCAGCAGACTTTCAGCGCCCCTCTTGACTCACTGTCTTCTTCACTGTTATTGCTCCGTGGCTACGACACTCACATGCTTTTTAACTGTAACTGGGACAACTTGGCCACAACAAGTAAAACCACACGGTCTCTGTCTCCTGCTGGCTGCTCTACCTGGCCTGCAGGTGAAATTTATTTAATTTAGTGGAATGTGCACACTTTTCCCTTTCTCCCGCTGCCTCTCCAGCATTGTGATGCCCACACATCAAAAACGTATCAGTGGAATCAATAATGTAATAAAGATTACATTTAATTTCTTTGATTTGTGCTCCATTATTTCTTAAGTACTTCAGAAAAGGTTATTATTGTAAAAACTGTTGAGTCTCATTAGTGGGAATCAGTAGTCGTATCATGGCACCACTGTGACATGAGAACTCACAAGCACTTTACCAGCTGATGCAGAGGAAACAATAGTTATCCTGAGTGGAGGACGACGGATTGATCTAGAAGCCTGTCAGGTCCATAGTATAAAGGATTGAAAAAAGTGTATTGACTTATTTAAAAGATTGCTTCCAGGTTAAATGTTAGATATGCTTTTTTTTAATAATGAAGAGGAGTGACCTGACAATTTTGGTCTATATATTTAAAATTCGTAGAGCTAAAAATGTTTTGTCAAGAATGTAATAAAATGGTAAAAGACTTTGTACAACCAATGATTGAGTGTAAGTTGCAGAGTGTATTCCCCATGTGTAAATAAGATGAATATCTCATCCACTATATTGATTTTTCTTCAGTAAACTTCACCAAACCTGAAAAAAAAGCTTTTATTTCCAACAAATGCAGCCCTATTTATATATTATTACATCACTGGCTGCAGTCCTTACTTCTTCTTTTTTTTTAAGTTATATATAGTCAGTGAAAGTCAACATGTCACAATAATGGAACAAATGTGTTTTTACACTATTGGCAACTTATGGACTTTATTACATTGAAAAGAGCCAAAAATATAACATTTGGGGATATATTTGTCCTCTTGATTAGCAATGGCCACAAAATGGAATAGTGTGGTTTGTACATAATTGCACTATGACAGTGCTAAGAATGAGTAAGTGGATGAAGTAGACTTAAGTTAATGCCTTTCATTATTTTGCTCTCAGTGTTAAAAAAAACAAGGAGACACTAAAACCAGACCATACTACTATGACGTCAACCAGAGCAAAGCTTTGCCCCGTGTGATTCACTTGGTTCTATGTTAAATGATCTGGCATGGCTCTGCGCTGTATTTGAAAGTGAAATAACATTGTGTTGTTTGTACTCATACTTTTCACATGTAAATTATATTTATGTAGGTATATAATTTTCATATATAAATGACTGCAAAATGTCAACTCGATGCAGATTTGAGAGAAATATACTTCTGCTAATGATACCTTAGTAAGAATGTCCCATTACACATGTGACCATGTAATAGCTTCTGCTGACAGTCCCGATGAGTCTGAGGGGGTTTTTTTTCTTACATTTTTTAACACTGGGGGTCTTTCTGTTGCCTGGACTAAAGTGGACAGTACTGAACTCTGTGGAATCGGATCACATGCAAATAACTGTGAACTGAGGGGGAACTTCTGGTTTTCCTTGAACTCTTTCACTGACTTACTATGTAAGAACTTTCATGATCTCAAAGCCGATATCATAAAACCACCAAAATGGAACTGAACTAACACATCCAAACATAATTCACTGCATAACAATTGATAGCTTTATGGAATCCCACTGTTAAGCCATAGTCTGCTGTCTTCAGTGGATCAGTTGTGATTCTGGTGAAATGTATTTTTGGATGTGAATGTTTCAAACAATTGGACATTTTTGCATCTTTCACTTCAAAGAGATGAATAAAGCTTTCGAGGATTTTGGGGAAGTGAAACCCGTTATTTCTGTACAGATGACGGAACAAGTTTCATACAACTTGAATCAAGACTCACGGTGAAAATTAAAGTTGCGGTAGATGTCAGCTTCTCGTGAAACCCAGAAAAACTGCAAAATATCACAATGAATATTAATGCAGTCCCTATTCATTTTGCCCTTCCTTCTCACACCTGACAGAAACACGATGTGTGTACAGTGTGTGTGTGCAGCCTGACACATGAGTAAAATGGGCTTTTCTTTTCCCGTGCGAGCTAAATGTCGAGTGCTACTTCCGCCAAACATGACATTCTGCCAAACAAAACTGGTTGGCCTCAAACATGAAAAACATGCGGGGAAGTCCTGTTGTATCACCTTCCATCATGTGTGTGAAAGTTTCTCTGCCTGTTTACCAACTGGAGGATCATCGGATGGTCTCACGATGGCAACATGGGGGGGGGGGGGGGGGGGGGGGGGGTCTCTTTGAGCAAAGTGGTATTCAATCATTTCCATCATTTAAACTTGTAGAAATCTGCTACAACAATATTTTTTTTCCCATACACCACCAGTGCGTGTCTCCGTATGATTTCAGCTTGTGTTAATCGGACACAGTCCGTCTCAGCTGAGTCATGCTGCAGTATCACAGCCTAAAGATTGAGGGCAACCCCCCACCTCCTGAACTCCCACACTTCATATCTCGTCTCCCAGGCCCTTCTTGGAAACTCTCGGTTTATCCTTTAACCATATTTGACATGCAAAACAACATAGAGGAAATACACATCACACTGTTTCTGTCAATAGACTCTTATCAGTTTACTATATCGGTAGGGCTCTCTGTGACCTCTGAAGGTGTTATGACAGCCACGATGATCACCATGATGCTGCATGATATGCAACTATAAAAGGAAGCATGGAGGAGGCAGTCATCAGGATTTCTACCACTGAACATCTGACTTCACTTCACCAGCATCAATTCAGCACAACTTCACACAAATGGTAAGGAAAGACACAGCATAGAGCAAAAACTGTTTTACTGACCACTTTGACTGTCACTCTAGACTTTAGTCACAACTTATTAGTGCTCCACTAATCCTCTTGCTGTCTCACACACCCTCAGGAGACGTGGACTCGGTGGATATTCAGTCTGCTGTTGATCAGCTTCACAGGAGCGCATGGACTCAATGACTTTCCACAAAATTGTGCGTCTTTAAGTAGAGTTCATATGTACTTCAGAACTATACTGCAGTTTATCGCTCTTGGTTCAGAGCATACTGTACTAATGTTCTGTGTGTGTGTGTGTGTGTGTGTGTGTGTGTGTGTGTGTGTGTGTGTGTGTGTGTGTGTGTGTGTGTGTGTGTGTGTGTGTGTGTGTGTGTGTGTGTGTGTGTGCGTGCGTGTGCGTGTGTGTGTGTGTGTGTGTGATCACGCAGTCATAATGGCAATAAGGAATGATGTGAATCCAGTCACACTGACCTGTGGCGCACAGACCGACGGGGCCGTCATTTGGAAGTTTGACGGTGAAGCGATCGAGGACTTGGGTGACAACATCGAGCAGCGTAATCAAAGCCTCGTCCTGTCTGAAGTAGACACTCCAATGTTGGGTGAATACAGCTGCTGGAGAGGAGACAAGATGATATCGTCAACCTACCTACTGCTGCAGGAAGACGAGGAAGAGGAATTGGGTCAGAATCCTTTTTCTCTTTTATTCGTCTCTATTTGTCATGAGTGGATGAACTGAAGGGTCTCGTAGTAAACATACAAGTCATCGTGCTTCATTTGTATTCCCTCATGTTGCGTATTGTTTTAGATTCCCTCCTGAGATGTCGGGCAAAGTCGTACGACTGTGAGTTCAGCTGCAGCTGGACCAGCAGTGGATACACAGCAGTGCGTCTCGGACTGGGCCCCGACTGGTAAATCCAAAGAACGTAATGTTGTCGATGAAGACCGTGTCTTTTCTTTATTGTGAAATTCCCTGATTGCGTTTTGCTTCCCGCCTCTGCAGCAGTGAAGGTGGGAAGTCTTGCCACTGGGTCACAAGAAGTGATCAACGTCCAGACGGAGGACTCCAGTTCAAGCTGTCCCACACGCTCATGCCCTACGCTGAGGAGAGCACCGTGCTGGAGGTCACTGCTGAGGCCGTCAAGGACCTGTCCATCTTCAGGAAAACCAAGAGGTTTTATCTTCGAGACATCGGTGAGACGATGAGTGGTATGGGAAGATGTATGGATGGTTTAAACAACTGTAAATGTTGCATTCAGTGGTTTCTCTCCGTGCAGTTCAGCCTGATCGTTCTAAGATTGTCAGGTGTCAGGAGGTGGGGCAGGACCTCAACGTGACCATTGCCCCCCCCTCCAGCTGGTCTACTCCTTACAGCTTCTTCAGTCTGGAGCATGAAATCGAATACGTACTCAAAGATGACGGCAAGGTACACAGAAGCTTCTCCAGAAATCACAGCCTGCTGATATCTGGATCCTTTCAGGTCATCATGTTAATCATTCTCACTCTTCTGACTTCAGACCGGACGTTCTTTATCTTCTTTGGTTCCGAAGAAGATCAGCAAGCTGAGGGTCCGCTCCAGAGACCCATTGGTGCTCTCAGCTTGGAGTCAGTGGACTCCCTGGAAAAATGTAACCTACTGATAAGTTTTGAACCCAACACTGCCTGCTCCTGCTTTTTCTGTCTTTCCACATGGCTGTGATTTCCTCTAACTTGCTTTTCGAGGTATAAATGTGTGCCCATCTCAGTGTGGGCTAAAACGAAGGCCAGACGATAGCCAAGCACTTAAAACACATTTTCAGTAGTAATAACTTATTTATGATACGCTCAAACTATTTATTCATGTATTCTATTCATTATTTATTCATCATATATAGAATGTAAAAAGAAATACATTAGAAGACATAGGGGACACAATAAATAACCAAATGCATCAGTCTTTCAAGGTTTGATGATTGTGTGGTCTTTATAAAAACTTTACACCGGTATTTGTTATTTTTCTTGTATGTGCATTGGTGTTTCTGTTTATCTTGGTGGTTTGGGGTTGAGCAGAACAAATACCTATTAAAATAGCTTTGTGCTTCCTGCAGCATTTTTGTTCCTTCTTTATTTGCGTGTGGCTGGTTTCATCTGTGCACTGATGATTAGAATTTCCAGTTCTGGGTAATGCACCGTGAACTCATGCTTTGTTACTCATGGGACTTATGGACGCTTCAGTAGATCAAAGTCTATAAAATCAGAGAAATTGTTTTGTCTTCATCAAAGAACAACAACACTGATGTGTTCTTCTGCTTTCTCTGAACATTAATGAACCAACACCGAAAGCAGCTTGTGCTTTTTTTGTTTTTTGTGTTATTTGAAACCATGATCATGTAGAGACACTAAGATCAACAAATCAGTGGGAAATCTTCATTCCTCCCACTTGTAAGATAGATAGATGGATGGATGAAGGAATGAATGAATAAATAAATAAATAAATAAATAAATAAATAAATAAATAAATAAATAAATAAATAAATAAATAAATAAATAAATAAATAAATAAATAAATAAACTCCATATCAAAACATTATTATGGATGTATACAAATTGAATAATTATTAAAAAAATTACTCTAAAAATAATCAATATATATCAAATACATTAGAAGACATTTTTCTATATTTTGCATTACAATCTATTGCAGGTTAAGTGACTGTGTAAACATAATGTAATCCTGCACAGTCTTAAAAGTTATTTTTCCTAACAAAATCATGTAATACTTGTTTAAAGCCTTTAAGACTTGCCCATTTTTTCCTTAATGTGGATTGATTCATTGCAGGTGAGATCATGGAAAAAGAACCCATGTCAATCCAAAAAAAGGCTATTGCCACCTGGATCCTTGGATCGCTGCAAGAAGGGAAGGAAGAAAAGCAACAATAAACAATGCTGAATGAGTCATGTTTAAAATGGTGTATAACAGTGAAATTAACCATGATATGCTTTGTGACTGAGATGCTGCGGTACAATATCCATCAAGATCAAGAAAACTATCTTTGCCTGTACAAGTCATTATTGAATGAGAATTTAAAATGTCTCTGGAAATAAAATCAATCCTGACTGATCAGATTATTCAAAAGAAAGTTATTGGGAAAATGTGCTTTTGTAGTTAAGTAAGAAATTATATTGAATTTTCTGTCAGGAAACACCCCCCCCCAGGAGACAAATACACAGACATGAAAAGTTTAGCAGAATTTTAATAGTTTTTACTTCCACAAAGAGACAATATGTCCAACCTTAGCAAGATTGTTAGGAGTTTGTATGATTTTTTTCTTTCTTCAACAGATCAGCCTTTTATAGGCCAAAACAAACAAATGATTTTAAGACAGCACAGGTGCAGACAGTTGATGCAGCTTAAGATCAGACTGTATTGTGAGCATACAATCACACTTCATCGTTGATGAGCAAAAACAACATTCTGTCTTATTTCAATTGTACTGTATTGTCTTAATTTTGTTGAAATTCTACAATGACAAAAAACGATTATATTCCATTCTGTTCCATTCTATTCTATTCTATTCTATTCTTCCCCAGGTAAATAAAGCAACAATAAGCATATTAATGAACTTTTGTTCAGATGTGCTAAATTGATCTTGCTTTTTATGATCACAGTGTTGGCGTCACTTTATAAGATTTTACAGCATTTTTTTAATAAGTAAATCCGACTTGTTTATTGCGGCTATTTAATGATTGTTGTTTTAAATATTACCTGAGAATTGATTTTTTTTAATTCATTGGGAAAAAAAAGAAACAAAACAAAACAATTCAATGTAATACAAAACAAACGTTTCCAAACTTCTGAAGGAAAGGGAGCATGAAAAAAAAAAGTTATTATAGATGTTTTGCAATGTGCCCGCTTTATATCAAACAATCCCTTTATAATGAGCATTAAAAGCAAACAACAAACACATTCATGTGTTTTTCTTGTATCAGGGCACTCAACAAATCACGAACCTAATGAAATAAACCGCTTCGGTTATTTCCAGCACGCAATGTTCGAAGAAAAACCAACATGAGTTATATATTAAAATGAATGAATCATATATAGACAGAGAGCAACTGTGATATCCCAGAGGGTTAAAATGCAGAGTGCAGGCTTGGCTCATTATTCCGATGATTTTGTGGGAGCCGCCTTCCCATGCCACGAGCTGACCCTGAAGAAAATTATCATAGACAGGTTAAATGTGCAACTTAGACATTTCAAGCAGTTGTTCATTAGAGCAGAGGACTTTTTACCATTACCCCCTTGAACACAAATATCTCAACAGAAAATGATTCAGAGTTTATATTGAAATTATTAAATTAGATGACAGGAAATGAAGAGTTGCATTATATGATTTGATGCAAGTGCACTAAAATACACTTTCTTTCCAGTTCAAAAACACATTTCCATGCTAAATGAAAACGTTTAACTGAAATAATGTGTTCGTTTTTTATCCCCCAAATTGGGATTCAAGTCATCATGATTTGTGAATAATTAAACGGCCTGCATGTGTGCGCATATACATCCATGTTTGTGTCCAAGCACCAGGAAAAAGGTTCAAGCTGTCTTCACTCTTTACACGTGTGTTTTGAGTGTTTTTCCTCGCCTCCTACCTGCTCTTGCACCGGGGACAAACTCTTCCCCACACCCTCTTCACCATGGCCTCCCGGAGCGCAGGACTCCCCCATATGTACACGGATGGTGTGCACAGCGCATTCAGACGAGCCATGATGGCGAACACATTCGTGGCCTCGTTTCTAAAAACGAGGCCATTTCCTCCCACGAACCTCAGGATAATATTTATAAACGAAGGACACCATAAGACCAAGAAGCTAATGACCACGAAGATGATGATTTTCAGCGACTCCTTCTTGGTTTCCTTCTCTGCGCTGGGAGGATCTCTCTCCAACTGGAACTTGGCAATTACATACAGTTTGATGGTCATGACCACTTTGGTGAACACGACCAGCTGGAAGAGGATGATGCTGATCACATAGAGCTGCATGGCTTTGGAAATCGGCAACACATTTCTGGCGAGCAGGTGCGCAAAGTTGTACACCCAGCAGTAGATGTTGACGCAGATGACAAAGGGCCGCGTTATAAAGCGACTGTAGATGAACGGGTAGCACACGGCAAAGTACCTGTCAAACTGTGCGAATAGAAAAGTTAGTATGTTGACGCCTAAAAGTGAAGGCAACACATTGTAAGTGCCGTTTCTGGAGGGATATCCCTCGTTCACGTCAAACAGGCCCAGATAATAGACCGAGAAGCCGACCAGCGTGTCACACACACTGGTGTTCAGCATGAAAATGAATCTGTTCTGGAGGCGCAGAGCTCTGGTGGCTGCGATGCTGATCACCACCGTTCCAGCCAGAAGAACAGTACTTGTGGCATAGAGGATCTGAAAAATGAAGACCAAGTAATCCTCAGGACTGTCGAAGTCCACTGAGAGAGCCACTCCTCCCGCGGCAGAATCTGTCACGTTGAAGAGGGGCATCGTTTGTGCGCAAACGTTTCCTCTGCGCACCCAATATATCACCGTGTCACACCTCCGCAGACACCTGTTTTCCTCCTCCTTTCCCCCATGATGACATGCAAAAACTCTGGTCAGAGTTTTAAAATGTTATTCTCTGTCATCAAAAGATTTCTGTCAGCTGCTGATAAAGCGATTATTGTTATTATTATTATTATTATTATTATTATTATTATTATTATTATTATTATTATTATTATTGTTGTTGTTGTTGTTATTGTTGTTGTTGTTGTTGTTGTTGTTGTTTTCTGCTGACTTCCTTAAATAAAGTACCGATTCTGGATTGTTCCCCCTTTAACATAATTAATATAGGAAGCCACGTTTTACCATATGGGGTAAGGGACACACACGCATGTTCACAATCAACAAAATGAATTCTGAGTTACGGAGTTAGGATGAATTGTGTTTCTATAAACAGTCAGTCTTTGTTATGTGTATTTTATCCATATCACCGCTCGGTGGTGCTATGGTCTTTTTAAACCGAGAGAAGAAACGACGTTATCGGTGAAATAACGTTTGTAAAGTGCATTAATTCACTTTAAACAGCGTGCGTTCATTTGTTCTCATCAGCTCCTCGCCATGAAGGTGTCCAGAAATACCTGTCTTATCCAATAGTATAATTTAATTATACATTTTGTATTAATTCGGAGAAATACAAAATGTCACATTTCTGTCACTCTCAGTAATCTGCAATCCAAACGAATCTACAAAGCATTTGAAACTATGAAATTCTTTGTGCATTTCAGATTTTCATGGTGTTTGTTTAAATTCAAAATTTTCCCGTGGCAATGGAGGCCTGTCGATGTAATTCTTGAAAAAAAAAAAAAAAAAAAAAGCAGATCAGCTTTGTACCGTTATCAGAACATCTTTACTCTCAGTAGCTGTGTTTTTTTTTTTCGTTTCTTTTCCTGGAGTGTCCAGTGCACTTCTATAATATACATACATTTTATGGTTGGTGTACATGTCTGGATGAGTACCACTTAATTGTCACGTATTCTCCTCGTTTACACATGGTGACTTCAGTCACTTTCTGTTATTTTTCAACTCCAGAGGTTACTTTTGTTGATTTCATCCGACAGGACACAGACACTGAACCCAATCGTGCCATGGAGCAAACTGTCACGGTGGTGTATGTCATAAAGAATGAAAGTGTCGAGCCTCAGGATGATCCAGAGGACATTGGTGTCCTCATTGAAGGTGTGGAGGTCCTGAGCAGTTTAAGCAGCATTGCATTGGCTTTTGCTCTGTCCTTTGGACTTGTGCAGACTATTTGCTGTAAAGGTACGGCCAATTTCCACCAGTATTATACTGTATTAATATAATACAGTTTTGTACTGTAGTTTGCAATGCATTGTGGGGCTGTTCATGTGGTTCATGGGGTTGCTTCTGTTGCGCTCATATGTTGTCAAAATTATTGTTTTGAGTTGTGCAGTCATGTTCTGTGTATGAGGTGTGCAAATTAGGATGTACACAGTTTAGAGTTTTTCTTGCCTGAAATGTAAAAGCATCACCAATTGTGATGTTGTGATGCTGGTCTTACAATAAAGTTTGAGAGAACTGTTATTCAGAATATTCATGGTATCAGAATAGGTAACATCTGAAAGCCTGTTTTGTCAGTTTACTTTTGACTACTGGCTTTTTATTTTATTGCCTTGCAAGCCTTTTATTTTTGTGTTCCAATAATAATTTTGTTTAAAACATCTTTGATTTTTTTTTATGTGTGTGTGCACTAATACAGTACATCAGGCAATGTAATGCACTTTTCTTCCACTTTTTTGTGAGGTAATGATATATTTATGTACGGTCATGTTATTATTGTTCAGTGTGTTTAAAAATAAAACATTTGTTTTGTTTAAGAAAAAGTTCGTGTTTTTAGTGAAACAAAAATAAAGTTGCTTAAAATGGTTTGTGGACTCTATTTAAAATAGTGTACATTTGAAATGGGAATCTTATGCTTAATAGCTGTACCAGCTGCAAGAAAAGTAATTGAAACGATATTTATATTAATTAAACTTTTGAAACCTACTTAATTCATTCAATAAGTTTAGTTTCAGTAGAATGTGTTGATCTAGCAAGGCTGGATTTTAATGTGTTGAAATTCTTGACCGATGTAGAGTGAATTACATTGTCATTAATTTGATGCACAAAAAAATATTTTGATTCTATGAAACGTCAATCTATTGAACATAAATATCTAAATAATGTTGCATCAATAAATAAACATGTTGTTCATATAATATAATTAAAAGGGACTCAATCGACTTAATCTGAACAGATGGAAATGTGTGCCATGATTAAATTATGTTAACTCAACAAATTCTTTTTTGGGGGGGATTGTAGACAAGTTAAATGTGCAACTTACATTAAAAAATATAGACATTTCAAGTAGTTGTTCATATGAGTAGAGGACTTTTTTTTTTTTACCATTACCCCCTTGAACACAAATATCTCAACAGATAATGATTTAGAGTTTACATTGAAATTATTAAATCAGATGACACGAAATGAAGAGTTGCATTATATGATTTGATGCAAGTGCACTAAAAAAGACTTTCTTTCTAGTTCAAAAACACATTTCCGTCCTAAATTAAATCGTTAAACTAAAATAATGTGTTTCATATCCACTCCTTATTACACACACACCATTCGTTCTTATTCGGAAAATATGTTTTATTCCAAATTGGGATTCAAGTCATCAGGATTTGTGAATAATTATAAACGGCCTGCATGTGTGCGCAGATACATCCATGTTTGTGTCCAAGCACCAGGAAAAAGGTTCAAGCTGTCTTCACTCTTTACACGTGTGTTTTGAGTGTTTTTCCTCGCCTCCTACCTGCTCTTGCACCGGGGACAAACTCTTCCCCACACCCTCTTCACCATGGCCTCCCGGAGCGCAGGACTCCCCCATATGTACACGGATGGTGTGCACAGCGCATTCAGACGAGCCATGATGGCGAACACATTCGTGGCCTCGTTTCTAAAAACGAGGCCATTTCCTCCCACGAACCTCAGGATAATATTTATAAACGAAGGACACCATAAGACCAAGAAGCTAATGACCACGAAGATGATGATTTTCAGCGACTCCTTCTTGGTTTCCTTCTCTGCGCTGGGAGGATCTCTCTCCAACTGGAACCTGGCAATTACATACAGTTTGATGGTCATGACCACTTTGGTGAACACGACCAGCTGGAAGAGGATGATGCTGATCACATAGAGCTGCACAGATTTGGAAATCGGCAACACATTTCTGATGAGCAGGTGCGCAATGTTGTGCACCCAGCAGTAGATGTTGACGCAGATGACAAAGGGCCGCGTTATAAAGCGACTGTAGATGAACGGGTAGCACACGGCAAAGTACCTGTCAAACTGTGCGAACAGAAAAACTAGTATGTTGACGCCTAAAAGTGAAGGCAACACATTGTAAGTGCCGTTTCTGGAGGGATATCCCTCGTTCACGTCAAACAGGCCCAGATAATAGACCGATAAGCCGGCCAGCGTGTCACACACACTGGTGTTCAGCATGAAAATGAATCTGTTCTGGAGGCGCAGAGCTCTGGTGGCTGCGATGCTGATCACCACCGTTCCAGCCAGAAGAACAGTACTTGTGGCATAGAGGATCTGAAAAATGAAGACCAAGTAATCCTCAGGACTGTCGAAGTCCACTGAGAGAGCCACTCCTCCCGCGGCAGAATCTGTCACGTTGAAGAGGGGCATCGTTTGTGCGCAAACGTTTCCTCTGCGCACCCAATATATCACCGTGTCACACCTCCGCAGACACCTGTTTTCCTCCTCCTTTCCCCCATGATGACATGCAAAAACTCTGGTCAGAGTTTTAAAATGTTATTCTCTGTCATCAAAAGATTTCTGTCAGCTGCTGATAAAGCAAAACATATGTTAGTTTTATTTGTATTATTGGAGTTATATAGTAGTTCGTGCTTTATGAAGCAATACGGGACATACATCAATATTGTGATCACATAATGATGATAATAATAATAATAATAAAAATAATAAGAATAAGAATAAGAACAAGAACAAGAACAAGAATAAGAATAAGAATGAGAATGAGAATAAGAATAAGAATAAGAATAAGAATAAGAATAAGAATAAGAATAAGAATAAGAATAAGAATAAGAATACAAATAAAAATAATTCATTGTATGACTTGAAAAGACATTTGGTAGAAAAACATTACATGGAATAATATTACATTCTTAAATACCCGCGAATATGTTGTAGAAAATGTGTTGGCATCAACTTTACACAATGTTTTTCACAACTGTATTCTGAATCAGTTCAAGTGTCGTAACACTTTCTGTTGGAGGTGCGCGACAGCGCTTTGCAAGCTTTGTAAGTAAACAGATTATTTAAGATCAAAATATTCCTTTTCGTGGTCATTTTGACAATTCTTGGCCATAAACAGTATACTCTGCATATGCATATGCATATACATATACAAATATATAGTATACGCTCACATGTAAACCTTTAACAATATGTCTTTTTGCTTTGCTTTATGTCTATTTGCTTAGTGCGTTTTTACATGAAAGACAACACAGGTTTTTTTTTAAATATGGTTGCAGCAAGATCCTTTTTACTGACCACACTGACTCTTTACAACAGCATCATCCATACATTTATATGTGTTGTCACACAGGTAAAGATGTCGTAAGCAGTTGCAGTAAATACGCTGCTTGGCTATGATATGGGGCCTTTTCAGAAAGTTTTTTCATCGTTCAAGATTCTAAAGATATATTCATTTCGTTCGGATATAAACTCAAATAATCACATAAACTGGCTGTCCATTGGCAGAAAATGACATCGTAGTTTATTTATCGTGAAAAAGTCTCCATGTTGATAGCTCGGACACGATCATATGAAAAATTGATGCGTGAAAGCTATGAACATCAATCTTCAATCTTCAAGAAAACCTATAAGGAGAAAGCATTATTATTATTATTATTATTATTATTATTATTATTATTATTATTATTATTATTATTATTATTATTATTATTATAATAGTTATTATTATTATTGTTGTTGTTGTTGTTGTTGTTATCATCATCATCAATAATAATAAACATATCTCTTTTTAGTAATTATTCTAGAAAAGGAGTTTATTTGTTGTGACAATTTAATGACTGGGAATGTACGATGACGTTTTCTCAATTATAAAGCAAAGCTGACCTGATGAAGGTGAAACAAACGATGTATTTTGACATTTAGTTTGTTCAGGGTCACTGACCTCTATCTACTCGTAAAAAAAAAACAATTGATAACAATATGAACACAATCAATGTCAAAACTGTGTGCCTCTTCGAAGCTAAAATATTGCAATTTTAACAGTCTGATCCTCGTTCAGGTGAATGGTGACCAACCTTAATCTGTGCGTTCTGGAGCAGCAGACTTTCCCCCACACTGTCCTCCACACTGCGGCTCTGAGCGACGGGCTCGCCCACAGGTAGAGGGACGGGGTGCACAGAGCGTTACTCCTGGACAAGATCCTCAGTGGATCTACCGCATCGTTTTTAAAGATAATATACTTCCCAGTCAACCATGACACAATCGTATAGAGCAAAGCGGGAAACCACAGTATCAGAAACAATATGACCACCACTATGATGATAAGGAGGGACTCTTTCTTGCTCTCCCTCTCCGGGCTCGGAGGCTCTCTCAGCAGCTGGTACCTGGCCACGATGAGCAGCTTGATTGTCATACTAATCTCCGTCACAATGATCCCTATGAAACTGATTCTGCTAAATACTCCGATTTCTATGGCCACGGACAGTGGCACAAGGTGTTGTATGAGCAGCTGCCCATACACATGCAGCCAGCTGTACAGGTTGACGCACACGATGACCCGTCCGCTGATGAAACGAGCGTAGAAGAAAGGATGGCACACGGCGAAGTAGCGGTCAAACTGAGCGAATAAAAAAGTCATGATATTCACTCCGAGGAGTGAAGGCAGGATGTAATATGTACCGTTTCTGGATGGGATGCCAGTCCTTACATCGAATAAATATTGGTAGAAAATACCGCAGCCAGTCATAGTGTTGCAAACAGTCGTGTTCAACATGAACAAGAAGCGGTTTTGCGCCAGAAGCGCGCGGGTATTAATAATGCCGCAGACCACAGAGCCGGCCAATAGCACAGTGCTGATACCACACAAGAGGTGGAAAATGAAAAGAATAAAATCTTCTGGACTATCAAAGTCAACACTCAGAGGGGGAACAGTAAAGTTGACCATGATGGTCAGGATAGGAGTGCGCAAAGCAGCGACCTGGACTGCGACAAAAGAAGACTTGCTCTGTTAAGAAGGATATGGTTCATGGGTGGAGGCAGTGATCTGAAACGGCCTCCAATCACCAAACACACACCAATAAAAAAAAAGAAAATATTTTACTTTTATTAATTGATGTTGTGCAGTTAAATCGAAATATTGATTCAAACATTAACACATTCTTGGGTTAGACAAAAGCTTTCAGTTATTGTTTAAAAGTGTTTAGATTTCATTGAAAAGGACCGATATATAAATAACCATATTATATCATGTCACACTTGAAGATGTGACATACCTTGCAATGCAGCAAGTTTTTTTGTGAGCTTCATACGGTATAAGATTGGATATGTTTCAAAAGTTGTGGATGAACTCTTACAGAAATCTGAACCGTCGGTTCAATCACAGAAAATGTCATTAAAGCTTATCTCAAGTCCAAAAGTCTCCCAACACTGCTTTCCCGTAATCACCACGGCTTATTATTATTATTATTATTATTATTATTATTATTATTATTATTATTATTATTATTATTATTATTATTATTATTATTATTATTATTATTATTATTATTATTATGATCATCAACAATAATAATGTATTTCTTCCTTGGTCGTCCTTATAAACTGTGAACGTTTATTTTGTGGAAAATGTGCAATTTATAGAGCTCACATTAAAAATGCATGATGAGGTAAGTTGTAGAAACCATTTCGAATTATACGATGTCGAGGCCGACATTCTAATCGTCCACATGTATATAATCAAAAACACAAACGAGCTGCTAAAAATGATAAACGATCGAAATAAACAAATAAATACATAACAAATAAACAAACAAATAACCAAACAAATAAATAAATAAATAAATAAATAAATAAATAAAAAAAAAAAAAATAAATAAATAAATAAAAAAATAAAAAAATAAAAAAATAATAAATAAATGTCGGGAGACGCAGCCATCAAATCAAACTTTTTTTCTTTTTTTTTTTAAATACTAAAATTATTTTATATAAAATCTGTATCTGTTTCCCCTACATGTTCCTTGTGACCAACCTTAACTTGTGCGTTCTGGAGCAGCAGACTTTCCCCCACACTGTCCTCCACACTGCGGCTTTGAGCGACGGGCTCGCCCACAGGTAGAGGGACGGGGTGCACAGAGCGTTACTCCTGGACAAGATCTTTAAAGGGTCCACTGCATTGTTATGAAATGCAACCGCTTGTCCTGTGAGCCTCGATAAGCTTGAATGGAGCAAAGCGGGTAACCACAGTATCAGAAACAATACGACCACCACTATGATGATGAAGAGGGACTCTTTCTTGCTCTCCCTCTCCGGGCTCGGAGGCTCTCTCAGCAGCTGGTACCTGGCCACGATGAGGAGCTTGACTGTCATACTAATCTTGGTGATAATAACCCCCATCAGACTAAGTCTACTAAATACTATGATCTCTTTGGCCACGGACAGTGGCACAAGGTGTTGTATGAGCAGCTGCCCATACACATGCAGCCAGCTGTACAGGTTGACGCACACGATGACCCGTCCGCTGATGAAACGACCGTAGAAGAAAGGATGGCACACGGCGAAGTAGCGGTCAAACTGAGCGAATAAAAAAGTCATGATATTCACTCCGAGGAGTGAAGGCAGGATGTAATATGTACCGTTTCTGGACGGAAAGCTATTCCTTACATCGAATAAAAATTCGTAGAAAATGCCGCAGCCAGTCATAGTGTCACAAATACTCGTGTTCAACATGAACAGGAAACGGTTTTGCTCCAGAAGCGCGCGGGTATTAATAATGCCGCAGACCACAGAGCTGGCCAATAGCACAGTGCTGAACCCCCATAAGCAGTGGAAAATGAAAACAATAAAATCTTCTGGACTATCAAAGTCAACAGATAGTGGAATTAAAGTAATGTTGGCTAAGAGAATCATAATGGCAGTGCGCGATGTAGATCAGAGAATATGCTGTGCTCTGGAAAGAGTTGCTCTTCGAAGACTTTTAATGGCTGCATAAAAAAACGAGGGAAATGGGTGCAAGTAGGAGGAGACCGCGTCTCCCCTGTGAATTCTTCTTCTTTACCATTTACCACGGGCCTTATGGTTACAGGGCTCATCAAGAAATTATTTGGGGTTTAAGTCAGGAGGACCTCAAAGTGATCTTTTGATAATTAAAGGACATGAATCATGTTGAGTTGGTATATATATATATATGGACATACAGTAATTGGTCTGGTTCACTTCATAATTATTTGATAAACTTTACATGTAAATGAATTAAAGAAAAAACAAATGACATGAAACCAGAAAAGTAGAGTGGGTTTTATTGTCAAGATTAGAGTAGCATATTTACCTGTTTGACTGATTGTGTACACAACAGCTAACAAAGACATTATTATTACTTCTTCTTCTTCTTTTTTTTTGGATTAATTTATTTATTTTTTACAGTTGATCGAAACGGATTTGTTATTCAGACTTTTTGGTAACTGTCTCTTGAATGCATCATGATACAACTTGGAAAAGACTCTTCTCATGGTTATGGAAATAACAGCTTGATTAATAATGAAATCCATCAGTTTTCTGTCAATCTTCAATTATGATGATTAACATTTTGCTGGCACGATGTTGATGAACTAAACTCAATTACCATAATTGTCGTGCACAACTCACTCTGCTTCTATTTCTTGCAGTTTGACGCAGGGAAGAGATCACAAACTTCTTTATCACGTCATAGTGAGTCAAAATGGAAAGAGGTCTGGCCGCAGAATAAATTGGATGAATTGAATGGTCATCCCAGATAATCTTTTATTTCAGTTATTTTGTAAGCAGGTCTGCGAATATAAACTTATCTAACCGTTAAATGTATATTGTTGAATCCCCACCGTGACGTTACAGTAACACTGTGCTGTGCGTTAATGCATGAATATCACATTGATTTCAGTGTTAACACACACACACACACACGCACACACACACACGCACACACACACACACACACACACACACACACACACACACACACACACACACACACACACACACACACACACACACACACACACACACACACACACACACACACACACACACACACACACACACACACACACACACACACACACACGGGTATGAGATAAACTGTTGAGCTGAGTTACATGAGAGTTATGAACTTGTCGCTTCAGTTTCGACCAATGCGTTTTAGCAATCGAAAATCAAAAACAAACCCGACCCGTGAATGAACCACAACATTTTTTTTAATTTGACATGTCCATTTTGTTTCAGTCAAAAAAAAAAAAAAATTGATTAAGGACTTATTTGTGACAGAAAGCCATTCATCATCTTTCTCATTACATCTTATGATGATACCTGTTAGGACTGCTTCCCGGTCATTTTCTTGTCACTCCGTTAAAGGAGAAACCAATTCTGCAACACAGAGATGATGGGGTGATGAGAGAGCGGCAATGGCCTCTGAAAATAACATTTTCTCGCTCTAACCAATCTTTTTCACCTTGATTTTAGGCTGGGATGGCCTCTCACCTTGCCCTGCGCCTCGGGAAGAGCCTCCACCACACCGTCGTCCACACGGCCGCCCGCAGCGCCGGGCTGCCCCGGATGTACACCGCCGGGGTGACCAGCGCGTTAAGACGCGCCATGATGGCGAACAGGTTGGTGGCTTCATTTCTGAAACGAAGACCCTTCCTCGTCAACTGTCTCACAATTATATTGACAAAGGACGGGCACCACAGAGCCAAGAAGAAAATCACCACGAACACGATGATGCGCAGCGACTCGTTCTTGCTGTCTCTCTCTGCGCTCGGCGCCTCTCTCACCAGGTGGTTTCTGGCTATGATGTACAATTTAATTGTCATGAGCACTTTGATGAGAACGATAATTTGCAGCGTCATGACACCAAACGCGTTTATCTGAGCTGCCTTGGAGATGGGCACCATGTTCTGCACCGTGAGGATGGTGTATGTGTAAACCCAGCAGAACGCGCAGATACCGATGACCACAGATCTGGTGATGTAGCGGTTGTAGAAGAAAGGGTGGCACACAGCGAAATAACGGTCGAACTGAGCAAAGAGGAAGGTCAACACATTAACACCCAGAAACGAAGGCAAAATGTAGTATGTGCCGTTCCTGGAGGGGTAGCCCTCCTGGACGTCAAAGAGGCCCAGATAATAGACAGAAAACCCGGTCAGAGTGTCACTGATGCTCGTATTCAGCATGAAAATAAAGCGGTTCTGGCCTCGGAGCGACCGAGTGGAGGAGATCCCGACCACCACGGAGCCCGCCACCAGCACGGCACTGGTGGCGAACAGAATATGGAAGGTGAAGATGAGAAAGTCTCCCGGAGTGTCAAAATCCACAGACAGAGGGACGGTGCCGTTGAGGAGCATCCTTAAGCTCCAAGAGAGGATGAGCCTCCTTCATCTTTATAGAGGCGTGCCGCATGCAGCAATTACTGAAATCTCTGGGGCACATGTCCAGTCGAAGCAAGTGACATGTGTTTGCAGATGATGCATGTCAGAAAGTGAGAAATTGAGTCGAACGACACACTGGTGATGGTGAAAACAATGACATCTCAATTCTGTGCAAATATGCTTCCAAACTTCTTGCAGCATATTTCTTTGTTTAATACTTTCCACCCAGAGTGGATATCCCCAAACAAAAACAAAAACGTATTTTCTCTTTATGAATAAAAAAAAAAAAAGACTTTACTATATTTTGTCCTGCAGCATTATTGAGTACTGTTTCCTTGAAATAGTATACTTTTCTCAATCAAAAATAATAAAATGGCTTTCTTGTGAAAGTTAGCAAGATACACATCTAGTCTATGTACCTGCAGCTAAAATGAATTCATAAATTGCGTTATTCTCATTTCAAAGAATAAACGTGTGTTGTTGCTCCGGACAAATATTATCTGTTGAAAATTGACAAAAATCACAGTTTTGTTCAGGTTACACACCCCTGGTCTGGCAATATGCAACATTTAAGTTGCGCGAGTGCATGCGATTTTATGATGGTAAGTGAATAACCTCGGAATTTAACACAGAAGACAGTAAAGGTGGTTATCTTGCCTTCTTATCTCATTTTGAAGGACATGCATTATAAAGAAGTGGACTATATGGCAGCCACTAGAGAGAGCTTATTCTTAAAGCAAATATTATCTCTGCCCTGCATGGAGAGCAGAGTTGAGAGTGTATACAGTTGCATATCTCTGCCTTTGCAATGTGATGGAAAACAGAAAACCTGCACAGTCTAAACTCGTCTGCATGAGAAATGTGCAAAGCCTTCCCTGATACAAGATAAACCTCCTTGGACTCGACACATTGACCGACACTTTCTGGATGTGTGAGGAGCCCGCAGGAAGGACGTCCGTCTCTTCTTCAGTTCACTGGACACAGTGTCCATGGTTTCCCAGTAAAATATCAAACATTTATTCACCTAATTATGGAAAAGTTTTCATAGTTTTCTATTTAACATCAATCTAGTTGCAATTAGCCCTGGGCCATGGGACAACAGTGGTGATTTACATACACTTGGGTTTCTTTGCAGCTATGGATTGTGGAAGTCTTGACAACTTCGCTTTGCAGAAAATGGTTTTCAACAGTGTTCTGCAAATTGATGTATTTTTCCATTTTTCACTCAGGGCATTTCCCTAAAATATTCTTTTGTTACTCACCAGGTGTCGAAAAACTTAAATAAAGAGATTTGAGCAGTATTTTTTTTTAACCTATCAACACCTACTTCATTGATTCCTTTGTCAACTTATGAGGTATTGTTGTTGTGACCGAACTCATGAGTTTGTATTTGACAAACTGGTAAAGTTATTCAACAAGCTTTACTTGAGACTCGTCACTCCTTAACTCATGTTTTCAAACGTTTTGCACATGTCAGCCTATTTAATAGTTGGACTATGTGCATTTGTGACAAGGTATTAAATGTAATCCATCATAAACACAAGACTGACAGCATTATACTGTACTCCAGACAGGAAGGGATTTAGAGCTCCACTGGAAGACTGCTGTCTGAAAGAAACAGAAACCTAAAAACACACTTCCCCTATTCACTTAAACAATGCTTGGAAATATTCACCAGTATTTCAGACGTCTTGATAATCATTTTATTCTATGACGAGACGCAGCTTATTGTGACAGTTAGAACTCTTGCCTGAAGACACGCACACAGGCCTCCATTAACGAGAAACGATGAGGCAACACTGCTCTGAAAAAGTGCACATGAATAAATATGCACATTACCGAAAGGATTATTAAATCTGGATTTCTGAAATTCTGCACCTTTCTGCTGCGTTTGTCTTACATATTTATTTATCTATCACATGTGCTGTTTTGATGAGGTGTTGACCCATGTTCTATCAGGGGTGGAGTGATCCCTGGGGATTGAAAGCACTCGGGGCAAAGTCTCCCTATATACTGACCGACTTATACGCTTCATAAATCCTTAACCATTGCGCGCACTTTCTCCGCACCGATGAGAAACATCAGTCTGCTCCTGTCTCCTGTATTGCCCCTCAATAGCTTTGGCAATGTGTTGATGTTTCTTTTTAGCATTGTTCTTGCCGCAGCCATCATTTTCTTCAACGTGTCCGTGTTCGTCTCCATACTGCTGAACAAAGCGCTGCGCAGCGAGAACCGCTTCATGTACATGCTGAGCACCTGCTTCAGTGACATCTGCAGCGGCGTGTCTTACTATTATTCGGGTGTTCTTGACGTGAGAGACACGTTCGGCTCACCAACGACAACATTTTACGTGGTCCCCACGTTTTTGGGCTTGTCTTACATGGCCATCCTGGCTGCGCAGGCGGACAGGTACCACGCCGTGTCGGCGCCCTTCAAATACACCCAGCGCATGACCCGAAACAGGACCCTGATGGTCGTGGTCACTTACTGGTTTTACGCTTTCCTGATCGTGGCTTTGCACAACCTCGTCACACTTGGGATTGCCAGACAGATCACAAGCATCGGTACATTCATCGGTAACATATTCACAGTGGCTATAATGATCGGGCTGAACATTAGACTGTTCATCATCGCGAGGTATCAGCTGGAGCGCGAGCCGCCCTCCGAGGAGAGGGACAGTAAGCGCTCCTCCATCTATCTCATACTGGTGGTGGCCGCGTTTTTCTTAGGGACCTGGCTTCCGATATTCACCCATATTACGGCGTGCTATTTTGTTGGGAGGCCTTGTTATAGCTTTAAGAATGAAGGCACAGACCCGCTTCGCATTTTGCCCCGAATCAACGCGACTCTGACGCCCCTCCTGTACATCCGAGGCTGCTCTGCGCTCCGGGAGACTCTGCTCAGCAAAGTGTGGAGACCCTGTCGGAGGAGGTGAGAGGCCGCTGATGTCTGATCACTTTACACTCAAGTCTTTTTTTCTCCCTTGTTTTGTGCTTTGTGTTCAATAATGGAAATTCCTTAAATTATGTTAAAAAAAGAGAGAGAGAAAGAAACACTTTTCACTTCATTCTCAGTGTTTCAAACTCTTGGGAAAACAACATTCTCTTTAAAAAGTTTTCAGATTTGACTGTTTCTTGGCTTTCCTGTTTTCTTTTCATTCTATGAACAGAGTTTATCGTGCCAGCTGCTATCCCAAAAAGACTAATAATAATAATAAACGAATCAATAATTATGTTAAATTAAATAATGGAATTAGTAAGGAATTTGTTATGATAAATGAAACATTTCGGGAAAAAAATAAAGCATTCATTCTCATTAAAAAAAACAACAACTAAATATTCATGTGGACGTAACTCTTTAACCTGTCAGTTGTAAACACTATTTTTCTGAAGGTATCCTGAGCTCAGATGATGCAGTTTTCCCTTCAGCCACACCGTGTCAGGAGAACACTTTGGCACTGAGCCACTGACGGACGCCTGACTATTTTCCCCTTCCAGTCATGTTGCGAACCTGTTGCCAAAAACTGCTCTTTGTTGTCTCCATTGTGTTTCACTGTTTCATAATTTGCAAGATATACTGCTGTTTATAAAATAAAACATGCATCGATTCAATAGTAAAATGTCTTACATTTTATATTTGATGTGTTGCTTTAGTTCTATTGTGAGCAAATGCGAGGTTTTTAACATGTTACCGTAAATGAATGCATCATTATTAACATTTGACATTGGTGTTGTAGAAATGCATGAATCTTGGAAACTCAGCGATCTCACAAATAAATTCTTTCCCCAAGACAAAAGACCTGTAAAGACTGCAAAGATGTAACCAAGATACTCAGATGACACTTTTTTCTTCAGATAACTTTGACTATTTGACTCACATCAAAATGTTTAGATAGATAGATAGATAGATAGATAGATAGATAACTTTATTAATCCCCGAAGGGAAATTGTTTTGTTGCAGCATTCTGGTTTATAAAATACAATAGAATAGAATATAAAAGTAGGGAATAAAAATATACAAATATACAAATATAAAAATACACACATCCTCCTTCTTCTTTATGAGTAACTCATAGCCACATGTTCCAAAGACTCACTAGTGATTGTGTTTGAGAGGGTTTTCTCTGAGTGGGAAGCAAGTAACAATGATTTATGATTCCAATGAGAAAGATTCCTCTGACTTGAAATGTTAACCCACTTTTTGCCAGCTGAGGATTGTGGGGGACTGGAGCCAATCGCAATCATCAAGCCCAGACTGGAACCAGTTCAGGAGCTCTGATGAAATTTTCCTTCCAATAAAGCCCTGCAGTATAAAACTGGATTTTGACAGTTTGTTATTTTCTATGTTTCAATTGCCGGAGCTTTTTAAAAATATGAAGTCATTATGATGACTGGAAACTTCAAACAAGTGTTCACAACAGGTGTGATGCAGGATATCATATATGAATTTCATTATATTGAGGATGACGGAGGACAACGTCAATAGGATTTATTTAGTGAGGTGTTATCATATGAAAGGATAAAGCCATCAAAACCGAATTGTCTTTTGGACATTTGAAAATACCTCTCATACATCATGATTGTGCATGAAAACACTGACTTTGTTAAAACATACTGTAATTACTGAAGTGATGAATTACACAGTTCATTTAAATGCAGCGAACTGAACACATAAGGGAGTATTTCCCTCTATTCATCTCAATTTCCTTGTCATTTTGTTTTTTAATCATTAAACTAGTTTTTGTTGTTTTGATTTTTTTTGTTATACCAAATGATAGTTCCATTCAACTATTTCGGGTTCATCCTGCTCTCTATTTCAATTAAATAGATTTTTTTTTGAAAAATTTAACATTTATCTTTATTTGGTTCCCAAACATCAGAAAACCACTTATTAAGAGGACATAAGCCCAGACATCTCTGTTTCATCATGACTTCCTCAAACTATTCCAGGGATAATCTGAAACTCTCTCAGATCAATCACACATATAACTTCTCCAGTGGATCCTGGGACAACCTCGGGGGCCATTTAATCAGATCCCTGAATCACCTCAACTGGATCATTTTAATTAAATTCAATTAAAGTACTGAATACTCTGAAAAGGAAAAACTCCCATTTTTAAGGGAAGAAATCATATGGAACCAGACTCAGAGGTGGTGGCTTTCTGCTATTCAATATGAAGGAGTAAGTAGCTCCAATTTCAGTCTTTCCTGGAAGGTTTAAGTCCTCACACTAATCACAAAGGGTGAGGTCCAACACCCTACAGAGAAAACACGCTCTAGCCACTTTAATCTGAACATCTCATTCTTTAAGTCATGACCGGCAGTGAGGATGGGGATGCAGATTGACTGGTAAAAAAGGAAACTTTTCTTTACTGCTCTGCATCCCTCTCACCGTGATAGTCTGTTCAAAACCTGCAGCCACTCTCACAACCCCTCTCCCTATAATCGTGTATCATAGACTGAAACTTGGCAGAGTTAATGTGACTCAATATGTAATGAAGGCTCTCATGTCACAGTGCCGACAAGCCATCATCCAAAGGACAAACACAGAGACTCCTGACAAGGCTGCACCTTGTCCATGAAGATCACGAACACAAAAAGAGGCAAAGCCCGACCTTGGGAGAATCCATCCAAGAGCTCAACTGACTGAGACTTAAAATCAAGTTGATGGACACTGAACTTTTCATTCAATATTTGCATTTTAGGCAGAAGTTCACTTTGCTCTGTGAGGACAGTAAATAGCTGTTTACATGTTAGTTGAAACAAACAAAATGCTTCACCCTGTGCAAATGACACGGAAATAGACAATCGATGTTTTGCATCTCATTGGATTTTTGATTATTTGTTGTATGAAGCATAATTTTCTGGTGACAGAGAACAAATAACATGTTTTCTTGAACAATGCCCACATCGATTGACCCTCACAGAAATGCATATCTCTATCCTAAGTGTGGTATAAAAAGGAAAATGACAGGATTTCCATAAACAAGATTGAATGTCAAGGATTGTTGCTGCAGCAGCAGCAGCAGCAGCAGCAACAACAACAACAACAACAACAACAACAACAACAAAATGTTGTTGTTGTTGTATGTGTAGTTAATATTGCAGGATAAAAGCACACCAGTATGCAGTTCAGTAAATTAAGAAAGCTGAATTGACAACACTTTAAATTACCCTGGAATATATGACCTCTTTCAAAGTTCTGAATAGGTTTAAAAAAAATCTAAATTGACTAAACTAACAGTGGTTAACTAACAAAATATAATATTCTAAGTAAAATGTTTCACGTGCTGCTGGGAATTCTGTTCATCTAACACCATAGCCAAAACAGAAAATTAAAATGTTACATTTTAGTCTTTACAGAGTGAGTTTGCTAGGACTGTGCAATATGATGATGATAAAATATAATCTGGTGAAATGGCGCCCTAATATGTCGTGTTTTGTTTTACTTGCCATATTTCAATGATGTTGACCTATTTGCTCTTGTTGTCTTGTGGTCCTGGGGAATTAGAGCCACCCGGGGCGAAGTTCCCCATGTTTGGCTGTACTCTCTATAAGTCGGGCCAGACGTGGGGGCCCTGGGCTGTACAGGTACAGCTGCTCTGCGGGGAGTCTTCACTGCGCAATGAACACCTGAACTATTCCGCGCACCTTCTCCGCACCGATGAGAAACATCAGCCTGCTCCTGTCTCCTGTATTGCCCCTCAATAGCTTTGGCAATGTGTTGATATTTCTTTTTAGTATTTGTCTGGCGACAACCATCATTGTCCTGAACGTGTCTGTGTTTCTGTCAATTATGCTGAACAAAGCGCTGCGCAGCGAGAATCGCTTCATGTACATGCTGAGCACCTGCTTCAGTGACATCTGCAGCGGCGTGTCTTACTATTACGCGGGTGTTCTTGACGTCAGAGACACTTTCAACTCTCCTACAACAACATTTTACATCGCACCCACGTTTTTGGGCTTGTCTTACATGGCCATTCTGGCTGCGCAGGCAGACAGGTACCACGCCGTGTCGGCGCCCTTCAAATACACCCAGCGCATGACCCGAAACAGGACCCTGATGGTCGTGGTCACTTACTGGATTTATGCCTTCGCGATTGTGGCCATGAACAACCTGGTCACACTTGGGGTTGCCAGACAGATCACAGGCATCGGTACATTCATCGGTAACATATTCACAGTGGTTATAATGATCGGGCTGAACATTAGACTGTTCATCATCGCGAGGTATCAGCTGGAGCGCGAGCCGCCCTCCGAGGAGAGGGACAGTAAGCGCTCCTCCGTCTATCTCATACTGGTGGTGGCCGCGTTTTTCTTAGGGACCTGGCTTCCGATATTCATCCACATCATCACCTGCTATTTTGTTGGGAGGCCTTGTTATAACTTTAAGAATGAAGGCACAGACCCGCTTCGCATTTTGCCCCGAATTAACGCGGCTCTGACGCCCCTCCTGTACATCCGAGGCTGCTCTGCGCTCCGGGAGACTCTGCTCAGCAAAGTGTGGAGACCCTGTAGGAGGAGGTGAGAGGCCGCTGATGTCTGATGACGCCACACTGTTAATACCTTGTGCCCTTTTCATGAATCAATCTTATAGAATAAAAGAAAAAAAAAACATGATCTGTGGCGTCTAACAAAGTGATGAAACAGAACAAAGTCCATAGGGCTGCTTACAGCAATTAAAAAAAGCCAAAATAATACAACTTTATACCATTCCAAGCTTATTCACGAATGTATGCTTTTACACATTCGCTGCATTTATTGTGCCTCTGAGACGTTTGATGTGATTTTCTGCCCTGTGTAGTGGCACCAAACAAATAATCTGCTCCAATGTGCTTTTTCTCCTTTCTTTTCATGACAAAGCGGGAATTCTCGGCGACTTGGCCCTTCCAAGCATCCAGTTACCGGATCCAGTAAATAAAAAAAAAACCTCGGATCGTTATTTGCAGGATGTTAACGCAGGCTCTGTGTAAACCAACGCCGACCACCTTCTCTTGGCCGTCTTGGATGACGTTCAATTGGTCTGACTCATCACATCTGACTGCGAGAGTTTTTGTTTGCTTGTTTGTTTGTTTTTTTAATCTTTCATTTGTTCTTATGTAGTAAAAACAACTCTGCGAACAAAAGCCATGTTAAAAGAAAAGTGATTCCACTCTAAATTTATAAATTATCTAAAAAAAGTATGATTGTTTTTTTTTTAAGAATGGAATTATTTCTATAGAAATATTCAAAAACTTGACTCATGAATAAAATTAAGACAACATTTGCAGCTTTGTGCATCTTTTCTTTGGATTTTCAACAGGTTGCTTTGAATCCCTAAATTAGATTAATCATTCGGAAATCCTCGACGTTTGTTTCTGTCAATACGCAGTTATCCCCAATTAGAAAATCACATTTCTAAGGACTACTTTATCAGACTGAAGCCTTTCAGTAAATAATCTGTCTGAAAACATGCTGAGTGCAATTACGCAACACAGTTTATCAAACATCCACTCAGAAGATGCAGTTTCCGAGGCAACCACACAGTGTCAGACGAGTACTTTGGCACTGAGCCATAACGTGGCCAGGAGCTGAATGTGGACCATAGACAACACATGAGTGATTGGATTAAAGCGTGTGAGGTATGTGAACATAATAATCACTTATAACTTATAATGTAATAAAATATGTATTTTTTTTCTAAATGTATATATATAAGTAATTTTTTTTTGTTTGTTTAATGATGGGATAAAGAAACAGTTGCCGTCAGTGAGGTTATGGAGGTTATGTCCAGTTTTCTATTGGCTGAGGGGGTCTGGGGTTTCCATGCAAAGAGGAGGAGCCTGCATATCACTATACTTCCGCACATCTGGTGCCCAGTTTGTGAACCTGAAATATTCCTGCCCTGCCTCGTTTCTCTCATTTTGCAAATTCTTCAAACAATAACCCCAGCTCGAATTATATTAAATAGCATCCAACATACAAATACCAGTCTCAAAAGTGAACATCCGTGTACATCCACTGTATGAACCTGCAGAGATATAACACATAAAATACAAAAACAATATAAATCGATGACATGATGTGTCTGATGTTAGGATGAGAGTGTGGAATTTCAGATAGCAATAAGCTTCTATTATCTCACTCAAACTGATTTACAGGATAAAGTCGAGGTTGTAGTAGGCAAATTACGCACAGTCAAATTGGTGTTATTTGAGAAACAAAATCTGCAGACAATCTTCAAAAATATCAGTTTGCTGAATCCGCAGAGATGATTTGAGCATCAAATCTGAATAAACTGCACCTATTTGTAACGTCACAATTAAAACCACAACATTTGTTCTTTATTTAAAAAACAAACCAAAAAAAACAAACAAACAAAGTGCAACTGTATTGTGGTGAAACTGCAGTCGAAGGCTTCGACTTCAGATCAGGTATTCTTTGTATTGAGGAAATTGGCACCACGTAAGTGTACATAGAGATAATCTTTGCATTGTAAGTAGCAGCAGGGCTGAGTGGAGCTGCAGAGAGAACAAGGCCCTCACTACCCCTGTTACTTTGGAGATATTTCCTCTCTGTCTCTCTCTCTGCCATCTTGCAGGTAAAGTTGCCACCGGGAACCCGGTTTGAGGAGAAGTGGCCGAACCCTCCCACACAGTGTGATGTTTTCTCTGCTGCACTCGGGGCTGGTTTCTATTCAAATGTGGGTCAGGGGTGAGGAAGCCTAACGTCATAAGCTTGCAACATGGCGTCCCGAAGGCTGTGAGATGAGCAAGAGGATGGTAAAGAACGCTCGAGAGCAGTCCTACTAGATGTAACAAGGTATTTAAAAGAAATTCTCCCCGGCTCGAGGTGGATTTGTGACCCTGTTACGGCGCCGCTTTCGTGCGCGTTTCGGGCGCGTCGTTTTCCTCCACAGCTGCTGCAAGAATCGCTCGGCTTTTCGGCGTTACGGTGTTTTTTTTCTCTCTCTCTCTCTCTCTCCGCGGCGTGCCAACAAAAAAAGAAAAAAAAACGGGTGCTTATTCTGGTTCTACCAGCCTGCTTGGCAAGCCGAGAAATCCCAGTTTACTCGCTCGTGTTCGTCGCTTGTCGCTTTCGGAACAAACAACGCGGATCGTTTCGCAAAGAAATGTTGTGGCGTTTATTTTGGTGTCGTTAGATTAGAAGAGATGCCCCCGCAGCAGGACGAGCGAGCACCAAGCGACCACCAGGCTGGCAAAGCACATCAGGCGTGAGGGAGAGAGACAGGGGGGATCCACGCTCGGCGTTCACCCAAATGTTCCGATATTCTTCACATCTACGGTTTGTAAAAATCTAATGTGATCAATTTGAATTGTTTACCACGACGTCAACAGACGATAGCTCGAATTTAAGATCGATTCCTGTCATGTACGCTCAGTCGACTTCTTTTTTCTTTTCCTTAAAATGGTCATTTAATTGCCTTTATCGTTAAACGAATAAGAACCGACCGTGTGGGTTTTACGCACGCTGTTTTTACGCATTCTCTCCGTAATCTCTTAATGTAAACGATTGCAATCGTTACGAACAGTGTGGGATGAATTGTTTATATGTGGGTTATGCTACCTTGGTCTTAGGTGTAGCTAATTAAACACGATTTAAACAGCGTGAGTTGCGAAACATACCGAGCGCCACTGTAAACGCAGTTTATTCCGTGGTTTGAAAACGTTAACGCGGCTTATATCGATGCAGTGGCTGGTATATATCTCTTTAGCCTATAGGTGGACCAGTGTTATACATCGACCATCTTTGTGATCGGCTACAGTGTGGGTGTAACGTTACACTGTGACCTAAAACTGGTGTGTTTTCATAGAAACAGATATGCGGATTCGACGAGGGTCTGGCCAAACCAAATGGGGACACCACGCTGGCTTAAACCTCGGATTGTTAGAGTCCGAATTTTAATCAGCCACTTATCACTTGGTTGTTTATCAAACAATGCATGTGGTCAGGTGTGAAAGCAGCAACTCAGTTCCTTGGGTGATTGGGGTTGTTAAAGTACCAAGGGGCATGGTGATAATAAGGCATAGGAATGTCAATAAGGCCTGTTCTTTTGACTGGTTGCTGGGCTTTCTTTTCCCCCACAACTAAAATTTCAGATCTGTAAAACAGTTGTTTTTTTTTAAACATTGCTGTTCTACATTTCTTTGGTTTAGCTGTTGTATATTTAACCTCTTGTGTGAAGTGACACTGTATTAACTCAAAGTAAACATTTCGTTGCAATATGTTGTTTTGGTAGGAGCGTGATAAAAATGCAAGTAAAAAAACAAAAACAACAACATGCTTTTCTTTTTATGCGTTTGCTCTTGTCACTCATTTTAACTCTTCATCCTGCTTAAAGCTCAGAGCAGGTTTATTTAATGCACATTTTAAGTCCTTGTTTTCTAACCTGTTGTGTAGTTTTGTATGAGCATGTTGTATAAATACATCCATCTGTTTTTCACAGCCTCTTATCCCGCTCAGAGCTGTAGGGTGCAGCAGCCTATAATATGTAGATTACAAGGCGCCATTTAGGTTGGTTACACCCAGTTAGAAGTGGTTCCAAGTTTTCAGTGGCTCTACCTGCTTGGCCATCACTATCTGACTGGTGCATCACACCATACACACTGACGAGTGCTGGATTATCAAGACTACTTTAGACACATCCGAATACATTTTACACTTATCTACGTGATCTAATTTGTTCAGGCCTTTAAAGCTGGAATAAGACTTTAGGCTGTACGGCCTTAAGCATTTGATGATCTCAACGCTGTATCTGTAACAGCATTACACATTGAATACAGTAAGTGTTTGTGTGCCCTCTGTCTTTCCAATCACTCTTCAAATTTCTGATTATCTTATACAGATAGTGTGGGATTGACGAGTAAAGTAAACACTGACAATGTATTTTTATGGCTGAGTGGCAACTAAAAACTGCAATCTGTACCACATGTATTTGCTAAACAGTAAGACTGCGGCAGGGTTAACAACTTTTTGAAAGTATGCGATCAAATGGCGTGGATTAAACAAGTTAATTTAGGTAATTGAAGTGACCAAGTCATGTCAACTGATCAGTATGACTAATTTCATTAATTATAATGGTCCACAAGTTGTGGCCTGAAGGGTAAGGACCGCATGTGTGTCCATGTCTGTGTGAGTGCCTCATGATCCTCATGATCGGCAGCTTGGTCTTGCCTCACCCTGTTTGTTTCTTAACACACACACACACACACACACACACACACACACACACACACACACACACACACACACACACACACACACACACACACACACACACACACACACACACACACACACACACACACACACACACACACACACACACACACACACACACACACACACACACACACACACACACACACACACACACACACACACACACAGAGCATCCTGTGAACACTGTGATCGTGGCTTACAGTGGTATGTGTGGGCAGTAAGGCTACTTAGGCTATATGTTCTGCTGACATGCTGGACGAGGACTTATAGATTGTGCTTGGATGTTGGAGCCACTCGGATCTGCCCGCTCCGTGAGACGGTGCCTGGTCGAGGGCAGTTTGGTTTGCTCAGTGTGGATAAAGCACCTCGGGGCAGGGTTGTTGTTGTTCTTTAAGGAGAAGAATGTGGAATGTAGTGCTGATAGCCAGAAGGTTATGCAGTGTTTAAAGGGTAGAGAAGGAGGAGGTGAAGAAGAAGAGGGGGGTAGCAGCAGCAGCAGCTCTGTAAAACTTGAACCATACAGGATCGTCTCTCTCCTCGCCCAGCCTGCCTATCTTTTAGCCAAAGCATGATGACCATGTCATGTGGTCTTCTGCTTTTTTTCTACTTTATCTCATCAAGTTGATGCTCTCAAGACAGAGGCCACTTTATCACACCAATCATAAGCTCATGTGAGTAAAAGGGTTGATTACTTCAGTTTGGATGAGGGCACACCCTGTGTTACATCCTGTCTTTTGTTTCAGTCGTTATTTAGCTGTTTTCTTCAGGTTGTCCTGAGGATGAACTACAAAACACAAGTAGAACATTTTAATTAATTTCATGCTTTAAGTTTGATTTGGCTTCCCACAAACTTTATGCATTTTGCAAGCGCACATGCTTAAAGTGTAGGTTCTTATCGACATGAAACTGTCGACATCAAAGTTGTGAAAGTACCAAAGGACACAAACCCACATGATATCAGCCAATTTGTCATGATACAAAAACAAATTAGTCAAGCCAAAACATTCATCGCATGTACATTTGCAAAACACGATAGTCTATCACATATTTCTTGGAGATGTTATGTTTCATATATTTGGCTGAAGTGATCATGAAAATAAGGAAATATAATATAAAAGCTAAGGATTCATTCAACAGTAATATGGGCCTCCTGTGTACACACTGATTAGTGCGAGTTATCACAATACATAAGGAAGATATTTATTTAGTAAAGATTCTTAAGTCTATTTATTCCAGACTGTTTTATATCTGTTGTTGTTACTGACCTTTTTAATCATAACAATGAACTATGTCATGCAGATTAATTCCCGCAGAATTACAAGGAAGAGATATTTGTTCAAGTGTTTTTAACTAGCACACTCCCTGTAGTAAAATCTTAAAGAAGCAGCATACACCCATGAAAGAGGAGTCTCTTGTTTATTTTGTTTGGTGGGGTTTTTTTTTTTTGGTTCTTCGACTAGATTTAGCTGTGGCATGATTACCTCCTGCTGACCTCCAGAGCAGTAGAGATGAATCATTCTCTACTGTTATGATGTCGACACTCGCACCACTGTTTCTTCATTATATAAAGGAAATTATTTGCACTCAACGCAGTCTTTTGAAAATATCTTCACAAAGGAAAGGCAGTTTTCTTGAGAATTGAGTTTGTCTTGAGGTTAAGTTTTTCACAGGGTTTGTGTGTGTTGCACTTGCGTACCTTGTAGTGCAGTACTGGCACATCTGGGGTGCACAGCAATTACCGCCCCCACCCCCCCTCCTGTGATGAAATGAGCATGGCTCTTTTCATTCCACTGCACCCTTGGCAGAACTTGTTTGTCTGCAACATGGCTGAGCTGCCTGACAGAAAATGAGTCTTAATTGGAAGGCTTCTCCCCAGACTGCTGCATGGGTAGTGCAAAACATGTACTCCCTCCTTCGCCCTTGCAGCACTATGATCATGCACCTGTTCACCAGCATTGTGAATTGAGGAATTCGGCAAAAATTCTATTGAGATCAGGCTTTAAATTCTTGTCTTTTTTATTCTTTTATTTCTTTTTTTTTTGCAGTCGGGGCGTCTCTCCTGCAGCTTTTCTGAAAAGATTGTATTCAGAATTGGGTCAGTGTCCAGAATTCCAGCAGTTGCTCAGCATCACAGCCATTTAACCATTTCTCATGGAGGCACGAGCGTCGACAGGTTTTCATTTCCAGCCAAGACCGCAGCAAGTGGTTTCACTTGTTATTTTACCCATGGTCGTTTCTTACAGAAAAGAGACGAATGTATTTGGCCCTGCATGGAGGCTATTCTCCCAATGTATTCGTAGATCTAGTGATGATTACTCCAATCGTAAAAGTGTTTTGGATACAACTGTCATAGCTTAAAATCAGGATTCTGTGTCCGACCAACAAATGCATTGTTGTGGGTTTTTCTGCTGATTTCTAATGAAAATGAATGGTCACCTTACTTATTCAAGTTGTATATATCATTGGATTGGTTTTGGATTACTTGGCTAATCTTGCTCATTTTCAATTTCTATTTAGTTCAACTTTATTTATATTGCATCAAATACAACGGTAATTTCAAAACGCTTTTACGGAGATAACCCAACAACTCCACATGAGCAATCATAAGCGACTGTGAGAAGGAAAACCTCCACTTTTTTTCACAACAGAGGCCTGATTGACATTGTTTCTGATACACAGACGTTCTAACACAGGTTTCCCTGTGTTTGTGTCCATACAGAAAGTGCATCTGTGACAGTAAATATAGTGTCATGAATGGAAACGGTAATAGTAAAATAATTTTATTGGTCAATCCAAGGTGAAATAAGCAATCCAAGTTCCACATTTCAACAGTAGACTATTTGTAAAGAATAATTGCATTTTACCTTCCTGCTGCAAAGCTTGCCCAGTCACTATATAAACAACCTTACCTCTTAATTGACTTCAACCTTGCAAGGGGAAAACATAATTCTCTGCAAAACAATTACTTAGTAATTAAATTGGAGTGCAATTTTTTTTTTCAATTGCCCTGCTGTAATTTGATTGGCAAGAAAAAAAAAACAGTTGCCTGTTTTGTGGGAGCATTTAAACAGTCAACGTATAAAGTGATGTCTGAAACCATGATATATATTCAGAGTGAGGTTTGAGGCTTTTCCTCCATTGGTGCAGACATGTCCATTATGTAAAGGGGCATGCAGAGTAGTTGGCTGAGGAGTCCAGCTGTTTGGGTTAATCTCCTCATTGTGTTGTGAGCTGTTCCCCTGCTCGCCATGGTTCTGCATGTCGGACTGTTCCCGTGCCCACCAGGTCCTGCTCGGATCAGCCGTACCCATGCTTGCAGTGTGAGCCCTGCTGAAATGGCTCAGAGGTGGTTGCTTGGTGTTTGTATTTCAAACTGGCTTTGTACCATCCCCCTAGCCCCTCCCCCACTCCCTCTGCCCACCAGCATATTCTGTGTGTGCTGTGTGTGCATGTGTTTAAGTGCACTGTCCCTCGGTGCACGCTCACAAGGAGGCCTTTTTGCTCCTGTACATGATTGCCTTTCGTTGCCTTCTTCAGCCTCTCCTGCCTGCCTGTCTCCCTTCCCTGCCTATTCTTGCAGAATGTGACAGTCCTACAAGGTCTGTCCCTCCTTTTTAAAATAAGAAAAACAAACTACTATGAAACAATACTCTAAAATAAAGCAAGTTGTGACATTTGTTTTCATTTATTTATTTTTTTTAACTTGCCCGTTCTTTTCTGTTGGTTGTCAGCAGATGACCTTTCACAGTAGTAGGGTGTGTTTTGTTATTGCGCCACAGGACTTTGCCTCACCTCTGCCCTCTCTCCTGGGTCTATACCCTCTGTTCAGGAGATTAGTGCCACAGCCCACCGCGCTCTCGGTCACCTTCGCTGCATGAGCATGAGCTCTAAACAGTTTACTGACTCGCCATTTAATCTGTAAACTCCTTGTAAAAAGAATGCACTGACAGGGGGCATTAAATTAGGTCCAAACTGATCATCCACATTTCCAGTATAACCAGTTGAATTCAGAGAAGACTAACATTGACTTACTCCCCAGGTCATTTGCGACGACACACTTGTTTACAGTAACAAACACTTAGATGCATCATCCTGGTCATGTCTGTCAATCGTACGTAAACATCCCTATGTACTCATGAGCTGGCATCCGGGAGGAAAAAGCAACTGTCACGGCTAAGACTGAGCAATAAGGTGCAGTGTTTTTAAAATGAGGTGGCCTCCTCTATCATTAAGCCATCGTTTTTGAGAAGGTTAACACTCCCAGCAAGGTAAGCTGATCCTGTGCCTATGTTTGAAGGGCACCGACTACCCTGGTCTGTTACAGTTCAAGCCCAAGGCGGACTGTGGATGGTATGTGGTGGTATATTTGGTCGGAGCAAGTCTTGTTTCTTATGACTCTCTTGACCACCCATCGTGCCATCTCTCACCCTGCGTGCCAGCTCATAGAACTGGCTTCAGAATCCAACTGCAGGAAACTTTGCTCGCCAAATATGTAACTTTATAGGCACAAACTAGTCATCTGGCGTATTAGAAATCTCTTGCCGGTCCTGTCGGATCATCTTTCTGATGGATCATCCATCCCTGGATTTGCACTGTAACAGTGTAGAGCGGCCAAGCTCCAGTGTTGGAAACGTTTCTGCAAGGTGCACAGAGTGCATGCAGAGCGACCATGTTGGTACGGGCCTATCTGTGCCCCATGTTACTATGTCTGTTTTCCTGGGCAGCATCGCTGGAAGTGGAGCTGGGCCTACACGTGTCCCACCCTAGCTGCATATAGATCAGCCATAATCCATTAGCAGCTCCCTGGAATCCAGCCGGCACAGCACAGCACAGCACAGCGCTGAGGGGAGGGCTAGAGAGAGAGAGGGTAGCTGTGCGGGTGATTGGGGGGGGGGGATGAGAAGAGAGGAGGGGGGTGGGGGAAGTTTTTTTTTTTTTTTTTTTCCCCTCTCCTGAGCTGGCTGCTCTGAGCCCAGCCCCCTTTTATGTTGGACCTGCTGGAAAAGCCTCTTGAATCCCCCCGTAAAGCCTGCAGAGGTGTGTGTGTATGTTAAGAGAGAGACTTGAATGATATATGGCTTCCTGACTGGCATCATAGCAGAGGCCCTCTTTTCTCTAGCAGCGCTCTTCTGCATTATCGCCTGCGGGGGCTGAGCACTGGAGACTCCCGTTGCACAGTTTGCAACAGATCTGAGCTCTCGTTCGCAGTCAGGGGGGTATAGGGAGCTGTTCGAGGATGTGCCTGTATGTCCGGTGAGTGACTGGTGAGGGTGGAGATGTTGTAGAGAAAGGTGGAGAGGTGCAGGGAAGGAACGGGGGAGGGGAAGAAAACCATGAGTGGAAGTGTCAAACCAGAGGGGGCAAGCCCAGGCCTGGGCCTGAGAGTAATGATCACTTCAGCTGATTGTATCAGCTAGTCTGACTGTGACAGGCCAGCCTTTGCTACATCAGCCAGCCATCTCCAGCTCACAATTTTACTCTTGTTGTTCTTGTAACATTATTGCCTATGACGCGCAGTTTTATTTGTAATGATTTATGTTTACTTGGGCTGAACAATTTTTTTTAATCTTGTCTTTTTCTTCATTGGTTTTAGTCTTACCTTTGTTTGTGTGTCATTGGCCAGTTTTTTTAGAGCCTCGGTTTAAGATGCATTATAAACCTTAGAAGGAATTTCAGAATCTGTAAGTATCCTAATGTAATAAAATAACATTAAAAAGGTGGTTGTGAGGAATGCATTTAAATGCACTTTCTGCCTGGGCTGTTGTTTTTACAAAAGAAACATTATTGTTTCTTTTGTAACATATATTGAGTTCTTGAAAACATGAGCACTGTTTAAAATTCTGCTTTATTTTTTGGTCAATATATATTTGAAGAAGGGTGGCTGCATTTGATCTCAGCCACACTCAAGTTTGGGAATTATGGCTTTTCGTCAGTAAAGTATTTAATGAAACACTTGACGTGCTTTGCAGGGAGGTTTGGTGCTTTGGTCTGCCTAGCTCAGTTTAGGAACTGCTGCTTTCCTTCCCGCTGTGCATTATGGAACATGATTTTCATTAAATCTCTCGGTTGGCATGGGGTTAAAATGGCACATTTGCACATGTATTTACAGCTTGAGTCAAGCATTTCTCTGCATTACTGGGTAATCTCTTGTAATGCGGTATACCCTGCTGTGGTCAGGGGCATTAAAGATGTGTGTCCGTTTTCCGAACAAGTCCATGGGTTTTAGAACATGAGGAGCATGAGTCATACACAGGCTGTGCTGCCTTAACTACGACACACTACTCTTTCCCTGCATCTTTACGTGTTGCAATAAGGTTTTGTATCGAAATGTATCTAGTTTCAGAAAAGAAATAGGTGTTGTGGTTGGAGTAGGTCATCAGCATGTGGTTTATCAGTGAATAGCATTCAGCTGTCCTATTTCCATAAATGAGGGCCTCTCTGGGGGATCAAGTGATGCTGTCCTTGTGTTTGAGCCACACCCTCCCCCCCTCCTCCTCTGCCCAGAATCCTGTGTAGTTTTACCTGCTCAGGTGTCACCTAATCTCTCCCCCTGGCCCTGCTGTGCCACCGACCCCCACCCCCAGACAATGGGGCAAGGCTGACATTACCATGACCTAATAGAGACTAGAGTGATCCGAGTTTCCAAAGAGGGCACCCCACCGAAACTGGAGTTGCTCTGGTGAGATAGGGAAGAAAAGCTGAGAGGAGGCACCTTAGAAAAGTAGTTACTTTACCCTTTCTTCTTCTCCACCCCTGTGGCTTTTGTACCACAACAGTGGCAATGTGTACAATCAGAACTTGATCCACGCAGGGTTGCAATTTGTTTAAAAAGGAAGATGAGAGGGAAGGAAGGGTTCTGGTTTCTCAGCTTCCGTGCGATTACGTGGCACGCCGAACTAACAGTTTGCCAATTTCCCTGTGAGAGGTAAAAGCTTAGATTGATGTACTCGCAGTGTGGGTGTCATAAGATATGCATTTTAAATGTTACTGTGTCATTGACCTCTGTGACGGAACTGTAAGTTAAAGTACGCTTACAGAAAACGTGGTGCTTTTAAGGAACAATTTGTGTTCCATTACTAAAATCTATTCATGCACCCAAGTGAATGCTTTATAATTGTCGGTTGATGTATTGAATGTTATGATTTCTTTAGGATAAGTCAGTATACACAACAACCTGTCATTAATTGCCATGTTCAGTGAATCCTTCGGATTTTTCCCAACACCCTCTTTTTTTTTTTCTTTCGCAGGTTTAGGTGGTGCTCGTGTAGGAAGAGAGAGTGAGAGAAGGACAGAAGGAAGGAGGAAATGGAACTGCCAAATCATGCCAAACAACTGCTGCTGCAACTCAACCAGCAGAGAACCAAGGGCTTCCTGTGTGACGTTATCATCGTGGTGGAGAATGCGCTCTTCCGTGCCCACAAGAACATTCTGGCTGCAAGCAGCATCTATTTCAAATCTTTGGTCCTCCACGATAACCTCATTAACCTCGACACAGAGATGGTTAATCCCTCTGTATTCAGACAAATTCTGGACTTCATTTACACTGGGAAGCTCCTATCCTCGTCAGACCAGAGCAGTGAGCAGAACTTCAGTGCCCTCTTGACCGCAGCCAGCTACCTCCAGCTCCATGACCTCGCCGCCCTGTGCAGGAAGAAGCTTAAGCGCAGTGGTGGGAAACCCCTCCCAGGTAAACCCCTCACTCCAGGTCCCCTCAGCCGCTTACGCCTCAACAGTCAGCGCCTTTCCTCCTCAACCCCTGCTGGCCCCAACAACCACTATCCTCCGACCCCTTCTGAAGCTGACCAACCTCAGCCAGATGAAGGCCTTCGGGACAAACTCTCAGACGACGAGATGTACATCGGCAGCTCTGGGAAGAATGGAAATGGGGGAAATGGCAGCAGTAATGGTAACCTCAGTAGTGGAGGAAGTGCTGGGGAGCCAGATCTCGGACTAGACCTGTCCAAGAAGAGTCCCACCTCTGCGGGCACAGCCACTGATGCCCTCAGCCCGCACAGCATCTCCCAAGAATCCCCTCAATCTGCCTCAGTATCCACAACCAACAGTGCCTCACTGGATGACTCCTCCACCACCCTCCCAGGTGTAGACACCTGTGTCTCAGAAACCATGGAGCTCAACTCCTCTAAAACCTCAGAGGAAACCCAAAACCAGTCTGATGGGCCTCCACCACAGAAAAAATCCCGCCAGGGTGCTCGAAAGAATGAGTGGCCTAAGAAAGAGGCATCAGGGTTGAAGTCCGAAGATCATGACAGGCCACTGGTTAACGGGGTGATTGTGGGTCCTAAAGACAGCCGCTCTTCTGGGATCGGAGGAGGTGGCAGCGGAAGTTTTGCATCTGATCAGTCTCTCCCGTGCAAAGACGAGGAAGAGGGAGGAGAGAATGGCCGGGACCACAGTGATGAAAGTGGGCAGAGTGACGGAGACAGTGCAGGAGGTGGAGGACGAAGAACCAGAGGGGGACACCACAGCGCCAACTACGTGTACCGGCAGGAAGGTTTTGAGCCAGCATTTGGAGACAACCTCTATGTGTGCATTCCCTGTGGTAAAGGCTTCCCCAGCTCGGAGCAGCTCAATGCTCATGTGGAGACGCACACCGAGGATGAGCTCTACATTAAAGAAGAGGGAGGGACCTTTGTGAAAGAAGAAGATGAGGAGGAGGCTGAGGACCTATCGGCTCCTGTGGGTCCCTCCAACTTTGGTTCTGAAGCCCGTCCGTTCAAGTGTACAGTCTGCAGTAAGAGCTACAAAGATCCAGCAACACTGAGACAGCACGAAAAGAGCCACTGGCTGACCAGGCCCTTCCCCTGCAACATCTGTGGCAAAATGTTCACTCAGAGGGGAACCATGACTCGCCACATGCGTAGCCACCTAGGCCTCAAGCCATTTGCATGTGAAGAGTGTGGCATGCGCTTCACACGCCAGTACCGTCTGACAGAGCATATGCGCGTCCATTCGGGGGAGAAGCCGTATGAATGCCAGCTATGTGGTGGGAAGTTTACCCAGCAACGCAACCTCATCAGTCACCTGAGAATGCACTCCTCACCCTCTTAGAAATGCATCAAGCCAAAGAACTCTGGGAATAGAAAGAAAAGAAACATTGCTCTACCTTGTTCCATCTCAAAAAGCAAAGAAATGCACACATGCACATTCACAACTGCACGCACACACCCACACCCACACCCGCACACACCCACACCCACACACACACACACACACACACACACACACACACACACACACACACACACACACACACACACACACACACACACACACACACACACACACACACACACACACACACACACACACACACACACACACACACACACACAGTTCTACGTATTGACTCCAGTTTACGATGCCCTGGCTAAGTGAATGATGTAGCTGTTAGCCACACAATGCTCGTGGTGATGGTGGGATCTTGTTGATGCAAGGATCAAGTCATCATTTCTGTCAAATGACTGCTCACCTCTCAGGAGTTCTAGAGGGACAATTTACTCCGGTCTCTCTCCAAAGTCACAAAGCCATGGTGGAGTGGCATGGCTTCTGGTCTGTTTAATGTGAATGTGGGTACTGATATAATGTCAAGACCCCCCTCCCCTTCCCTCACCTCATACCGCTCAGCAGCCTTCCTCTCCTCTACCTTTTGAGCATTGAGTTGCTCGGATGGTTCCTCAAAAATATTAACTCAAGAGTCCCCTCTGTACTCAGTGCTATTTTGACCAAAAAAAAAAAAACGACCCGTGCAAACAATACTGGCAATAATTCAGCAAAAAGATTATTTTTACCCAGACAGCTTTATAGCCTGCGTTATGTTGGTGATGGGTATCTGTATGTAAGAGGAGGGTTATCTGGGTTTGGGACCATCTCCATGCTTTAACTGAAAGTCCTGATAAAGGTTTATGTTGGGATGGCATTGGATAAAGTTTCTATTTAACTATATACAGCAAGAACTCAAAGTCCTCTCCCTACGGCTGTTTGCATTAATGTAGAGGAGATTTTCACTGTTTTCAGTTTTGCCTGGTAGTGCCGCCAGGGACGAGTCCTGGTTGGAAAGATGAACCATTGAGGTACTCGTTTTACTTTAAGAAGTTGTCATGTTTCAGTGAATGTTTAAACTGGAAGATCTTGGGATTATACATGTGGAGGGGAGGGATGGGGGTGGGGTGGGGTGGGGTGCTAATGGGGATAAGGACAGGGGTGTCTTAGACTGAACCTTGGTGTTCAGTGGGTACGTTTATTTTTCTGTCTGTATAGCTTTCCTCCCCTCAGAAAAAAGAAAAGTCTATTTATATAGGCTTGTGACCTCGCTACCTCTGATTACTCTTACAAACTCTATGTTGATTAGTTGAAAGCTCTTATGTAATTAATTGTAAAAAGTGTGTAGATTATGGTAACGTTTCACCTAATGCTTTAACCTGCCCATCTCTCAACACAGGTTTTTAATGCTCATAGATTTTACACATTTAATATTGTTTGTAGCTGTTGTTTGTATTTGTCAGATATAGCTTTTTGGGTGCCCCGTTCATTGCGGTCCCACTTCAAAGTGTACTGTAGCTTCCTGCCTGGAGCAAATAGTGGCTAGTTGGTTAGTTTAGATATATAGTGTTCCAAAGATCTTATGAATGTTGAGGAGAACAGAGCTAACTAACAGACATTGCTAGACAAGTTCATAACCAAAGTTTTAAAAAAAAGATATACTTAAAATATATAGCATACTAAATTATTTCACTTTTGATTTCTTTTTACTGTATAAAACAAATTATGAATTATATTCTATGTCCAGACAAAGAAATTCATTCTTTGATGGAGTTTTGGCCAATGACTCTGAGACAGGTTGCAAGGAAAGCTTGTGCTGATTGGTGGGCTGGTATGACATAAACTTTGCCATCTAACGTAACTGGTAAAGTTTAAAAACATGTTCCCTGGACATGTTTTTTTTTTTTTTCTTTAATTGTTTTTGGTTTATCCAGAGTCCTTATCACTTTATATTCCCTGACTTTAAAAACAGGACTTAATGACATTTTTCGTGTTCTGTTCAGACCAAAAAAAGAGAGAAAAGGAAAAAAAAAAGAGACAGAAATTATAATCAGAATTTTAATGTGAAGTTGCTTCTTAGGTTGTTTTTTTTTTTTTTTGAGCCAGACTTGTGAAAACTTGTAATAAGAAGGGAGAAGCAAAGATGCACTGGACAACTGGACAACTCGTTGGTCTTCTGCAGCATACTTTTGTTTCTGATTGTATTCCATTTAATTACTAAATCATTTTAAATTATTTTAAGCTGTTTTGAAGCTTTACCTCAACCGAAGCAGCCACAAGTTTGGAATGGCCCCTCTGTTGTCTGTAGGTTTCACTGAAGCCTGTCCAGTGTATCTACTCTAAACAGTCACACTGTGGAGCATGATCCTTCACTACAAGTTTTTTTTTTTTGTAAAGGCATTCCTCTATTATGTTGGATTAACTGTTCTATTGATTTATGTTAAAATTCCTCTTTTCATCCTCATAATGTTATAGTCTGTAAAACCTTTGTTATCATTGGGATGCAGCTACAGTTACACACACACATCGCTGTTTAAGGTACCTGCGTCCTGGACTCCCGGAGTTGTTACTTGCTTATGTTGGTGTCTTGCTGTTCAGCAGTTACTGTTTAGTGATTGCATGGTACATCTGTATTTTTCACACTCCCCAACCCCTCGCCCACAAACATGTTATTTATCGCCTGATACATTCTTGCATGTGACCTCTTCTCACTTAAGAGGGAGTCCACAATGCATTGCCTTCAAACGTTTTTGTACTTGTCAGCACTTATTGCAACGCAGCGTAAAGTCTGTAATGCAAAAGTTCGCTTTTGTACAAGAACCTCTAGCCATCTCTGCAAATGATTTCGAATGCTTGCTTGTTTGACATTACAAAGAAGAAGAAAAAAACCTACGAACTCCAAACTGTGACCATACTACTACTATTACTACTACTACTACTACTACTCGTACTACTACTATTCAAATACTTCAGGGATTGTTCTGTATCTGTGAATGCAGACTCTCAGCTACATTTGTAAGATATTGCATTGTATCAATTTCTCTGTATTTTAATCATGGGAAAAGCAAAACACTAGTTTCATATTTAAGACGAACGGGGGGGTACTTTTTCAACTAACACAAAAAGCCTTGACAAAGGCGAGGCAGCTCGAAACAAGTCTACATTTTAGTTAGTAACAGTATGTTCAAGAAATAGTTGCAAAGTTGTACAAAGAACTAAGAAAGAAGAAGAAAAAAAAAAAGCTCATACCCAAATCCACAAACTATTTTTTAAACCAAAGCACATTTGAATGATTATGGAACCATGTGTGGCTCTAGAAAGAAACATATGTATTTATCTCATTGTTTACATAAACTTTTACAGTTTTACAGACCTCAGTCGAGACTCGGCCAGTCAGGGATGCAGTTTTTTTTATTTGGTGTGTGTATTTTTATTTTGTCTTTAATGGGGGCTTTTCCACAGAGGTTGCTGCCAAAACAAAAGCATAGCATTTAAACATGGGCTGAACTACTGCATATTCAATGAAGGGGAGGGTGTGTGGTTAAGGGAGCGACCCACCCTACCCTACCAGCTGGCTTTGGAGTGACCCTGTGCCCTGATCCCCCCCCTGGCCTCTGGCCTGTCTTCAGATGGGACCACAGCAAACGGGGGGTGGGCAGTGCGTCCTTGACGTATTAATCAAAAGGCTTTGTTTGTCGGGGTCTTTTAGCTCAATGTTATGTCTCTGTTTACCCAAATGCACTTGAGGACTGCCTCGGCTGCTTGGGTCTCTTAATATGTAGGAGTGGGTGCGTGATGCTTGAATGGTTTGGGTCGTAGTCTAACATGGTACATCTCTTATGCTGGCGGGTCTTGAAACCTATCTGGAGAATGTAGCTTTGACTTGTTCACTGCATGTAAACGGGCTCATCTGGTAGTCTTAACTGTGAATGTTGTTCTTTTTTTTTCTGCTTTTGTGATGACTGCTTTTGTTTTCTTTTTATCTGCCTGTGTTCTGTGGGTAAAAGCAGCACAAACCTCTGGCTGGCCGAGCCTCAAACAAAGTTGGTGCAAACACTTATTGACAGTGTTCTTTTTTATCAAATGTCTATTGTCAGTGATGAATGTATTTATTTCTGGGCCTGCCCTCACCTCTTCAAAGAATTTGCTCAGTGTGTGAGACTGAGGTGGAGGCAGGACCCCCCTTTTTTTGTTTTGTTTTTGTTTTGAGGATTTCAAGCTGAGAATCAAAAATGAGACACAAAACAGCCATTAACCACAATCTGTGAAGTTACCTTCTTTTGTGAGAAAAGTGATTTTATGTTAATTTTTTTTTCCAACTCAAAGAAAATGGTCTATGGCATGTATCTTCTCAGAAATACTTGGCAGTCTGTAGGGTTTTGATTTCATGTAATTCACTTAGGGTGTTTTATTTAAAAAAAAAAAAAAAAAAAATTTGACCCATGTGTTCTTGGGTTCTCACTGCATGACCGCACATGAGGGGGGGTTGAACTTTAACCCCCTGTGTGTGTGTGTCTGTCTGTCTGTCTGTCTGTCTGTCTGTGGACACGGGCAGGGCGCCGTCACTGCCTGTGCAGAGCGGAGGCTACTGTATCCTCTCAAGCTTGCTCTCCCTGGGTGTTGCCATGCTGCTGACAAACAAGAAACCTTTAGAAACATAGAAACATGCCCAAGAAATTTACATATATCACCTCTGAATAAGTCGCAGTGCTCTCTCTTCACACGTTCCATTTCATGTCTACTCGCCACTTCTTTTTACATTACTTAGTTTTTTTAAGAGTCTGTTGGTTCCACATGGGAGGATTTTAGTAACGTTGGATGAGATAGCTTTACTAAGTGCACTTTGTATGCGTTTTCAAAAGCTTCTGGGAAGCCCTAGATGCTCTCATATCAGTTCCGTTTTAAAATTGACGGTTTTACTCTTCGTCTCACTACTCTTACCTCATCATTGTTGCTGTGTTTTAAGATTTCATATCATTATGCAGTGTTAAAAAAAGCTTTAATATCACATATACAAAGCTGGAAACCCAACCGAGAGTCTGCTCGGCTCTGAACATTGAAGTGTCACCCACATCTCTGGTTTATTGTTGTTATCCTTCTTTACCGTCGTTACTTCTACCATCCTCTCCAGACATTTTGTGGACTTGAGGGGCAGGTCTGTCCAGTTATTATGGAGATGTTTCTCCTTATCTCGGCAGATTAAACCAAAGCCAGTTCTAAAATGGCAGCCAGTGCTGTTAAACCCTGTTTAAGCTTTATTGTCCCCTTGCTTTATTGCAGGTACACCTGACCCCCAGCTTCAGCCCTTTGGCCCCTTTGTAATATGTTACTGCTTTGGAAACTGCTCACTCTGCTGCGTTTTTCTCTCTCCAGTATTTACTGTACCTCCACTGACATTGTGCAGTAAATGTCTTATAATATAAAGATACACCAAATTACCTCAAAACTTTCAGTGTTTACAGAAATGTGCTATCTTGCCATTGCATTTCTACTTCTTTTTGCCGTCCATCTGTAACCAAAATATCCCTTTTGAAATAGAGATCATAGAGGCATATTTTCATATGTAACTTTTCATTTTCGTATGTATATGGATTTTTTTTTTTAAGGCACAGTTTCACCTTGATGTGCACTACATTAAAAGAAAGACATGATTAGCTGCTAAAGAAACTGAGTGCTTGAAGAGTTGATCAGTGGCGCTGCCCATGAAGTGAGTGTATCGAGCTTCCTCTCTGGTTTTCTTCAGGAGCAGCCTCTCAATAATGTATCACGATCCATAGGTTGAGAAGCTCTGGAATGGACATGTGAGGTCCGTGCTGATAAATAATTAAAGGCAGAGAAGCCCTCCCCTTTGGCAAATATACTTTGCATGCAAAGGTGTGCACACCCAGGTGTATGTCTGCTGGCATGCATATGCACAATCTTCCAACAGCGCAAACACGGATGCCATCATTTAGGCTTTAAACACTACATGCACACACCACAGCATTTGAGGTGAGACTATGACCCTTTTTGTGGCTTTTGGCAGCACCCAGGCTGGGCTCTCTTCATCTCCACTCCTCAGAGAGCTCGTATTCAGGTCAGAGCCACCGCCGTGCATCGCGATGGGGCTCGAAAACTCAAAGTGTCATAAAAATGTAATACAGCTGACCTCAGCACTCACAACCTTGCAGTCTTAATGTACAGCAGTGAGGAAAATAAACTGTTATTTTATGATCTTTTCATTAAAAGCTTGATTGAAAACCACCACAGTGCCCGACTCTTTTTAGTTGTGTGTCTGTCTCTGGAGTAAACCTCTCATTGTGTTGTTTGGATGTAAGTAATACTGTTTGCAGATCATATCTGATGAGTAACGTTTCCCAGCTGGGGAGGTCACGTCGTGCTTCATCTCAGGCATTGCTTCCATTCTGACTCTGGGTGTATTCATGTACATTAGGACATTATGGAAGTGCCTTAATCATGGGCTGATTCATAATTAGAATTTGAACAAAATATCTTTGCACATATACAAGAGGCCAACATCCGAAGAATCAAAGAAATGAGAAAGAATAGAACAAAACAGTACTTTTGTGTCAGTAAAGACAAGCTTAATGATGTTGTATTGTCTGACAATGGCACTGACTTCAAATAAACATCTTTCAGTTTGGAAGGCATCCATTTGTATTGTAACAGTCACAAGGTGAAAATGTCGGTGTGTCTTTCCTGGTCTTGACATGCTGTTCTATCTACCAAGATATTTTTTTTTCTGCCACATTGCACATTGTGTCAGTGCCTATGTAGTTCATCCCGTTGCACCTTTTCAAATCTCTCTTTAGAAATAACTTCTCAACTATTTATTGAGAGAGCATCCTTGTGTTGCTACATCTTGTAGACATTTACTGCCTCAGGTGATTAAGGGAGAGCACTTCAAGAGGTACTGTGATAACAAAGGAAAAAAAACAGATGCCAAAGATTTTAGGAGATAAATGTTCAATCATGATAAAGTTGACTATACCTGCAGCCAACTAGTTGTTAACACATCCACAATGTTGGAAATAAATGTGTCTAATATTTGGCCCAGTGCTCTCGGTCACCTGTAACTGTTAGATGTTTGTACTATCATCTCCACCTCCCAAACCCAACTGTGGTAAACACTGGGCCTTTTCCAGCCTGTTCCCAGCCCCCTTCCCCCACTGTCTCTGTCTCATATTCCTTTGATGCCATGGCAGGAATGCCCACGGCCATGGGCTGTTGACCCGTCAATCACTTGTAATCAGCACACACTTGCATAGATCACACATACTTGTTCAATGACACACCTTCCTTGGGTATGTATATGAGTCCCTTCAACCTTCTTGCCTGTTTTTCGTTGACATTTCTCACTGCTTTCGCTTCCAATATGTGCCTGCTCTGTTTCTGTCCACGATTGGGTGTTTAGTCTATAATCTGACTCTTCCTTCTGCTGCTGTCTCTCCCCAGCTTTTATCTGCGGTATTTCCCATCATCATCATCCTGGTTCAGGTCAGAGTGTAGGGAGCTGGCACATTTATTTCGCCTTTGTGCCATTAGTATTGCTCTGTGCCCCGAGAGGTGTCACATGCTAAATGACCCTGAATGGGGGTCGCTGAGAAACAATGGCCTTGGTGTCGATAGCCCTACCCTGCCCTCCCCCACTCGAGCCAAGCAAACACAATAGTGAGAGTGGAAGGGGAGTGGGTGGGTACAACATGGACATCACCCAAAGGTTTGAAGTGCCTGTTTGCCAGCCAGGGGCTACTGCTGCTTTAGCTTCTTGCAAACGTGCAGAAACCCCAGGAGATTGAAATCTTTGGGGGCTTTTTAGTGTCATCCAAAGAAGCAAGGCATTCCAGGAAATGCCCCCCACTTCCCCCCAGCATCTCTTGTACTGGTGGGTCTGCGAGCAAGAGTGGAATTTACCAGGGTCTGCCCAGGTGGATCCAGGCTTGCCTCTGCTCGTCTGAGATGGCCCTCTATAATCTGAGGAATGTGGATGAGATGCCTGGCCTGCCCACATTGGGCGACGGAGATGGACAGCGTCTGTTATAAGTGATACACACACACTCACACAAAACCAACGCCCTCCTTTATCTCCTGTTCCAGACAACCTTCTTGTCTCCAAGCTGATATTAAGCAGATGGAGCACGGCCTTGTCACGGACACTGGGCTTGTTTGAACTTCTGTGCGAAGAGAAGTTTGGCATTTTTGCCAAAGTACTTTCTCCTTAGATTCACCCACAGGTTTACTTTGTGTGTGCGTTAACTATGAGGCTGCAGAAAAGTGAACCAATAAGACTGCTAATGTATCCCAGAAAAGGGTTTGGTTCACTAATGTACGAATCAAACCATTGGGGTGCTACATGCATGGCCTCTTGAGATAATGCTATACTAGATGTTACTTTCACACTGAGCCAGCATTCTAATCTTTCTATCAACTATCTTAAAATAAACTAATCTATTTCCTAGGACCACAACATTTCTTATACATTTTTTTTTTTTTACTTCAGTTTCATTTGGTGAAACTATACATTTTTCCCAGCTACCAAAATGCTCAGATCTCAATACAATTGGACTGAGGTCATTAATATCACCCTCTTCCTACAAATATTGTAATCCTATTTAAATACAAAACATTTTTGCGTGAAATGTGCTGTTTATTGAATTTATGCAATGTTCATATAAAACTTCTCTCTACTCAGGTTGAGCATGATTCAAAACAGAAGGGAAAACAGGGAAAAGATTATAAATGCAGAAATTTCAAGCAAATACTTCTCTATTACTCCAAAGTTGCTGTAATTGGTGAATGAATCTACCAGATACCTACAAACTACACCAATAAAACCCACCCTCAGGAGGCAGGGGATCACCCACAAGTAATATTTATGCATTCTGATCATGTGTGCATACACCTTCAATGTTTTGATGCACATTAAATATTTATAGTGTGTTGAATTAATGCTTTGGAGACCTGAGTTGTCTGTACAGCCGTTATGAGAGACTCCTGCTCCAGAGCAGGTGGAGAACCGGGGAAATGTTGATTCACTGCCACTTCCCCTCTGATACAAAGCGCTGTCCTGTCAGTCCCCCGGTTCCAATGCTTCTTCTCTTTTCCATAGTTGCATCTTTTCATCTCCCCGCCTCTGCCTATGGGGCCAATGCTTCCATCCATGCACTTAACTAAGCCCTCCTCCATTCTTCTTCCTCGGGGAAGAGGGCAGTGGATCCTGTCCCAGTGGGAAGTCGTGTGTCTTGGCACAAACGTGCAATGCTGCAGGCAATGTATACATCTCCATTTGTGTGGGATTTCATTGATTTTTTTTTTTTGTGGTGTGTGTGTGTGTGTGTGTGTGTGTGTGTGTGTGTGTGTGTGTGTGTGTGTGTGTGTGTGTGTGTGTGTGTGTGTGTGTGTGTGTGTGTGTGTGTGTGTGTGTGTGTGTGTGTATATGACAACACCTTGCCTTGGCGCTATCTCATTATTTCATCAGACACACAGATGTTTCTCTGAAAGTACTGGTCTCATGATGGTGCAGTACAAGGATACACTCACTCCTTCATCAATAACCCATCAGTATTGATGGAGGCTGAGCACACTCTGAGCATCAATACCTGATCTTAAATTCAGTGGGTCTGTTTATGGTGCACAGGGAGGATACCCAAGGCCTATCTTGCAGCTATGTGAAGAGCACAAGGCCATAACTAGGGCAATTGCGTACCACAAGTTCAGACATTGAAGTGGCTTGGTCACCATCTTCTGGAAATTGTACAGATTTTTGGAGGGGAGTTAAATATGCCTCGAAACCCAACACCCATAGAAATCTCTTCCAAATCCAGGTGCCACTTCAGGCCTCTCTTTAACTGTGAAACAAAATACAGTACCTATGTATCTGTATGCTTCTCTTCTCCCCCTTTCTTTCCCCACTCAAGAAATTAATCTTTTTCTCTCTTTTTGTGGCCTTCCTTTTTTACTCTTTATTTTATGAGGCCTCAGTCTGAATTGAACCTGGAGTGCTGAGTCACCGAACGCTTGGCGCTGAAAAGCAGAGAAAGAGAGCAGGCAGCGAGGGAGAGATGAAGGAGAAAGGGCTCGGCAGGTGGTGGGCACCGCCGCAGCTTCAGCCCGCGGAGTCTTTTCAGCTGGCACACAACTGCGAGGCTGCCACAGAGGCCCTGCTTTCCATCAGAATATTCCCCCTCTCTTCCCCCTCTTTAAACGATAAACGAGGAGAACAGGCTTGGGCCGGAATAATAGGATCCTTTCTTTCTGCCTCTGCCATGTGTGAGGACAGGAACAATGGCCGGGACCGGGAGGGGAAATGATTCAAAGTGAGATTTTCACCTGCTGCCTTCAACCCCAGCTCTGCTCCTTTCAGAGCATGCTAATGCCAGTTCATTTACAGAGTAGTACTGTAAGCTGTAACACACACACACACACACACACACACACACACACACACACACACACACACACACACACACACACACACACACACACACACACACACACACACACACACACACACACACACACACACACACACACACACAAAATACGCAGACCTTTATACTTCTTTGTGATGGACAGTTTAGATTATTGTGCTTTAAGACGACCATTTCAGTAATCACGCTCATTATCATCATTATCCCACTTTCAGAGCAAAATAAGAATTAGAGAATGGCCTACCTGCTTCACAGTGTCGTCTTTTTTCTCTCTTTTGTGTTTTTGTTCAGTCAGAATGGTTTTCTTTGATTTATTTTCCCAAGTTATACTTTGGTTTTCTTTCGAGAAAAACATTAAGCCTTTCACTGAGCTGTTCATGAATTAGGAAATTGAGAATTGCATGGGGAAAGTTACATTTCACACATTTTTTTGAAACATGCTGCCATTTTTCATCATTTTTATGTCAGTTTTATTTTACATCTGTGACGTGTTGGCACACACCGGATTGCAACAATAGCTTAGCCAAGTTTGAAGCTCATCACTAATACACAAATCATAATCAAATCTATTGAAAATAAAAGATTAGATAACAATTGATTTAATCAGTTTCTACTAGCTTCACAAATGGATTTTACTGAGGACATGTTGAGGATATAGTATAAATAGATATTTATGAGTTTAATATTATCAGTCAGAAAAATAGGTGATAGTTTACTTGATTTCAACATTGTTGGAAACAAAGCGACTGATAAGGATCACATTGTTATATTTTGTTTCACTATAGTTACTTTCTTACCTTAGCTCATGTTATCTGAGCTGTAAGATGTGTAGCTCATTTTATTTGAACCTCTCTGAACTTAATTTAGCTTGATTTTAGTTTTGTATTAGGAGTCTCTTTTTAATGCCACAATTTCTTCTTGCTTGGTGACCACATTGAAACTACAACTGTGTACAACTGAGTGTGAATATACATTTTACATCAATGCACTATAATCAAAAGCTGACAGTTTAATCGATAATGCAGATGGCCATATGTGTAACAGTAACTCAGTGTTAAACTTTGTTTAACTTTGTAAATATGCAGATTGCAAGAGCTAATTCTATAGATTTTGATTTTGATGCACCCTTTAATGTCATCAAGGAGATTATAAAGAGTGGGCTCTGACTTTGTAAACAACATTATTAATGTCTTGAAAATTATCCCATAGAATATTAGAGCAAAATATGCGTCTCCCTAGTATGATACAGAGATCCAATTAACAGTTGGTAATTGTGTCTTGTAACCAATAATGGCTGGTAATTGCAGCCTGTTATATTCAGCGTAGAGGATTGTGGTGCAAATATCAAAGCTGTCGTTATGATGCCCTCTCATGATTATGAGGTCTTCCACTATTTCTTCTTGTCTTCTTAATAATAAAGCACCTTTAAGTAATCAGTAGTGGCAAGATATCATGAGGACAAAGATATTTGTTTCAGAGAGTAATCAGTGTCAAGGTGTATGGGTAAACTCTTTGCCTTCTCATTTTATCCTATTTGTAATGATTTGTTTTTGTGTGCGCTTGTGCGTGTATTTTCTTTTGACTGCCATTCCTCTTTGCTGGGTGAATTAAAACTAATTTATTATTCACACTCTTGAGTGTTAATCAGAGTGTGTGCATCAACACTCTAATCTCACATTGTGCAGAGACAATCAACACAGATAACCTTGAGTGGAAAACGCTGCAATTAAACCACGGCTTACTGCAACACTGAAGCAGAAACACTCATTAAATTATAGGAGTTAGACTGTAGCATACTTCTGTATCATGAGGTCCTTCAGCAAACCAAGTTAAAACAGGTCAGTGCAGCCACAATAACACAATAAATACCATGTAATAATCTCCACATGCCAGTTCTAATGGTCAATGATCATGCAGAGGCTCTGTGACACGGACACATTATTCAATTTCAAAGAACTTCCTGTTTTTTCCTGTTTCTTTTCCCATTAAGCAAAGTTACTGCTTTGCACAAAGCTGTTTCAAGCCACAAAACATATTGTGCATACTAATTTGGGGAGGTTCAATCATAACATTTAGATGAAAGTCTATTCGGGGTAGCTTTCACTAATATGATGGGACTTGTTTGCTGTTGCAGACCTATGAATGCAGTGATATGCAGTGATATGCAGTGATATGCAGTTTTTTTGCGATGACAATCACAATGGCCTAAATGATTGACATAAATGATGACAATGGCGTATTGGTAACCACTCTCCATGTGGAGTTGACACATTCTCACTCTGTGTGACTGGGTTTCCCCCTACAGCTAAAAAACATGCATTTAAGGTTAATCTGTAACTCTGAAATCAGTTTGTGTGTGTGTGTGTGTGTGTGTGTGTGTGTGTGTGTGTGTGTGTGTGTGTGTGTGTGTGTGTGTGTGTGTGTGTGTGTGTGTGTGTGTGTGTGTGTGTGTGTGTGTGTGTGCGTGCGTGTGCGTGTGCATGTGCGTGTGCGTGTGCGTGTGTGTGTGTGTCCTGTGATGGACTGGTGACCTGTACAAAGTGCCCACAGTCAACTGTGATTGGCTCCAGCGTCCTGTGACCCTAAGTGTGATAATCTCCTATAGAAGATGAATGGAAATTATGAAAGCGACATCAACAATCAAGTGAAACATTGTCATGGTGAAATACAACTATTCTGTAATATTTACACCTAATGCACTGTCGGTCACACTCATATGTCACAAAGGAAGCTCTTAGATTTTGGCAGTGAGAGGAAACTGGAACACCTAATGAAAAAAACAATGCACAAACATGTACATTCCACATAGAAAAGCCTAAAATGTGGAATCAACCCAGGGACATTATCCCTGTGATGTTTCAGTGTTAACCACATCACTACTGTGTGGCCCAAAATGCATCATAAACCAGTTAAGTGTCTGTAAATTTAACGTCAATTTTTTTTTACTGTGATACATTAATGTTTCTTTTTTCTGTTACCATTTCTCTCGTGTTTTCATTGTTCTCACTCAGTTGTTGCATTTTTGGTTGATTTGTCTTTGTTATTTTGCCAATTCGCCTTCTTAAACCTTTTGGATCCTTTTTCCTTTCCTTGCTTCTGTCTTTTCTTCCCCTCCACTCTGTCTGATTATATTAGGATGGCCAAAATACCTCCTTTTTCCACTAACCACTTTACTTCATGCCTCAGCTCCTGCTGTAATTGGACAAAATACGATAGGCTTCTTTCTTTCTTGTTTTTGTTCTTTCTTTTCCCTTTATTGTCTCTTTCCCTTTATTGTCCATCTTGATGTTCTTCCCCATTTTGTAATATATTCTGCTTCTCTAAATCTTTGTCCATTGTCTTCGTCGTTCTCTCTTGAAGCGTTCTCCTCCACTCCATGTTGTGTCTTTACTCTGCGTTCAAAGGCAGATGAAGAGCAGGGACAGACGAGATGGGAGGATTGAAAGACAGGTAAAGGCTGAGTGCTACGGAGTGGGAGGGAAGCTCCCTGGCGGCACAGAACTGCACCCTTTGCCCTAAAGCCAAACAGAGTGCATTGTGGGAAAGAGGTCAGGAGCAGGCTTACTCTAGGGACACTCGCTCTGTCTCTAACAACAATATATAATCATCATACTCTGCGAGCCCTCATGTAGTTTTGTATTTAAAATGTCTCTCTTTTTTTAACGTATGATAGTTTCATCTCATATTGGATTGATTATAGTATTTATAATATAAAGGTGGTGACACAAAGTAGCACATAGAATCAATGATTTATGACTCATAGCTCTTCAATGATAGATCTGGCAACGATCTGTTTTTTAGTTGTGTGAAAAACAACAAGTTTTTGTACACAACTAAACTCCAGCTTTTATTATGATTTGAGAAGATGTAAGAAATTTTTTTTTCAGCTTCTTTCTGATTTCTGTCAAGAGGAAATCTAAAAGCACAATATCTGGTGAGCTTGTCTTTATGAAAGTAAAACAATAAACCTGTTATCTTCAAATTTTTACTAAAACCTCTGATCTTAATCATTGCCAAGTATTTTTGGTAGCTTTAAAAGACTCTCAAGTCAGTAAAAGTCACAATCTAAGCGGTTCTCATGTATCAAAATTGCACTAATAATCATTATGTCTTTGTTCTTTATTTAATTGTAGCAAATTGCTTGCTCATTGTAAATATGAGAACATGCTTTTTTGTAGAAATGGATGTTAACATCTGCCCGCACAGTGGTGTAGTGGCTTCCACTTTTGCATCATAGTGAGAAGATGCCAGATTTCAATGCTGGGTTTGTTCACCCTCTCTGCAGGTTTTCTCTTGGTTCTCCAGGTTCAATCCAAAAACATGCGCTTGAAGTAATTGGTGTCTCTAAATTGCCGGTAGGTGTGGATGTGTTTGTGTGTGGCCTTGTATCGCTCTGTGTTTTCCCTTTGATAGATCATTGACACTTTATCTTAGTGAATCAGGACGATAGCCTGCTGTGATTGGCTCCTGCACACTGTGAGTTGGATGAAGCAGTATAGAAGATTGATAGTTGTTAACAGCAATCAGTGGGACGAGACTTTTTTGTCCACCAAAAGATTATTTTCTATCAAGCATTTTATTTTTATAATCCAATCTGAACTAAGGGAAATCTCAACATCAGAGATTTGAAACTCGGCAGAGACAAAGATGGTTTAATGTTGAATTGCTTAAATGGACTGGGTGTGTACGTCAAGTAATTTATTATTTTTTTTATTATCGAAATGCTTGCACCCTCACCTGTTTTATGCACCAGTTAGCCTTCTTCATCCATAAATATTACTGCAGCCTTACAAAGAAGGTTGAGCCCACATATGAAATGAGTGAGCTCTCTCAGCTGAATAGGGTCATTTTTAGATCGAGTGAATATGAAACGTGTCTAATAACCTAAGAGCACCGCCTGACCCTGTACTCAACACGCTATTACTATGCTAATGCTTACACAGCAATCGCGGCGGTATTGTCTGTTAAAGGCTTCCTTTAGTATGTGCATTAGGGTGGGGGTGGGCGAGAGAGGCTGCTGGATGTGAGGACTACATGTGTGTACATTGCGCGTGCATCACAGCTATAGTTTGCTCTCGTGGAATCAGATACTTCCGTGTCTGATACCTTCCAGGAGATAATGGATCCCACGGTGGATGAGTGAGTGGCAGCTTGTTGCAGAGCTCACGGATTCATCAGCTCGGTTCTTGGCTCCCAAGTTTCTCCGTGCCCTCCCCCAAGCATCCTCTCCTCATTCTCGGCCTGCAGTGATTGGCTGGGAGCTGGAGAAGATGTTATAGCGTATGAATAATTGAGTAGAAGGAGCGAAAGAATGAGAGAGGGATGTGTAAACTGACCCTAAGGAGGCCTCACCCGCAGCCAGCCCTGCCAAGGAATCCACCTTCAACTATGCTCAGGCTGGGAATCAAAATATACCAGCCACTTATTAGAAGGGGATGGTGATGTTGGATTTCCCTTTGAAACATGGTGCTGGATTCCTTTTAGACCGTGTGTGGGTGTGCACGAATGCATGCACCTTCATTCAACCAAGGGTCATTGTGAGGTTGCATTGCACTTACCCTTCCTTTCCCATGAGACCAGCACATACTGCAGCTGTACATGACCATGTGTGAGTAAAAAAGAGGGAAAAGGGTGCGCGTGCGCATGCAAGTGAGTGGGTGAGCAGTGAATGAGTTTTATGCCCTCCTGGTTTCTTTTAAGGATCCCAGTGAGCCACAAAGGAAGAAGAGATTGTTGCCATGCAGGCTTGACCCTATTCAGCTCCTGAAAGATGTGGAGTGGTTGCAGCGAGGGCCGGCGCAGTCAGTCAGACTGTTTGAGGCTGATGGGCACTGGAGACCCTTAAAGGCAAGTAAACACACCACACACGCTCTCACTATACCTTGTGAGGTTGCCATGGTTTCTGGGGAATGTCGTTGGGCAAGTTAAAGCACATCTCTGGTAATTCCACCCTGCCTGGCAGCGATGTTTGTGTGTGTGTAAGAAGGGGAGGGGGTGGGGGGGTGGGCTGTGTGGCATGCAGGCAGGCAGGCAGGAGGGAGGGTAAATATGCTGTGGCTTGCAACCTGCAAGTGGATTTCAGATTTCCACTTGAAAGACGATGAGCTTATCTATTTAGTGTTAATATGTGCTCCTGCAGCACTATCATTTTTCCTCAGATGAGCATAAATCAAGTGTGGATGACACAATACGTCATACAAGGGACTTTGCTCAATTGATTAGAGCAAACATTTCAGCATCTGCTCAGTGTGACTGGGTGTAATGTCATGTATGGAATTAACATTACAAGGCTACAGTGTTAATGATTATTGATTTGGTGTGGCAGTGAGACTGCTGGTCATGAGACTCTCGACGGCAATACATCTGCTGGTCACTTCTTTTCAAGTGGCCTCTGATGGCTCTTATTCAGTAAAAAAAAAAAAAGGGGGGGGGGAAATGCTACTCCTGGCTTCTCTCTGCAGCTCATTACTCCACAGTGATCTGATGACGGCGCAACTCTGCTGAAAGATTCTACTTTTAAAATAGAGTGTTGAATGTTTCAGCCTATCGCCTTAAGTATCATATATGTTGTAGGATCTCCAATGAATTTTACAGATTGTATTTCAGATACATTTTTTAGAATATGTATTTTAGACATCTGAATTATATCCTGGCCAGGCTTCAACTTTAATCTTTATTACAATGTAATTAGTCCACTACAACCCATTCGAGATAATCTAAAATCATATCTGTACCAATATTATTGTCAAATCATTGCCAACTTTTCAAATGTCTGTGTCCCTGTCTTAGTGAAAATGCAGCGGATTAAGAGATCAAACCTAATACAGCAGGTTTTTTTAGATCTGTACTCTGTAGTTATTGGAGCAACTTTTAGACCTTGCTATTAAAGTTTCAAAGGTCCTCAGATACTCTTTTGATTGTAACTCGGAGGACAGAGGACAGATGTAAAAACAGACTTATTAACTGATTTAACTCAATTACTGCTTCTGAAATGTACTGAATAAACCACATTTGTTTTCATAGAGATGATGGGTTTGATGCGCATGCATGTTTGTCACCAGAGTCTTAAATTATATTTATCATCATTTATTAGTTACAGTTTTGGATATGGCAGAATAAAATACATGTAGTTAGAGAAAAGTAAAAGCTATAAAACACCCTATAAAGTAAAACCTTAACTGCTAAGACAGGTTTCTGAGCTTTTTTTTCAATACAAGCTTATGATATAGTATTCACACAAACAACATTGTGAAACCATGTCACCGCTATGGTTTTTCCTCTAAATCAGCCACTCAAGGCCTTGTCTCCACGGTTGGCTTCACCTCTCTGTGCTACCTTTATTATGTCAATACTTCACTGTAGAGGTTAAAACAAGTAGCGAGCCAGTGCGAAGAATGTGAGCAGTAGGGAGAACAGATATTTGTGTTCAAGTGAAAAATCATCCCAAAAAATACATTAGTTATTTACAAATATGTGAATAATCTAGTACAGTAACAAATAAGTGGCACACATTTATGGCTACCTGTGTGACTTTCTTTATGTGATAATTGCAGTGATTCTGAAAAGGTGTATGGATTGTTGGCTAATTGTAATATGGATGAAACAACCCTATAAGTTGAATTATGCCACAATAATAACCATGACGACATTGTGGGGGCAGGAATTAAAGCAAACAAGAGTCAAACATACACATGATCAATGGTATGAGAAGAAGATAACCCGCTGTGGCAACATTTCCAACACTGGATTGGAAAATGCCCAAAGGAGAAGACGCAAATCTAAACAAGTTCTGTGGCTCTTTCAGTCATGCTAACATTTCACTCAGCGCCATCGCTGCTAAAATGTGTAGAAACATGAAGTCAAACAACATATAAAAGGTGACAATTTGGGCCATGAAAAGAGGCTCATTTTAGATTTCCATAGAAATGTTATTTTGCATAAACGCTTCATTTCACATCTGAATGCAATTCAATGCACAAATTAGGCAGCTGGCGTAGTCCTTTCATTTATAGATACAATTTGTACTCAATAATTACTCAATAATTATATAATGATTTGCACTGGCTCTCTCTTGCCTTCTCTCTCTCTCTCTCTCTCTCTCTCTCTGTCTCTCTCTCTCTCGCTCTCGCTCTCTCTCTCTACTTCCACTGAAGTAGTGTGTTTTTGCACAATGCTAATTGTTCTTTGTAACACACAACTCAATCTGTAAGACTGGCTGATTGGAATATTAAGATTCCTTTTAAAAGCATCAAAAGCTTTTCAGTAGCATGTAGACTTAACATGACAGTTCAGAAGCTGTTAAAAGCTTTGAATTCTTCTGGCTTGTATTTGATGTAGCAACAAGGCAACCATCTCAACAAGGCAACCATCTCCCTTCACATATATGCTGGCATATAAAAGATAAGGGTATTTCTAAACACACCCACACACATACACACACACACACACACACACACACACACACACACACACACACACACACACACACACACACACACACACACACACACACACGCACGCACGCACACACACACACACACACACACACCGATGCATTAAAAACTGCATCCCATCGCTGGGATGTGGCCTCTTGACTTTGAATGTTGAGCCAATAAAAGGCAACTTCATTATGGTCTCACCTCGAGCAATTGGACAGTTACATTGTAGCAATAAGTCGACAGGCAATAAAATCATGGGCCATACCTCAAGGGGACAACTGAACACACACGCTGTATATGAATACACACACATACACTCACATGCACACACTCAGGCATGTTCAAAGCTAAACTCAGCATGTTTTGAGTGTTTCTTGAACTGAAGCATTTTTCCTTTTTGTGTTTCTTCGGGAGTGTGTTGAACCTCTTGCCCTCACGCCTATACTCCATGACCGCACACATTGTGACGGGGCTTGCTCCAGGCTTTTAGCGGCTCCTATTTGTTTCAGTGTTAAAAAGGGGCCCAGCCCTGCATCTCTGACAGACACTTTGAATATAAACTGCGTTGCTCCAAGCATTGCAGTTATATAATACTGATGTAATTTAAAAAACTATATAAAAATTTGGGGGGGCGCTTTCTACCCTCAAGTCAACAGTCCTCCAGCGAGTTTTTCTGCGAGGTTATGCAGACAGGCAGGATGCAGAAAGCGGAGGGAGATGGGTTTTCCTGTAATGGCCTCACTAGGACCATCTCAGCAATTCTCTCTCTTGGTGGGGTCTCAGTGGCCCTGTTCCCTCTTTGGCTCTTCCAATCCACAGCACCCACCCTCGCTTTCCTTAATCATAGTGACCCAGCCCACCTTGAGCCAATGTGCTTTAGCATACTCAGCAGTACTGTGGTAAGCAGTAATCAGCCTATAGGTCTAAGCCTCTGTCCACACCAACCGCTCTGTTCTGTCAACTCATGCCAGTCACAGGGATGAGAGCTCAGCATCACTTGATGTGTGTTCTTCCCTTCACACACATTGAAAACAAAAAATGCTTCAAAACACAGCAGATTTTCTTTCAAGTGAGCCCAGTCGTTAAAAAAAAAAATAATCTCACACTGCAGTAAAACTGAGTGTCCAGGATGAGAGTGTTTGCAGCTCAACACCACGATGAGTGTGTGAAGACACAGTGAGGCATCCGCATACATGACTCTGTAAACGTACAAGTGACAAGATAAAAGACGTACAATTACACAAAGCATAAAAGCTGCACAGACATTGCACACACAGCCCCATTATTGCTGGAAAAACTCTGTTTTAAGTGCGTTTTACATTTCCAGATGATTTTGTCTCTCTTGGACGGATTCATATTACAAACTCCAACAATACACTTTTTTGAAGTTATATTTCTTCTGTTTTTGATTTAATTAAAGGGAAATAGTTGAATGTAAAGCACATGCAAACTAGCTTCCCAACTGTGCAAAATGTTTGTTTTAGCTTTTTCCATCCAATTTAATTCCCTTTGTGGTTGTTCACGCTCTCTGACCGCATAATGACACCATGCTCCAGGCCTTCAGGGCTTTGAGTTCTGCCCGCTGATGTCGTAATAGTTTCTTTCACTGTTTAATTGAATCAAATATATCACAGTATTGGCACTCATGTTTCAAACATTTGACAACAGCTTGCTCAAGGTTGCAAGTTCCAGCCGTGGGAGAAAAAAGAAAAAATCTCTTTGTGCAGATTCTTTCCTCTGAGATGTCAAACACAATAACACGTACAAGGATTTTATTTTATTTTTTTCTATTAGGGTTTGTACCACCAACCTTGGCACAAGCTACAATTACATGGTATCTTGAGGAAAGAACCAGCACACAAAGACAGTGGGGGTGGGTGTCATTAGTGTTGCTAGAGCAACCTCCATCAACCCCCTTCCTCATTTTATGAATTTCTCCCACTAATCTAGCCCAGATACAGGGAAGCAGCAGTAAATGATTTATTAACAAGCTGATGGAATTACTCCTGATCATCATTCATGGACATTAATTCTCAAAGTGCTCAAATGTGACATTGGACATGCACTCATTTGCTGTACAAATAGGCATTTACTGGTTGGGTATTTACAGGGGTCATCATTACCATCTTACGTTGGTTCACTTTCATTTAGCACACAGGATAAAGGAGCACAGCAGCTGCAGTGTTATCAGATTTAATCATCTTGTGTTCACTGTGTCACTCAAGGCTGAATGCAGCACTGAACTGTATATACGGTATGTTTAGTCGATGTGGTATAAGGTAAAAAAAAAAAAGATTATCCCCCCGAAAAAAAACCTTGTGCAGGGCATTAATAGGACTTAGAAATCTCAGCACTGTGTGTTGTTTACTAAGATTACAAGTGTTAGTGCAAAATGGGCTTTGGGGCAATTTAGCCTTCGGGCTTAAACAGCATGTGTCTCCAGGATATTATATGACAGCCTGATACATGTTCAAGTGATGCTCAAAAATACACTGCAGTAGCTCTTTTTACCTGCAGTAGTCACACTCATGAACATAATAAAACACAGTACATTATTTTCCATGGAGGGTCTACAGTAATAGCAGAACCATGCCATGATATAAAGCAAGACAAGCCTATTTTAATCCTCCAAGTTTCTTTTACATATAAACAGGGCGCCGATTACTTACAGGGCATTTCATTATGGTTGCTTTGAAGCCAGATGTGATCAACCTAAGGAAAATGACTTTGTTGCTCTGGAAATCAATAATAATAAAAAAAAAAACAGTAAAACAAACTTCCAAATTGAAACTTGCAAACTGTGTTTTACTATGTCATCACGATTATGTGTGCTCTCACGTATTCTGAATCAAATCAATCACTAACATCAGTCACTGCAAATTGAATGTTAAATTCATGCTTTACTGCAATACAGCAATTGCATTTCAATATATAATGATAATTATGATGGTGATAAAGGTTGGGGCCTTTTCCTCTGTCCCTATACATTATGATACCGTTTTGCATCTGATAGCAAGGTACCTTTATATGCTGTGTGAAGACGTGTTCTTCCTACTGTCATGAAAAAAACCGTATAGCTGCAAGATCTGATGGCTGATGGTGTAAATTGACATTCTCTCTGATCATCCCTTTTTTCCCCCCATCCCTCTCACTTCATTCTCTCACTAATATCCTTCCACATATCAGGTGATCTTCTTCTTATTCCATCTCTTTCATAACTATCACCACCCCCTCGCTCTCTCTTTCTCTTCTGTTGCTTTCTGGCTTGTTCATTAGTGTGACAGGAGAGTACTGTTAATCGTGGAGAGCGGAGGAGGAAGGTAAGAGAAGCCTCGGTCCATAATGGGAACCAGCATGGTGCATACGGTACATAAACACATCAATGCTGCCACCTCGGACGCCCTATAGAAAAGGAAAGAAGAACTGTGTGTGTGCACGTCCTCTGCAAAACAGCTATTATCATGACCATAATAGGCATGGGGTGCACACATGACTGAGAGCTGATCCACTAGATATCTGGAGAGAGAAAAAAAAAAAACCCCAACAATGATCAGCACCCAGACACACGTTCACTGTACAGTACAAAACATGTCTTCACACTGAATGTTCTGCAGCTGCTCCGCAGTTTGTACTAATTATATCATTAGGTAGGAAATTGTGAATTAAATATTGCATGCATTTAGCAAAACATGCATGTGGGGTTAATTGGTGACTCTAAATTGCCAGTAGGTGTTAATGGGAGCATGTGAGACCATCTCATCGTGGTTTTTCTGTGACTTGCAACTTGTCCAGGTTGAACCCTTCCTTCACCCATTGTTAGATGGGATGAGCTCCAGCGCTCTGCAAGCCTGACGGTTGGATGGATGGCAGCATCAAGGCATTTTGTGAGCTGTAGCTAGACAAAGTCATTTGGGTTTTACAAATGGATGTAAACCACATGGTGGCATTGTATGAGTCTCACCTGAATTATTGGGGATAAATATCAGCACACCATCTATATCGGTGACATTAACTTAGATATAAATTCTCATTATCAATTTAGATTTTGTATTGGAAAGGGTTGTCAATTAAGCCTAAATATACCTCATGAGTGAAAGACTACTTATAAAGACGATACATTGGCCGATGGATGGATGGATGTACCAGCTATAATCAGGTTTTAAAAGGGTTCTGTACAAAAACAGGCCTCCCAGTATTATTAGCAGCTCAGCCAGGCAGCAATTACTAATATGGCATTTTGTTTTATCCTGCGAGTTTTATCTTTCTATCTTTTCGGTCATTGTGAAGTATCACTCCTTCTGAGAGGGATACCAATTGAAATGAAGTAACAGATAGCACTTTTGCTCTCCAGCTGTGATGTGAAATGTGACACTGACAGCATGGAGAGAGACCATGAATAACCTTTCTTATGAAGCCTTCATTAGGATGTGTCAGGATTGTTTGATTAACATTAATGAGACCCGTCTTGATTTCTCAACCCGTTACTTTGGCTCCGTCTTTGTCTCCCTTCCTGCTCTCATCACCACTCTTCCCTCTTTGGTCCATATGCTTCATTCTTCTTTTATACATTGCCATATCCTATTTTTTGCCTCCTTTTTGTATTGTCACTCTCTTGTCTCCAGTTTGCTCTTACCTTAATGATCCCCTCCATCCACACCAGTAGTGCCAATGAAGTGCTGCCTGCACCCACCCCCCCTCCCCCTTCACTCTCAGTCAAACACCTGCATCCTCCCCCCCCTCCAGTTCTTCATTTCCTTTCTACTTCTCTTGCTCACACCTCTGTACTCGATTCTTCCACTCCCGTCTGTCCTCACCTACATGCACTGCAATCTTTCCTTCTTTTTGCCTTAATATGCAGATAAGTCCCTCCTCTCTCTGCTCCCTGGACCCATGGTTGCTGAAAACCGTGTGGTCCACCTCTATTCATCTTTGTCAGACTGCATTAGTGCCATTAGGAGCACGTACATACACACAGTTCCCTGATTTGGTCTGGCAGGGGGGTTGGGGAGGCCATAACAGCAGGCCTCTCCAAAGTTGGCCAATGAATATAGATCACCTAGCTATTCTCAAGCACTGGGACCCTGAGACCCTCGCGAGCCCTCTGGGACTCTGAGCCCCCAGCCTGGGTCAGACCTGCTCCATGTGGCAATGTAGATAGAGCTTCCACCGACACAAGGCAACGCTGCATTTGCATGTGTGACTTGTAAGAATACTTTGCATTTAATAATACATTAATTTCCCAATGTATGTATTATTATTCAAAAGCAGATTAAATTTTAGGGGATTTATTGGTGATAAATGATGATGTAACTCTCACAGGAAACAACGGTCTTTGGACTAATTGAGCAGCTCCTGGTCGGGTTTTCCTTCAGCAGAACAGATGGGGAAGGGTCAAATGAATCAGTCAGATTTCTTTCTGTTCTACTATTCTAGAATGATACTCATATAGGCAAAAAAAAAGCAACCACGGAAGACACTGGTGAAAATCTCTGTGTTGACCATGGTGCAAGAGTGAACTGTCATTTGGCTGCTTCAATCATAATGATATTGTTTCAGTATGTTTTGTCCTGATTGTATTTGGATTTGATGCGTCTCATGTCAGACTATGTACCATGTATAAAAAACAATATACTGTGTGCATGCATGTGTGCAAGTTTTTATGATAGTAATTTTTAAATAATGAGTATATTTACTTATATTTTAGTTTAGTTTATTACGTCCGCCTATTATCGACAAACATCTGTCTGTCTGTCTGCCTGTCTGTCTGTCTGTCTGTCTGTCTGTCTGTCTGTCTATTAGCAAGATTACAAAAAGCTACTGCACGTTTTTTTCAAGTCGAGGTCAACCTTTGGTGGATGTCAGAAATCTGAAAGAGTCTGAGTCTGAGTCTGAAATGGAACTGGTCCACATTTGCATGAATGCAGCATTAGTCCACGTTTATATGGGAAGAGCAACCATAAGAGAAAGCATCAGATACTAAGAGGTGCTGTAATGCTTCCACGTAATTTAAAAAAAAATTATATTATATATATCATTTTTCTTGTTTTGAAATCCTAACAATGATAATGATATCTAAGTGTGTTCAGTTCTTACAAACATTAGTGGACAATTCGTGTGTTTACACTGATATAAAAATCTATTTTGTTTCATATAAGTCATAACAAGGAGTTTTCATATGTGACCAATTCTTCAGTGAGCGCAGGGGACAAAAATGCACTGTAGCCATGGATGGCGCCATTTGAATAAGTGCTGTGGTTCTCACATTCTCTCACTCCTCTCTATATGTTACAGCTGCTGCTGCTTTTACCTGATCTCCACATGTATGCAGCCCACAAATAAATGGAAGGTGTGCTTTGCAGGTTGCTAACTAGCACTTTGGGAAATGTAGGGAATGAAAAACAGAGAAAACAGCTTGCAGAATGCACCGTAGAAAGCCAGGAGTGGTTTTTCTCTTTAAAGGAACAGTGCAGTTAATCTCTGAATGTGAAAACAAACCATGCATTTACATGCTCATACAATTATTTGTGTGGATAATACCATGTATTGTTGAATGTAATGTGACCTCTGTACATACAGAAGAGATCAACACCAGATGATCAGGCTCAAGTGCTTGGATACTGCTGTGTGCAGTGTGTGTGTGTGCATGCGTGTGAATGCGCGTGTGCATTTGGCTCTTGTCTGTTTATCAGGAAAGAGTTGCATCATGCTCGATTGTGAGCACCTGCGTGAGAATACAAGGCAGTGTGTGAGAGAGAAATCCGGAGCAAGTCTTCCCTGTGCACTATAGCTCTGCTCAGCCCTGTCTGTCTCGCTGTATTGTTGGGACTCAGTGCTCGTGTGCCCAATCCCCTGCAAGCATGCAGTAGGCATCCCAATCTGCTTGGAGAATTACTAAACCAGCTCTAAGCTCAATGCTGCTGTTTCTTGGAAACACCCACAGAAACAAAGAGGAAGGGTGTTCTGGGCCTCATGTTCAGCCAACTGTTAAAATCCAAGTATACTTTGTTTATGCATTGTCCTTATATAATAAACAGGTATTGTGATATTAAATTCACCTTTTTTTTTAATCATATATACAATGTATACTTCGAGCTCTGGTTTACAGTTTCATAGACCAGGTATTTATGTGCTATAAAACAGTGCTATTTTGTTGTAATCTTTAGCTAAAAGCATTGGATCGCCCTCCCTTGATCTCATTAGGTGCAAATGACCCAGTTGGTATAAGCAGCTTGCTGATGAGTTTCCCACTCTGAGCACTAAATGCCACCAGTACGGAAGAGGGATCAAGTTAGAGTAACAAACACTGAGTGGCCATACTCTGAGCAAGGCGAAGGATTCTATAGTTTTCATGAATTTCTTAGTTATTTCGGAAAAAGTGAATGTGAGGTGCATGTATGAGCAATGTAAACAGTTTATTAGTTCTTTTAATGTTGCCACACGTTAAAGATTTGATTTGTATTACATGTATCTGTAGATTAGCAATTGTAAAACATCAGAAACAGAGCAAGAAAAACAAAGCTAATCAAAGATTCAAGATTGCTTCACCCAGATCAATGTTTTTAAAAGAGAAAATATAGGTCAGACAGTTTGAGTAAATAGACAGTGGATCTGAGTTCATTCCATCTCATGTTACTTGTATGTAGTTTGGGCCACCTGGGTCACAACAGGACTCCAATTGTGTTTGTCGCTGCAACGGTCAGATGTGAATAAATATTGAAAGGCTATTTACAGCAATGACAAGTTCAATTCATGATGAACACATTTGAAGCCTGATGACTAGATTCATTCAGTGGAGTAAAGCAGGACAAGGAACAAAACAGAATCTAACAGAGGACGACACCCGAACCACTCAGCCTCCAGGTTGTCTTCCCTGTTTGTATAGATATAGACGCATATTTGCTGACACACACATAGGCACGCAAATACCCAGAAACCCACTGCACGTGATCATTAGAGGCAATACTGAGCCTGCAGCGGTTGCTAAAAACACACAAAGTCGGTAATAGTTAATATTACCTCTTTAACAATATAACATGGTGATTGTGTTTGGACAGGCCCCGAGGTAGTCAGTGCCACAGTTGAAGGTGCTTCGTTGTTTCTTGAAGACGCAAGATTGCCAACCAGTGATGACTGGGTGTATCCCAGGGCTGTTTGAGATTCAAATACAGACAGTTGAACTGCTCACACACCCTCTCCTAACATGCAAATACGAAGGGAATGGCCCCAAGGTCCTTAGGGGAAGTGCAGAGGGTAGCTATTAGAGAGAGAGAGAGGGAGGGAGAGAGAGAGAGGGAGAGAGAGAGAGAGAGAGAGAGAATAACAGATTGCGGAGAAAACGTAGCAGGATGGAGAAAACGAGCCACATTCCTCCATGCCAGGGGACTCATTGCTGCAGAGACAATTACTTCCTTCAGAGGTGACAGTGTGAACAATGTAAAGCTCCAGATTCAAACCTGTGTTACAGGTTGTCCTGCTGAGAGCTGTAACCTATAGATTATGTCTCAAGTGAAAATACTGATAAAGCCATTGAGAGATTGTTATGGGCTTAGATTTGCATACATGTGTGCCCATCAAAGTGTGTTCTGTTGCTCCGTTGCAGACCTGCCAGACAGCAAAAAAACAGTGAGCACTTGAAACAATGATCATTGTATTAAAAACGCCTGCCCTGCTCATGGTACAGGTGACGCTCCCAAAGACAATGCAGAAAATGTATGACTTGCTAGCTTCACCGAAGTCATCGAGACGTAATACCGGCCTGACAGGTGCAGTTCAAGATTCAAATGATTTAAACTATGTTGAAGAGTCTACTTGCATCCTGCAGAACTGAATGGGCCTCTTGTCCATGACAGTTTAGCTGACCTGTTGTTTTGCATATAACTTCCCCCACCATGTCAACGCTCATGTTTCGTTGACCAGTCAGAGTGCTGCTAAGCGACAGTCTGTGGCCATCTTCCAGTGGAGACACACAATTCACAGACTGCAACAATTAGTCCGATGAAAATTATTTCAAACATGTCACAGGAATACTTTACTGGGGAATTTGACAAAAAATAAATAAATATTGATTTATGATTTACAGGGCCATGGAGAAAAGTAAAATAAAATAAAATAAAATAAAATAAAATGAATTCTTCTTTATTTAAAAGCCAATGTCACTCATTAATATGGCTATTGTGAAAAACTGCTCAACAATCCATGTTGCAATATATATGATGAAGATGAAGTGATATGTTTCACTGCTTCAGTAAGAGATTTAGAAGAAACCCATAATGCAACCAACCAATCAGTGATAACTTAAAGAACATGTGGTAGACGTACACTTCATGTGTGGAGAGTTAACCGCTTACAATTAGCATACATTTAGCCTGCAGTTCAATGATCTGTCCATGCATTGCATGCAATGCACACTGGCATGCATGCAAGCATTTGTGTGTGTGTGAGTGCGTACATGCGTGTGTGCGTTTGATGAGAAAGAGAGAGTTGTTGCCTGCTCCCTGACCTCTCTCGTGTAAACACGGACACACTCCAACGAGGTTCTGAATGGCAGTGATTATGAGAGAAAACTCTGTGCCACACACACACACACACACACACACACACACACACACACACACACACACACACACACACACACACACACACACACACACACACACACACACACACACACACACACACACACACACACACACACACACACACACACACACACACACTTTGGGAACTCTGCCAAGGAGGGAAGACCTATGGAGCAAGGCTTTCCCTGGCCTGCTGCCAAAACTCAGCTGACAGAAGGAAGAGGAGAAGTAGAGGAAAGGATTGAGAGGAAGTGTGGACAAGCGGAATTGAAAAGGAGGAAAAATGGAATGAAAGGGTGAACAGAAACCAGAGGGAAGAGAAAAGGGAAAACAATGTGCTGCATGGTGAAAATGTGGGAGAAAAACATACGTGAGACTGCAGATTTAGCAAGACATGCAGGTTGAGCCCAGAAATACAAACTCCTTTAATAATGTTACATAAGACCAAGGAGAAAAACATTTCTTTTAAAATTTAAAACAGCATATTTTTGAAGTTGCATGTAACTTTCCCGACTTGCTTTATTCAACTTGGGTTACAGGATGCTGGGTCAGTGTCAGTTGACTTTGGGGAAGGAAAAGGGAAACCTCCAGTCTGTCATAGGGCAAAAAAAAAAGACTTTTAATGTAACAATGTGTCTTTTTGGAATGTGAGATGACCACAAAAAACCAAAACAAGGACAACAAGGAAGCTCTACACAGAAAGACCCAAACAGAGTATTCTTAGTGTGAGGTGAGAGTGCTCACCACTATGCCACTGTGCAAGCCGCTGTCACTCACATTTTCAAAATGTGTTTTACATCAGGCACATTAGATTTATTTTATGTTGATTTCACAATTGTGCAAAGCTGACAAGAGTGGGTTTTCTTTTCCTGATGTGGGTACATTATTTTCTGTGTTAGCAAACTTTTCAAAATGAGAAGAATATGAAACACAGCCAAGAGAAAGTTGTAGGAAGAAGTATAAACAGGCAAACACCTCTGGAGTTCTTGGCTTTATTGTGGTGAGACACACCAGGAGCTGATGACCGGGAGCAGAGCATGAGACACTTCAAAGGTTCGGGACGAGAAGCTTCAGAGAGAATAAAAAGGGGACAAACAAGAACAAACAGGCAAAGATCTTTGTCAGGGGTCACGTGTTGTTTGCCAGGTCACGCTTTTCCTGTCCTTTGCCCGTCTGGTTCGTTATCAGAGAGTGGCTCAGCTTGTCCGCTGACTACAGATGACCACGAGCTGACCCCTGCAACCTCCAATCAAATCATGTGATGGCTGTATTTGCCCCAGGACCGTGCTCAGCTGGACACGCTCATCTTCCAATACAGAACAACTTTATGAATTCCCTTTAAACAGCTGAGTCACAGTGCCGCCATCTGACGGGGGACGCTTCAGGTCACGGTCTTATCAACAGACAGTGAATAATTGACAAGAATTGCAGGTTTTACACTCATCGCTGTCATTTTTCGGGAACTTCAGGGCCATGTAGGTTGTAGTGAGGCGGGACTTCAAAGTCTTGCCCTCCACTCTGATCCTATTAAGTTTCATACTCGCTGTATCCAATTGACAGAAGTCACGATTAGACTTAAGTCATCTTCTATCAACGTGACCTGAACAATCTCAGAGCTATTAACAGGCAAAGTTCCTGGTCCAGCGCTGAGATTTAAAATCTGGACTATGAGCTGCCAATAATATATTGGCAAGTTCACTGTGGATCCACACACAGTTTTGTGTTACCATCAGCTTTAGGTCATGTTTTCTCGCAAACACCTGTATTTTCAGGCTTGAAGCAAACCTGTTAAGTGGAGTCGGATCAAAACAATATACACTGTGTCTATGTTAATCCCTGTAGGTCATTCAACCTCTTTGATCACTGTTGATATGTTTTGATATCAAGCAAGTGTTTGATTATAATCTGTTTTCTGCTGTTACTTTAATATCCACTTCAGATTGTCTAAATCCAGTTAAGAACAAACTTTCTTCATAATCTGCTCGTTTTTACTAGAAATAAGACACGAGTTTCATGTCACTCTAAAAGTCTGGCTTTCGATGCTCATGCACTCCAACCTATCATGTCTCTACTGAATTGCATAATATATTGCTAAAGGTTCAAATGTGGACAAGATAAATACATGCCTATGTGGTATCTCCTCCCAGAATGAGCCTTGTCTTCAGATGCACTTTCTGTGGCCTCTGCCTTATTGTGCTGTTGTTTCATTCCCAACATGAAGGAATGGATGACTTTATATCAAATCATAGTTACGGCAGTAATTTAAGACTTTATTGCTGAAGGAAAGGACACCTCTATAGGTACGTCTGAATTGTCCTTCCTATCTCCTCATCTGTTGACCTTACGATTATGACCTTATGATGTCACGGGGTTAAGGAAAGGTGTTACGAGGCTTCCCGAAGGAGTTTGTGAAAGACGATCAAGTTGGTGTGGCAGTCAGACCGCACTTTCACTTGGTGATGTCATAATAGTACGACGGTGGCGCAAGTTAGTGATGTCTGCTGTGGTGGTGAAAGAACTAAAAGTTTCCGAAAATGGACTACAAAAAGCTAATTTCTACCATTTCCCCCTGTGCCTCAAACAGCTCATATAAACTCAAATATCTCAAGGTTTGGTAACTTATATGATCTGCATCCTTTTTCCAACGTCGTGAGTTTCCGTAAACGCTTAGATGAGCGGGTCCCTTTAAATGTTGTCGCTGCATGGAATTGATCCTGATCATGGCCGCCACGCAAAACACTTCAGGGGTTGAGGAAAGGTCGATAGATAAGGAGATTGGAGGGACAATTCAGACGTACCCATGGCATGCACTTATTAGAACAGTTATAGTTTTAGATTCATGTCACATTTACTTCCACAAAATAAGCAGCAGATTTCTTCTACTTTAGAAAGACTAATTGTTGGAAGAAGAACAAACAGACTTTGCTCACAGCTCAGCTACTGTGCCACAGCAGCACAATATCACCAAAAATAAATCCATTAATCAATCTACTATATGGCTTTATCCAACCAAGCAGTTGGATCTGTGAGCTTACTCAAGTTAAGGGTATGAAATAGTCCAATTTTCTAGTCAGAACCCAGAGAACATTCATATTTCTACTGTGCATTTTAAAATTTGTGTGGCGAAAACAAGAAAGGTAGCCCTTTTCTTCCATCTGAAAACGGAAAAACTTGTGGGAAAAAAGAAAAAAGTAAAATGGTTGCATTGCTCGGTGTACTGCACACAGCTTCAGCTATACGAGACGCTGTCTGTGTGCTGCTGGATTCAAAGCTCACTTTTTCTTTGATGCTGAGCTGCACAGGCAGACTGCAAAATGGGGTTTGATCTATGTAATGTCTTTTTTAATCAGAGGTAATTGACACAGATACACCTTCATCATAAATGCATACGCCCTTGGCAACCATGCAGGATCCCTGCAGAGCAGAGCCTCCATGACTTTCTCCTCTCACAGTGGATTGACCAAATAAATTCCTGCACAGGGGGAAGAGTCACCAGCCATTTAACTCAGAAAATAACTCACAATTATGCTGTGATTTTAACAGGGAGAAAAAAAAAAAAATCTCTTTTGCGACTAAATTGGCCAGAGTCTGTAAAACGTTCTAATAATCCAGGAGAAGCCTTCACTAAACTTCTTGCAGTGTGATACTCGGTTCCACTTCTCTCTGAGCTCATTTTATTGTTAGTCTTGCATAGTTATGTGAGAACTTTGTGCCACTGGATGGTTCAATTAATATACAGTAACCAGTTTCTCCTTTTTACCCTCCAATCGTCCCCCTCCCCTGCTGAGGGGAAAAATGTGTCTCATTCCAATTTAATGCATGGCCAATTCCCACCTCGACAGAGCAGTAATTAAAATCCACACGCAAACCCCCATTCATCAGTGGAGATGACAGAAAGAGAGGCAGAGGAGGTGGGGGAAACGGGGCTCTGTCACTGTACCCTTGAATTTAGGAATCCAAACTAGCTTGTGAAGAATGACGAACGGATAAAGGCGAGTTAGGGCCAACATGTTGCTTTCAGTCTATCAGCTCACTTTTCATTTCTTGAAACAATCACATGTTTAGAGCGTGCAAATGAGTATGTGCACACACATGAAGATGTTATACGCTCCTCAGTAATTGCAGCGTTGCTTACCTGCAGCGATATCGTCTCATTAGTGAAGCATCCACCAGGGTAAGTGCCTCCCCTTTCATTATTATTTTTTTCCTCATCCCCCAATTATTACAACCCCCCCCAAACCTATTGCACCCCATGGCTGATTTTCTGTTTTGACAGAGGCCCTGCTGTGCTCTCTTGGCTTCAAACACACACACACACACACACACACACACACACACACATACACACACACACACACACACACACACACACGCACACCCGCTGCATGACCGTGACCCCCAGAGAGACCTGTGCGGAGCCACAATATCTTTCAGGGGTGCGGGGACACCAGAGGGGCTCTGGGAGGTTGGCGGGTGCGTGTGTGTCATTGTTTGCTGTCTGTGATTACGCGTGTTGCCACCAAGCAGCTGCTTGCATGTTTTATCCTGCTGTCCGTCTACACATGGATATGAGGCCCGTGTCTGGGGCCTCAGTGACATCACATAACTCATGAGTTTGCTTGAATCTCACAAAAATCTACCCAAATAAAAGAGTCAAGTCAGGACACCTGCTGTTCTATTTAGTCCATTTTTTTTTATTTTTTTTTAGCTGAGAAAGGAAGTCCAGGAAATCATTGGAATGCGGCTTTTAAAAAAAAAAAAAAGAAAAAAAAAGAAAAGGGCACCTTTTATGTGTATGTCATGTTTTTCACCTACACAGGATTTCTGGAATTTTTTTATTAGAAGTAAAATGCCAGAATAAAAAAAAAAAAAGTAGCACTTTAAGATGAAACAGGAATGCAACCCGGACCTTGGTGCAGCCTCCCCAGCTCCAGTGTTGGTGGCATATGTCCAAGCCCCCCCTCCACATCTCTCTCTCTCTCTCTCTCTCTCTCTCTCTCTCTCTCTCTCTGTGTCCTGCAGTGGACTACACTTGAGCTTGAATGGACAGAGCAGGACTGGCAGCTGCCTGGGCCCTGTACACCAGAAGACCAGAGGGGGGGCAAGGAAGGGAGGTGCGCACAGATTTTAATGAGATGCACAGTGTCAATGGCCACTCTCTCTGAAGAGGGCAAGAAGAAAAGAGTGCTCTCTCTTTCGCTCCACTCCCCACTCTTGTGTGCCCCTTCCTCCGGCTCCCTCTCTCTGTATCTTCTGCCCTCCTCCCCAGCTGGCGAGGGGCTTTGTTAGGCGCCAGATGATACCCCAGATGCCCCAGCCCAGCCGCCCCTTTCAGCTACATTCACCAGCCTCCCCTCAGGTCAGAGGTCACCACCGGGCATCTGAATGGGTCTCCGTGGCAACAGTGGCCATGGCGGTTGAGAGTGGCAGAGGCTTTTTTGTTGTTGACTGGTTACTATGAACGGTGCCTAATTAGTCTGATTCAATCCAACGGAGGAAACTAAAGTATGATTTGGGCCAAAAATCTGAAACTTTTCTGCCTAAAGTGACCACAGGGAACAGATATTTAGCATATTTTGCTGCATAATTGCAGTCATAGGATTGAAAAGGAAAGTATCTTGAAGTCAGAGGGGGGGGGGGGTGGAATCAGAAGGAGAACTAACAACACCTGACAGAAGTCGTGCAGAGATATTGAGCACTTGCCTTGTGCCTGTTTGAGGATATTGTACGTTACCTTGCTGTGCATACAGCAGTCTGGTGATACTCCGGCCCTCTGCTGGACAGACACATAACTGCATGATGCCAATAGCAGCCGTAACAGTGAGCTAAAGCTTCATACAAAGACTATATTTTGATGTTTTGACTAGTTTAATAAAATTCATTTTACAGATCTAACCCTTGTTTTGTTTTTCCTGTCAAAATGTCAAATTGCCTTTTTAAATTGCAGTCGAGAATCAAAATTCAGTTAAAGAGCCAGTCTCAATTAAACAAACCAAAAGGTGGGAGTGAATTTGTAAAGTCTGCACACATTAAATGTGAAGAGTTGGGTACGACTTCTGTTTAAAAAGGCAGGAGCTGTGGCAGCACAAGAGGAAGTACAAAGAGGAAGAAGTGGGACAGCAGACACAGCCCCGTAAAAGGTGAAAGGACAATTAGAGGACAGCAAAGAGGACGGTAGATAGAAGGTAGATAGAAGGCTAACAGGACCAATGGACTAAAATGTTTGTACTTACTCATAAGATGCTTTTAAATTCAGTCAAATAGAATAAATGAAGAAAGAAGAAATAAAATATTTCTTTCACAGTTTTTTAAGGAAAATAAATTGCTTGTACATGTTGTTGTTTTTTATCCTGTGTAACAGCGCAAGGTCAAATTTATATTGATCCAAGAGTTTGGGTCAATTTCAGGATTTCAAAGCCAGACTGTGTTTTCAACATACTGTATTAAAGATGACTTAAAAAAAAAAAAAAACCAAGACAAAATAATCAGGATTAAATTGTGGCCAGTTTTCTCTGCTCTGATTTGAATCTCTCTTGGCGCTCTCTTCTTCTTGCAGCCTGTGTTGGTCACGCTGTCCAAACAGATCAAAGGTCACACGATAAGGAGAGGGCGAACACTGGGGGCCCATTCAGGAACTCAGCCAATAGCATATTGCAAGTGGGCATCGGAAAAAAAAGACAGAAAGAAAGAGGAAAAGGGAGAGTTTTAGTCCCAGTGTGTGTCTTGACAAGCCCTCACTGGAGTTGTGGGAATGTTCTTTCTTTAACGCTGCCTCACGGGAGCTTTTTATAAGATTGATTTGTTATGCTAATACAGTATTTTCAGTTGAATGCAGTGAAATACATAACTGTGATGGACTTAATCTAACTGCTGCAATGACAAGTGCTTGCGTTTGCCCTTTGTGAGTGCACTCGTGTGTTTGCATGTTCAAATGTACATTGTTTGTTACCCACTGGCCTATAGCTCGCAGGTAAACGTTGACTTTGCTGGTTAAGCCCAGAGCACCAACCCCTCCCTAAGTCATCAGATAAGACAGATCAGAGTCTCACCCGACGAATGTCGTCTTGGCATATGCAAATGAGAGCTGAACAAAATGTCACTCGCCAACTGAAGGGACATGTTGGATCTTAAAAAATAAAAATAAAAAAATGTCACAGTTACTTTTTGTAATTTCACAACTTAATTTTGATGACTCGGTGTAACTCTGCGGTTCACAACCTTTTCTTTCCTTGGAAACTGAATTGCCTCTATAAAGCTTGTAGACTTCCCTCTTTGACATCTGATTTTACTAAAGATTATAGTGAAGACATACACTGGCAGACACACCCACACTCATAAACATAATAAAGCTGAAGTCGTCAAAATGAAAGCACTTGGCATACAGGTCTGCTGTAGATTTTGCTAAAGGTATTAATGTGGATATTTGTTTTTTGAACACGTGTTAATTTTATTTTGACAATTTCAGATCAGACAAAGCTGCAGTCCCTGTGATCTGTAGTTGCATTTATATATCTGAAAAGGTGTGACACAGTTTAAACAATGTTACCTGAATCCTAAAGACTAGACTCTGTTGTCTCTTAAGGACACTGTTGTTTCAGGTCACTTGTTCACTGTGACCCAGAGGACGTCCGCATGAAAAGTCATGACTTTAAGTCGTCTGCTCGCTTGGATTTCCAAGAAGCGTCTTAACAGTTTTCTTTTTCTGTGATGAATTTTGTGTTCCATATGTTTTCCTAATATTTATACAACTGGTTGAAATACATACAACTTTATTTGCTGAGGTGCAAGAAAATCCCTTTCAAGATGAAGGCTTTGAATTTTAGTTCAGGTCCCCTATATGTTAGTAAAATAGATAAGGAAAAACAAATTGATCATTTGCATGCAGCTGCCCTCAGAATCGTTCTGAAGTGTCGCTAAGATGACCGACCCAGGTATGATATGGCTATCATTTGAAAATAATCCAGGTCGGTTCAATTACACACTTGTTTTCAAGGTGGCTGGTAATGTAGTGGTTAACATGATTCTGTCAGGGGAGAGAAATGCTAGATGCAGGAGTCCTACATTACCGCATTGGCCTTTTTGTTTGGCTCATCTCGTCTCTGCTGGTACAATCACATGTGGATGACTGAATGTGTCTCTGAAAAATATACAAGGAGGTCCCAAAACAAATCAGGAATCAAGAAGAAGGTGGATCAGTTTTAGATCTATTGCTTCACAATGAGAAGTTCCCTGGTTTGCCTTCTGCCTCAGGACACTCTCCATACAAATACATTTATATTTTGTCAATTTCCATCTTTTAATCAAACGCATGTGTGCAACAGTGTGAGCTGTGATATCAGATCCCACACTAAGTTGAGTAAAACAGGTATTAAAGATGACTTTTGCCTCAGAGCATGTTTTCTTTTGCACCTCAATGTCACTCATTGTCATTCTATTCAAACTTCTCATAATTGAACATCTACTGGTTAATTTATAGCCTTTATTTTGGGAATTTTAGTGTTTACATAATTATAAGTCAAATTTCCAGAAATATGACTGTTTGTTCATACAGTGACTGAGACCCTTAGCATATGTGATCACAAATTGGATCTGGAGGCTTGTTGTTGCAGCTGCCATCTATCGCTGCAGAAATGTAATAGGAAGGTATCCCAAGGTGTGACTCCACGGGGAAAGCATTCGATTCCGAAACCAATCTGTTTTTTTTTTTTTTACAAAATATACTCCTTCATGCACAACTTGTGGAGTTGTTCGCCGATTAGATAAGACAAGACTTTATTCATCCAACATGGGGGATTTCAGCAGCTATGACCTCATGACATTACAAATGTAGGCACTTTGGTGCAGGTTATACCTGGCAGCTATAAGCCAAAGAGCACATACATTCACGGTCATTTATAAGGGGAAAGAAGAAAAAAAAGAGAGAAAAAGCTCTGGCAGCAATGACGAGTGGGACAGCCTGACTTTTGTATGGCACCAGCTTCACTTCTCCCACAAGAAATACACATCAAGGGTGCTATTCAGGGCACAGCAACCACTATTCCTGATTAGCTCCAGCATCTCATCAATAGGCCTGACTGTCTGCTCTGCTCCTTTGGACAAATGGCCCTTTCTACTCAACTCCGCTCCTTACAGCTTTAATGGCTGGAACAGTTCAGAGAACACTTAATTATTGCGCAGCACATGGCTGGCATACAGGGCTGTGGCCGCTCCACTTCAAGGAGCATGAATGTGTCACAAGATGCCCTGCAGTTTAATACATGTGATGAACACAAACATATGATATTGAGTCGGGCTGCATGAAAAAAGGAGGCAAAAACAAGATGTTTTTTGTTTTTTTTTTTCTTCCTCAATTTTCAGTCAGCTAAAAACACCTCAATATACAGATGTTGGGTAATCACTCACATGTGCTGGCACCTCAAATTGACAACCACCCACGTGGAAGCATCCACCATGTTAGCACTTAATGCACTTCCCACCACCACCATGAATATGTCTTTGTATGCTGTGCAAATTTGATATATTTCATCTGCAGCATTCACACCCACCCCACCCCCCACCTAACGGCGTAACTTAAACACAAATACCAGTGTGTATTATGTAAACATCTTCTTTCTCTTCTCCTTCTGTGGACATGTGTTAAAGGACAAAATTTAAACCAACTCCCCATCACAATATGGCTATTATGCTAATCTAACTTTACTAACTGAAAGTTGTTGCTGGATTTTACTGTTGCCTCTCACAAATGATTACTCAGTTCTCAAGTTATTGTTTGTATATTTTCGAGCAGGTTGAAAAACAACCTTCTATTTCAGAGCTCAAATGTCCACACTGCACACACACACTCACACACACACACACACACACAAAGAGACAAATGTTGAATTTTAAACTCCAGGATGAGATTAGTACACCTGCAGGACCACGGGGAGAAGCCACGACAGTCAGTGATCGGATCTCATCAAAAATACATCAAGGTGCTCCCCTCTGGATATCTGTACGCAATGAAATATTCACCAAATGGAGCATTGAAAACAGACCCTCGCATGACCATCAACACCGTTTTTTCTTTAATTAGATATGTAGGCCTTTGATTTAAACCAGTGGTATGCCAGCTGCGGAAAAACTAACAACAAGTTCAGCTCAATGTGCTGTCATGGGATATTCATCTGTCTCTCCTCACTCCTCTCACTCACTCCATTTCTTACTAATTGTTTGGCCTCCGGTGTGTTGACTTGAGCTGTGACGGCTTTTTCCCGCAGGCTCTCACTCTCCACTGCTGACGCATCCATCAGCCCATCCCCACACTCACTCGCAGGCTTTAGGTTCAGGTAAAAATTTGAATGTGTTTCCCCTTCCGAAGCAATATCAGTTAGTCAATCACACATATTGGTTATAGAATCTGTTGGCATGGGTGTAAATTAGTTGATCGACTGGGGAGTTTTTATGCTCATGACAGTCCTGGATGCCGCTGTATCGTCTCAACATACACGAAACCAGAGTAAAAGAGCATTTTTCCCATGTTTAACCCAACCTGTTTTGCCAGTGTTTTCCCCCTCAAGACAGCATTTCACATCCACGTCTCAGAGCAGCAGAAACAGGCGGCTACATGTCGGCCTGAGTTTAAAGTGCTGCTGCTGTCAGAGGAGGAGACCTTCAGAAGCTTAGATTCTCAGGGCATCTCTGACTGCTTCCAGGCATGCACAGGGTCACACTCATTATTTGAGAGGGAAACACTTTCACAGCTTTGATGGCTGAACTCTGTCAGATATGGTCACCCAGTCACTGTGGGAGCTAATGTATTTGCTCAGTTGTTCTTAAAGCCAGCGGTACCCTTTCTTTTAATCAGTTCAGTCATACTGGGGGCTTGGGCGCTTATTTTTAAAAATAAAAAGAGTGTCTGCTGCTCTCTGGTGGACACATACTGCAAACAAGTGTTAATCAGGCATGTGTAACACATAATTGCAGATAATTGAGAGTATCTATAAATAATTACTTTTATTCTTTCATGCTGCACCCCATCTATATCTTTGAGGAATTTCAAGCTGAGGTTCAGAGAAAGCTTGATAGATCATGTTTTATTGGCATGATAGTGTTAGAATAATTTCACGAAATGGATCTGAACTGAACATGTGACTTTGACAAATTCCAACACCGCTAATTCATAAAATTATCAAATAATCATAAACATCACATGATGACCAATCTAATCATTTATAGCTACCCTGTATGTAAATAAATGGAGATATACTTGTGCTGCAATCGAAGAAGTAAACGCACAGAGACAGACAACTGCAGGTGGGACTCGGTGGTGGTGGTAGTGTAGTAGTTGGGGCTCTCGCATCCCAGAAGTTCTCCCCCAAGTCTAAAAACCTGCATCTGAGATCTGATTAATGATTGTATTTGGAAAATGTAATCAAATATGGAAAAACTGAACATCTGCAGTCATAGCATTTATAAAACTATTGACAAACCAACCGTGGACATTATTGGTATACGATGCATCAAGATTTTCTATCCTATAAAATAAATTGTGACAAATAAATCCTATTTTGCCATTTTAAGCAAAAAAATCATAAAATATATGCACATATGGTCTTGCAGGTTTTATGTTCAAAGGAAATATTGCATAGGATTTTGTTTTTACTTTTGTGATCTTTAAAAGTGTAAATTTCCCTTTTAATGTTCTTGTGTAAAAAAAATAAAAATATCTCATTGACAGTGTTCAAGTGATCTATAAATAAATCTTGTTCATGTTAAACCAGAATACAATTTTAAATCCCATCTTTCAAAACCATACATTGGTTCAACAACAACACAGCAGGCCGTTTGTCTTTAAGTGAATAGATCTTTATTTGTTTTCACATCTTTTGCATTCTCGTTCAAAAGGCATGGAGATAGAAAAAGAGACAGAAAATGGTTCATGAATATAAACATACAAAGAGAGAGCCAGTAACATTACATGAAGGCTTAAGCAAGTCATATGAACAAGTGGCACAGCACTTTGGATTACTAAAGTGATTTTCACCAAAAAAGCCACATTGGACACAGGCTACATGGTAGTTCACACTTAACTTCATGCAACTGCCCAACATCAAAGCTGGGCCTGACTGCCACCCACAAACAATAGAAAAAGTTGATTTTATGTGCAATATTTTTCCCCTCCCCCTCTTCGGCAATGCTAAGAATACAAAACATAAACCCCAGTGTTATCCCAGAATTTGTGTGCATCAATTTCCCCCACTGAAACCATAAATATCAAAACCCAAAATCACAGACAGTGTAACTTAGGTCTTTACAGTCAAGTGTCACTGTTACATACGAGACGAGTACCATGCCACTGAGAGGAGCACTCCGACTGGTCCATTTAAAAGAGAAGCACAGTAGTACAGTCAAGTACGAGATGACAGAATAGGCCACATTGGTCAGAACTGAAACTGGTCTACTTCAGCTACTTCAAGTATCCAATTACATTTCAAACCCCATCTAAAATCAACCGAATCCACATTCAAGGACAATAAAATCATTTAAAATTGGCACAAACTCTGATAAAACTATTTACAGAACGTGCAGACTATCCAGTTTGTTTTTTGTTTTTTTTCAAAGTACACAGAAGTCCAGATTCTAGTGCAATATCATAAAATAGATTTCAACAAAAGAAAACAAAAATAAAATTGTAAAGAAAATAGATTTCAAGAGAAAAATAAAGTAGCTTGAGCTAAAAACTGAAAACAACGTCCAACAATCTGCAGGAACAATGAGCAGGAACAATCTTTAATGGAAAATATTATCACACGCACACAGACACAGACACACACACGCAAACACACACACACCCACCCAATAGAAGCTCATGCTCAGGCACCAGTGTTTAATATGGAATCTGGTTTTGATAATACTGGATCATGTCGTAGGTTTTGCTCCTGGAAGGCAGAAAAGGGAAACAATGAGAGAATGTTTTCTGGCGTACAGGGAAAAATAAGATCACAATGAAAAAAAGTGTACAGACCTGTTGCTGAGGAAACAGTTCTGGATGACTTTAATGATGAAAGCGGCTGCATCTTTCTCGCTCAAACCCGGGTTGAACCGCTGCCTGCAATGAAAGGGACAAAACTAGTGTGAACCACAACCTCCAATCACACTCAAGCTGCTCATTTCTACTTTCAGTTATACGACAACAAACGCATTTGTATTTGTGTGCGCGGGTCTCACTTGAGCAGTTTGATGGTTCCTCCTCTGAAACAGGGAAGTCCGGTGTCCAGCATGAGGTTAACTAAGGCGACCACTGCGTCCATGTAGGGCCTGTTCAGACGACATTTGATCAATATCCTGAAAGCACAGCCAACAGCGACTATATCTCTCCTACAGACTCACACACACCTGACAGCCAGGTAGCCCCTCACACACATCTCCATGAACCACTTGAAGGGTGTCGCCTCCATTTTACCGCCCATGATCATCACCATCTCATCAGTCAGCTTGATGTCCGGCTCCCAGCCGAGGTTCCCACCGGGAGAGCTTTCAAACATGAAGCCAAAGTCTGGAAACACACAAAAAGACACAGACACACGTGATGTTTGGCAATGCATTTAGGAGTGCATCAATATCACACAGGTACATGAAGATCGAATGAAAACCTCTGTGGCTGTTTATTTTGACACTAACTAACTCAAAAAACACAAGGTCTTATAAGACATTATATTATATTGACATATATTTAGGATCTTCTTCACGTATAAGCAATGGTTATATAGGATAAAACAAAAGTTTTCAATATTTTTGAACTACATTACAAATGTGTAATTTCTGGAACCTTTGCACATTTAACTTATCCATTGAGATGCACCACTTTATGCTTCAGTAATGTCTTTCCTCATTTGTTCTGCTCTTTTTGAAAGTTACTGCCATCTCCTGGATGGAAGAGGAATGGCGTTTCGTTGGTCAAACGCCCTAAAACTGCCAGGAAGTGAAAACTATTTGACAGCGATGTAACTGCAACAATGTAAGGCTTCAATCTTTGTGAAAAAAAAATTAAAAATCTTCAGGAACAAATAACACCACCTCAATCAGCGGAAGTGATTAAACGTTTCTCAGTGACTGCTGATCAGACGACAGACTTTACTAAAGTTTTGATATCTTCTGTATTACCAAAAACTTTTGCAGCTTCTTGACTGATTTGATTTCTTTCATCACAAACTTCTTAGTTTTTCACTCTATAAATAAACCTACAACAACACGTGAAAAATGAACAAGCACATGCTGACCAATGTGGATGAGATGGCCCTGGCTGTCCAGCATGATGTTGCCATTGTGTCGGTCCTTTATTTGCAGTAGAAACAGCAGCAAGCTGTAAGCCGCCATACTGCGGATGAAGTTGTATCGTGCCTGAAAAGAAGAAGAAGAAAAAAAAATAATCATCAGCTCAAATTGCATGTGAATACAAAAAAAAGAACATTTAAAATCAGAATCTTTCTTTTTTTTTTTTTTGTGATACCGTCGACTGACCCCTGAATAGGAAAGCCTCCATGAGGCTGTAAAGAGTTACTGTTTTACCTTCTGGAAGGCCAGTGTGGATTCGTCGCCATATTGGTTCCTGAAATAGTCGTACATCCCAAAGTCCGTCTGCCGACCCAGTTGGTCCCGAGACTTGCAGTCAGGGATGCATTCGATCACGCCGCACTGCGGTGGAACATACGAATAGATGGAAGAAAGAGTTAATTAGAGCATTCAAGTGGCTCCTTCCAGGAAGAAAGTGTCGACGGAAACAAGCACTCACTCCAGGAGCCGTGGCCACAACCCTGTATGGAAACACGTAGAGATCGAGGCCCACGAGCTGGAAGATGTTCTTGAACAGGCTGATGATCTGAAGAGCCAGCATGTCCTGTCAACACAGAGGAACTCATGGTGAGGAAAAGGTCAATTCTGGAGCTGAGAGGAGGGTCACAGTAAGTCAGGCTTGTCAAAGTGAGACCTGTCTGCAGTCATCTCCAACTTTAAAGATGGCCGCCTGCCAGCAGATCCTCTTGGCCTCCTCTTCGCTTCCTTCCTCATCCACAGAGTTGGAGCGACACAGCAGACCTGAGGAGAAGATGTTCACACACGTGCTGTTACTTTGTCCAGAAGCTTCATAGTTCACTTACACCTTGAAATTGTACTTTTTCGTAGTAGTACAGATACAATTAAAAAAATAAAGAAAAGAAAAAAATGGGCGGTGAATTGAGAGGGATTGATCGAGCGCCTTTACTAAAGGAAAAGTCACGTTTCTGAATCGTACTTTAAAACTGGAAGTAATAATTCAAAATATTTCAGCATGTCCTCTTTGTTTATTTGGTAAATACAAGCTATAATTGAATAAAATAGTCATTTACATTTGGATTTTAAGTAAAACCCAATATAAACAATGTGGACATTTTTAAAGCTGTAAAATTGAGACAGATGTAAAGTGGATGTATAAAGGGCAATAAAGACGGAATAAAAACTATTTTCAAAGTAAAAGCCTTCAATGGCCAGCTATTTCAATGTTGCCTTGAACACTTTGAAATTTCAGACCCACTTCAAACTATTTCTGTTATTTTTAGACAGATAGAGAGAGTTGTTGTTCAGGAAGGTTCCGTTTTTGGTTTTTTGTGTCAAAAACTCAAAACTTCACATTTCCTCTTGGTATAATTGCCAAGAGATTGGACTTAACTAATTACCACTTCTAACAATTGCAACTGAAGTCAAAGTTTTTTGTTTTTTTATTTTAGTGAACTAGTATACGATATATTTTGAATTCTCTCTGGACAAACTTGCGGAAGTCTTCTATCAAAAGATACCTTCTTTTTCCAGCTCGGTGACCCCACACCTTCTCACTTTGAACTTGGCCAGGTAGGGAGCTTTGGCAGCACTAAACAGAGGCACAAACAGTTGAAAACATTTCCCTCTTTTTTTTTTTTTTTGACAATTCTTGTATGTATTAAGACAGTTAAACCAGCTATTTGGTGTTTTTCATAGCCCACCTTTGCATGGGGGTCCCAGACTTGTAGTCTATGTCCAGCACTATGGCCTCGGGGTTACTGGGGAGATAGCAGCCGGGCTGGACTTTGATCTGTGACATGGCTTCCAGGCAGGCCCTCTTCCTCTCCTCCCCTTTGGGAAACGGCCTGACAAAAACAAAACACAAGACAACACATGTTTCCACACCGAAACGTCTCCATGACGGGGAATATCATGCATGGGCATCTCACTGAATGACTCCAGACTACAAGTGACAGCTAACGCCTGTTATTCTCAGACGGTGATCACTGGGGTACAAGGGTAATAGAGAGTAAAAGCCAGGGTCTCTCCCCTTGCTTGTGGCAATTAGTGCTCTAATGATGGCAGAGGGGAATTCATTAGCCTCTGGTGGGAAGACAAAACGCTCTCCGCATGCAAGTTGTCAGACAACAGCTCGTCAGCGGTCGAGCGTGAACGCCAGCGAGGTGGTAGCGAGGGGCAGGAGCGGCACCGCAAGAGAGGTTTTCCAGGACAGCAAATAATCACAGTGACAGTCGAGAAAACATCAACCGAATAAATGAACAACACGGGGATTAAGAGAGCAAAGCCCTGATGGCAGGAAAAAGAAGAAAACACCTCATCCCAGGAGGGAACTTGTTATCACTTCATTAACACATCTGAGATGACCTACACGTCCCGTTTAGAGCTGCCGTCGAAGTCGATAACTTCACCCTTTGAAAAACTTTGGATAACATTTCTGCTGTTGGTGCTTTATTCCTGCCGAGATGATTCAACGATCCATCTTTAATATCTGATTTATCGGAGTTTTTTAATCTGGGGTGGTCGGAGAGCATCTAATCCAATACAATCCGTCACAGCGCAAAGATAGAAACACCAACACTTATCAAATCATGGAACACGTTGTTTCAGTCACTGGTTCCCACATGTAATCCATGAAGGAAACTCACACGGCATAGAGAGAACATGCAAACTCCAAACAGAAAGGCCTAAGGTAGCAGATGAAGCTGGACATGCAGGTTTGATCCCCCATATGTCAAGTGTCCTTGAGCAAGACAATGAAACCCCCAACGTATCCTAACGGGAGTGCTTTGGTGTGTGTGAATGGGTGAATGTGACTAACAAGACAAAGGGTATATCAGTGGAAAACCGCTATAAAAGTGAAATCCATTTGTAAAACAGTAAAAAAGGTCAAATATAAAGAGGAAACAGGCTTTAATTTACTACTATGAATAGCCTCGAACAGTGTCTGCTGGTACATTCACTACTAAAGCCTGAAAGCATCTAAATTATTACCAAACATTGGGAGTGGAACGGTTATTTAGATCATCTGCGATTGTACCAAGATGAGAGAGATAAAAATGTGTTCATACTTAATGATAGCCGACACATTGGTGATCTTGTTGAAGAAGTCGAACTCCCTCTGGTAAAAGTCTTTGGCGGGACCCGACAGCGACCCGGTGATCTCCTCCACCATCTGCTCCAGCAGCTCGCCGATGTCCGCTGCACACGGAGAGAGAGGAGCGACGCCACGTTCGTCTACATTTGCATGCTTGTCGTGTGGAAGTGTGAACTACAGTGAGGGTGACGCTCTCACGATCTTTCTGGCTTCCTTCCTCGTCCAGGAATATGTTGGTCTTCATGTTCCAGATGAACTGGTGGGCCAGCAGCTGAGACTTCTGAGCGGCCCACAAGATGTACTCTCTCACGTAGCCCATCTACTCCGGCACACGGCAGGAAAGAGAAGAGTGGCGAAGCCGTGTCAAGTTCACACTCCTGAGGCAGTTTCCAAATCCACGTTAAGAATCTGCGGTTTACCTTGTCGTAACGAAGTGCTTGGACAATTTGAGGAATATAAAACAATATGGCATCCTAGAAGTAAAAAAAGAAATCTTAAAAACAGACAATCAGAGCTACCCGATCATCGTCCTAAATTCAAATACGTGTGTGCGCGTACGGGAGGGAAGGAGCGGAGCACTTTGACCCCATACTGTGCTGTGAGCGGGTGAGGAGGGTACATAGAGGAGAAGTATGAGAGGCCTGTTGGAGGATCTGCTGGTGCCCAACACAGGATATGACTCAGCTCTGGAGAGTCAGCATCAATGGTGTGCCACGTCACCAGAAACTAAAGGAAAAAGACAAAAAGTAATAATTCAGTGGCAACACTGGCTTTACTCAAAACACGGCCTGTGTCCTGTAAACAGATCTGATGGTGTGCTAACAACTAGCCTCGAGAGGAAGCTTTGTTTTTTTTAACTGAAGTGACTGGAGAAAACAAGTACGAGATGTCAAAGAGGATCATCAGATAGTTTCTGGATGTCTTTGGGGATGGCAGTACTCTGCCTCAGTTGTTTCTTGTTTAGATAACCACGGGACTCATTAAGAGTTCATTCAGGCAGAATTAAACTAAGAGGACTAAATGAAGCTGGAGGGAAAAAGATTCTTCAGTAGCGACCATTTCTCAAGTGACTAAACCAACAGCTGAAATCAAAACACAAACTACAACTTAACAGGTACACAGTCACAGGAACTTCAAAAACCAAAGAATGATTCCAAGTTAAAGGTCAAGAAGATGCAGTATAATCATTAAAAGGCTACAAAAACTTGTTATGATGAAATGAGAGCATATCGGTGAATGTGCAGGACTGATTAAACTCAAGTTTTCAGTAATCCTCTTGGAATCTCACCTTGACCGCTTCAGGAACGTCACACACTGCAGCAGGATCCATTCGCACAAGACGAGTCACCTCCGTCACAATAGCCTCTGTGTTTTTAAACCTGAAATATTAAAACATTTGAATCTCAATCGTCTCCTTAGAAAAAGGCCACATACGGGTATAGTAAACTTATCAGATAAGAGCAGAAACACATTTTTGATTACATCTTTTTTGCTCTTGATGTAAAGTCATGTACATAAGTTCTTCTTGGAGTTTTGTTTTCTTCGTGACTTTATATACAGGTCCACTCTATCTATCCATCTAGAGAGATGCCATTTTATCATTTCATGTATTCTTTAACAATGGAAATAGACATATCTTTATAGAATAATATTAAGATACGTCATATGAAGTATATTTTTCTATATTATTATTTCTAACATTAAAATTAATAGTTTTTCAGTTTATGAAAGATCATCTATACTTGCAGATAGACAGCAAATTGTGAATCATTCAAGGCAAAAAGGAATGAAAACAATTTCATAATGGGGTTTTCAAGTGTTATTTTTTAGAATGGTTTGTTAAAAAAATAAAAACAACAACAACAATAAATGGATATGTTGGTACATAATGTGTTTATCGGTCAATCCATCTTCTAAACACTTTGTCATGTGCTCAAACGAACCGTGTGAGGAAACTAGAGAAAAGCCACTTAAGCACAGACAACATGCAAACTCCACACACGTCATTATCTAGGCGAGGCAAGAGGGGGGGGCGACACCGATTCTGTTCAACCACAACTAAATTTAATCCTGCTTGAACAAATGTAACTCATGTAAACAGAGTTAAGGGTTTCAGGCTTTTATCTTGAATTTTTATTATACCATTTCAGCTCATTTTAGGTTGTTTTTTGTTGGGGTTTTTTTTAAATCTGCAACTTTACTGGAAAAAAAATGTATTAAATTCTTCCATGTACCTGGCGGGCAGCTGCAGGGCGAGGTAAGGCGCTATGCTCCAGGCCAGGTTGACATTGTCCTTCCACTGTTTTTCAGGCAGACTGATGTATTTGGACCTCCAGTTAGAGATGCTGGTCTCCACCGACTGTTCCGTAGCTATAGCGAGCTCCTGAGTGGACAACGGGTTGTACCACGTTGTCAGCCTCTCAATCTCACTGGCCTGCAGAGAATTAACAGATAGGCCAGAGAAACTTCATGTTTACCTTCGACACAATGAGACTGAAACACAAACTGAGACACATCGACTGCTCAAAGAAATACAAAAATGTAGCGCACCAATGAAACAGAGAAGTTGTATTTTATACTGCACTTTTGAAAGTTCTGTGTATATAAAAAGGGTAAATACCAGTAAAGCCAGTAGAAGAGTCCTGCGTTTCATGTAGTATTTGTGCAGTTCAGAGCCTCTGTTGTTTTGTTTAGAGAGCCCTGAAACCGTGAAGCGGCAACACATGAGTCAAATAGAAATGAACAGTCTATGAACAGACGTCAGATGTTTCACTGTGACCGTTACGGCCATTATTACCTGATTTCTTAGATATGGTGGACATCCCCGAGGACAGAGGGTAGGTGTTGATCCATCCTTGAGCCACCTGTTGCCTCTGGCCCACTGCTGCATCCAGACTGTTGCGGCTGTCTGTTACCGCCACCACGGACAGACTGTTCACCGACATGTCCTGGGGATCTGCATGAAAACATGAAAACCCATCCACCATTTTTCTAAATCTCCGGAGCAATAAGATGAAAATAGCCAGACATTGTTCATGTTTCAGTGTCACAGTGGGAAGAGCTTAATCTCTACTGATTCTATAAGTTCACTCGAGTTTTGCTCAATAATAAAATAGTTGTTCCTTGAATTTGATGATCTCCTGTTGCTGCTCAGAAGCAATCATGAATCTCTCAGTGTTCTTAGTCTAGTATTTGTTATTCAAATTTTAATCTTTCACATCTTTCCTTTACAAATTCACCTTCAAATTCAGGGAATAAATATCTAGATGTCGGTATCTCAGTAAAACCTTGACATCCTGCAGTCATTTTCTTTGTTTTAATACAAGTCTATAGGTTTTATAGTTTCCTGAGTGCTGTACCTGGAGGAACCAGCTGACTGGCAGCCAGATACTTCTTGTCAGACAGCAGGCAGGCATAGCACTTGATCATTATGCTTATGTCTTCTCTCAGCCTCTTATCCGTTTGAGTGGGAAACTTGGGCGTGATGCTGCAAAAAGACAGATGATGAAGATGTTAAGTGGACAGTACGATCGCTTTAAACATATGTTTAACCCCCCCAAACAAAAACAACTCTACCTGAAGTAGTCAAAAGCTGTGGAATAGATCTTCTCTCTCAGCACGTTTCTTATGGTAGCATTTGTCACAACGTCAGCATGTAGGAGAGTCAGACCCAGAGTCAGAAGCCTGAAATGAAGCAATGACACAAGCGCTGCAGATCCATTATTTTGATATTACACCACTCAACAATTTGGAGGCTGTGCTAGAGAGACACGGTACCTGAATCTCGGCCCGATGGCAGCAACGTGTCGGTTTAGGCTGCTTTTGGCTCCTCCGACACTCAGGGAAAGAGACCGCTGCAAAATAGTGGTGAAAATCTCCACCTGGTCGGCGCTGCTGTACTTGGCAATCTCAAAGCGTTGCACAAGAAACTACAGGAGGAAAATAAAGAATAAGACTATCAGTATTGATGAAAGAGCACTGACTAGTTAAGTGACAAATAATGTGAAAAGATAATGTAAAAAAATATTATAACTCAAGTTTTACAATTTTTATTACTATTATTATATTTAGTTTTTTAGTCACATTTGTGTAAAAAAAACTAAATTATGTAATTCAGTCAGAATAAAATACAAAACCATAATAAATGCTTCAGGTGGATCAGTTACAGAGACTTAAGGTACTGTACCTTTTATTAAAACTAACCCGTCAACAAATGTATTTTCTTGTCTATAGATCAGCCTTTGAATACATTACATTTGATTTTGAAATGCATGAAAACTGAAATTCAAGCCTAATTTGCAGCTGCTTTAAGAGTTTGAAGGGAGACAATTTTAATCTGCCAAAGGACTAACAATAATAAGATAGACTGCCCATCCCACCCAGCAAATAACACCCTGCTCAGATGATTAAAATTCTTAACTCAATTAATTTCAGAGAAAAATATGTATAAGTAAAAATAGATCATATGTGCAATCAATGTGTGTATGAAGTGTTTTATTTCAAATAAACTGAAATGACGACATCTAAAAATGTAAATAGACATAATTTCACACAAAGTGTAAGTCTCTAATGTAAAATCTCATATCTTATGAAGATATCACATTTCTTCAGAAGAAATAATAAAGAAAAACTGTTAAAGAAGATGGTATTTCTTGAATTTTTCCAGGTTGTGTGTACTCACTGGCACCAAGTTAGGTAACTTTACTTCCAACAAAAGGTGGCAATAAAAAGGAGTGTGTGACTGACCTCTATCCAGAGGAAGTGAGGGGTGACATCAGGGGTACAGGGAGCAGGCGGACTCTCCTCTGAAACAGCCAGAGGGCCGGTCTCAACTTGAGTCTCCGAAAACAAGCCCATCTTGCGTTCCACTGTCATCTGCCAAGCTCCTGCCATCTCACGCATGAACTACAAAGATGGAAAATAGATCATGAGAATCAGCCCAGTCTACAACATGTCACAAATGCCATTGACATCATCAATAAAAATACTCATACTTTCACTTCAACTCCATTGTGTGCAGCGAGGAGCCATTCCCAGCAGGCGATGGCAGTTTCCATGCCGTGTTCTGTGAACATCTTCAGAGGAGACCAGCACAGATGGTGAAGCAGCTCTGCATCGCAGTCTGCAAGACAGGACACGCAAAAAAATATAAATTCAAATCAATAGACCAAACATGGATCCCAGTGTAGTTGGAAAGGATGATGCACGATATTAAATGGGGCAGAGTGAGTTACTTTTGGTAGTAATGAGCAGGGCGGCCATCTTGAACATGGCCTGGGTAAAAGCCTCTGGGTCTTTTTTGTCCAGAGCGCTGGTCATCTGATTGATCATCAACTTGTTGAGATCTGACTGGCTGTGAGTGGCCTCTGAGAACTGGATCATGCCAGCCACCTAGAAAACACAGACACAGACACAGGCACAGACACAGACACAGACACAGACACAGACACAGACACAGACACAGACACAGACACAGACACAGACACAGACACAGACACAGACACAGACACAGACACAGACACAGACACAGACACAGACACAGACACAGACACAGACACAGACAGGTGAACTGCACATATAAAGACATTTTCAGGAAGAACAAGAGGAGTTCACACTGTGGTTTACCTCTCCCGTGTAGCGGTTTCGCAAATTAAGTGAAGCCATGAAGTTGGAGTAATCCTTCTTCACACATGCTGGCCTCTCTGTCAGTTGGGTCATCTAATGAAAATACAAGGTTTTAGTGTCTTTGACCAGCAAAAGGGTCACAATCCAGAACAATATAAAATGCAAACACGTAAGCTGAGGTGATCATGTCTGAGCCCTGTCTCTCTGTGTTTATTGTTCAGACCAACCTGAGGGAAAGCAGCCTATGGTTGTCCACATGGAGGAGGACAGCACCAGCAAAACCAGTTAGCCAAATGGACAACCAGCCAACCAACCCACCCGTCCATTGCAGGTAAGTAACCAGGCAACCAGCAAATCCGTAAACCAGCCAAGCAACCAGGTAGGCAGTGTCGGTGCAGTTTAATAAAGACAAAATACAACAAATGGAGCAAATGAAAAGACGGATATAGCAGAAAGCAAGCCAAAGAACATGTAAAAAATGCATAGCAAGCAAAATAATGTCACATAGACTGGTAAGGCATGCACACATACACTTACAGTACTGTAAACAATTAGGCAACTAGACTTCTGTTGTTTACAGAGCTACAGATCACATTCAGAATTTAAAAAAAAAAAAAAACATGTACTGAAGGCGCACATAAGATACAAGACAATGACTAATATTACCCCAACAGATGAAAAGCAACTAAAAGACAAACAGTTATCATTTTAAAAAGCCATTAATCTTGGACAAATGTTAATAAGCAACAAAAAAACATGATCTCTTTTTTTTTTGGTCCAGTTTTTAAGGTGCGCGATACATTCCAAATTCAGTATCCACCCATGACCTATATTTTTATTGTCTCAAGAATTAAAGTATCTTATAAGTTATTAAAGACTGCAAAATAAAGAATTCAAAGAAAATAATTCTTGACTGTAAAAACCCATCTTTTTGGAAACGTTGATCATTACATGGTTTTAAATGTTTCATGTCTGCGTAAAATGGTACAATAACATTTTTACGTCATTTTTAGGGATTAGAAAAGTGTTCATGCCCGCGCTGTAATACAAGAGGTTTGATGTGTGAACATGAGCAGGTGTGTGTTTGTGACTCACGCCCAGCGTAGTGCTCTGTCTGTTGTAGCCTGCAAAGTGCAGGATGCTCTCGGTGGCCATGGCCAGGCCAGTGTGCTGGGACAGCCCCGACACCCAGTTGTGGTGTTTGTTCATGTACTCCTGCGTTCGTGTAGGAAGAAGCATCGGAAAGAAGTACAGCAAGCGCAGTGTTGATTTACTCAATCACAGTTGGTAAAATAACACTGACCTTCTCATTTGACATCACTATGTTGTTCAACGCTTAAACTTTAAAGTCAAGAAACTGACCTGCAGGTGGGACTTTGTGACAGAAGGGGCCCATTTCATCGCCTCTTTCAGGATCTCACCACAACGAGCGGCAAAGTCTTTCACTATGCTCTAAAATCAAATAATTAAACACTGAGCCAAACTTTATTATAAACAGGAGTGTAATATATACACAAATAAGCTTGCTCATTTTGAGGATTTCAACAATGAATACTTTTTTTTTTTTCAAACATTTAATCAATGTTTAATTTAAGTTTTGTGACGAATAAAGCATCTCTGCTCTCAACAAAAGAATCAATGGAGCAACATGATCACTACTGCGTTCACAACCGGTGTTGTGCTGCCTTCTAGTGGCCAAAGGAGGAACAACGGCCCAAGCTCACCTCTCTGGCCTCATATGTGTCCGGTACGGTGATCCTGTAAGGGGTGTCAGGTATATCGTAGTACGGCGGATCCTTGTGAATGTCCTGAGTGAACACAGAGTGAATTAGATACAGTTGCTTAGTTTATATGCAACGTTTACAATCACATTTATTTAAACACCCGCTGTTATAATGATAGCTTTTGTCCCACATGAAAACACTTGAGTAAATATTTGCCAGCTGTGCAGAATGCTGCAAGAGTGTCGTCAGCCCTTTTTTGTATACTTACAGCACTTAGAGACAGAGAGAGTGTCTGTAAAATGTCCAACATGGTCTTCAACACACGACCGCTCCAAAGTAAATGGGGGAATCTAATTTAGGCAAAGAGATAAAAAGACAAATATATATTCAGGTCTACACATATAAACATTGACGTCGTTTTCACTTCAGTACACAAGCAAGCAAGATGTCCTTTAGGTGTGGATATTACTTTTTAATTGGAGGCTATATGCGTTTAAATCAGATGAGATGCGAATGGCAACATAATTCATATGTGCCCTCTACTTTCTTAAGGGATTAAAAATAATGGAACATTTGGTTGATCAGCTGTTTCATAGATATTAGTGTATCATTATCATTTCATTTATAGGGAGCAGATAAACTATTCAGTTAAGTACCTGGATAAAACCTAAGCATACATAGGAAGAACATGCAAACTGCGGCGCAAAAGGCTCCTCGCGGCCCAACTCGGATCTTTTCACTGCGAGGACACGGCACCAGTGTGTGCCTCCCAGAGTTTATTTCATTGACTGCAAAACATTTGCGACCAAACAACTATGGTTTCATCATCCAGTACTAACTTGTCAAACTGCCCTTTGTGCCTTAGCCAGGTTGACATACATATAGCCTGTTTTAAATTCCCGCTGATTCAGATGTAAATACTCTTGAATGGAAGCTGAATGTCTGTACTGAAAGTACGTCTTGTTTGTGAACAAAGCAGACGTTGACAAGTCACAACTCACGTCTCAGCCAAACCAGAGAGGTATTTGTCTGCCACTCTGCGGATCCTCTTGTGTGTGTGGTTAAAGTTGACCAATAAGAACTGGGCGTGCCGCTCCAATTCTTCCTCATGCTCTTTGGTCTTTGGCTAAAAACACAAGAAACACAGTTTAAAGGTAGAGCCTGTGAATAATAACATGTATTCTTCATGATGAGGTTAGGTCTTCAGATATTTGCTGTTGTTTGGGGGGAAAAAAAATAAATACATCACTCAACTCACCTTCTCAGCCATCATCTGGAGGAAGACGTCAAACACTTTATCGCCCACACAGATAATGCACTGCATCATGCCTGTGAACATTGTAAGGAGAACTTAGAAAACGGATTCCTTTTCTTTATAAATAGGTTATTGAGGACACAGGCCTCACCAGATTTGTCTTTCTGAATGGCTTTGTCTTCAAAGTATCGAAACATGACCTGAAACCCGTCGGGGTCATTCGATCGCAGCATCCTGTGCGAGTGCAAAAGGAAAAGTGATATTAGAAAGCGGCCTCTCTATTCTGAAGGATCAGTGATGACAAAGTAAAATGTGAGCTGGTTTCGTGGTCACAGTTGAGCTGACCTCATGTATTCTAATCGGTACACTGAGAGCAGATATGTTGACATGGCAAAGTCGAGCTTGTTGATGAGGGCAGATCCTTCAGGAGTTGGATCGAGGAGATTGCTGATGGTCGCCCGCAGTTCACCCAACTCAGCCTTGAGAACAGAGATTCATATTTAGGAAAAAAAAAAAACAGGCTTATTGCAGCTACATTAAGAACTACCCAAGTGCAGAATAGAAGTCAAGGACTGTACCGGTGTCACCGTGTCATTTTTCAGGGCGGAGTTGTACTGTAGTTCAGAGCGAAGTGGTTCCCCACTTGGGAAGGTGAGAAGAGGAGACTTGGTCGCAATCTCACACACACCCTCATACCACTCCTCTGGCCAAAGCCCTGAATAACCCAAAACATGTAGACCAAAAAATATAGAGACATACTGGGATAACAGCAGCGTTCAGAAAATTGTATAAAACAACTACTTTTGAGCACGTTATGGTTGCAGATTATCTGCAATCGTGCAGGAGGTGAAAGAAACAACGTCTCTCTCTGTATGTTACTTTGAAAAATAATCCCCAGAAAGTCAAATCTGTATAAAACAAACTTATATTATTAAGATCGAAGGCTAAAAAGGACTTCTTGTGACAGCATGTCTAACCACGTCTGAGAAAATAATGATTATAATTACAAGACCCAATAGGACATATTCAAACTCCCCACATGTCACAGCTGAGCTTCAAAACATCAACATCAAACATCTTATTGTTGCGACTCAGCTGTTAGCCACTGGAGACATGCGTCTTTAAGTATTAGCTTATTAAATTATAAAACACTGGTGAGGAAACCCAGCCATTAATAGCAGTGTTTTCCTGGCTCACCTGAACCTTCCACAGCAAAGCCCATGACCACAGAGTACAACCAGAAGTCCCTGAACAGCTTCTGGAGGCGGGGCTTCGCCTCTTTGATTGGCGGAAGCCGTCTGGTCAGCTGTGGAGTTAAAAAAAGATGAAAGAAAAATTGAAATTTAGGGTGTTCAATGCTTTCATTAAAAACAATTAACACGGTCTAATATAGGTGAGGAGAAAGACAAAGCAACTTTGAAATAAATAGTGAAAAACTTTGTGTCTGCACACAAATAAAGTAAAAAAAATAAAATAAAATCAGTAGATTATCTATAGCTGCAACAAGTACTGCTAATTGATTGTAAACAAAGTTAAAAGACGAGTTGAATTGTGAAGAGTTAAAGATTTTTGTCAGTCACTGGACTTTTTGCTCTGTTTGATCTGGTCTATTTGTTCAAGAGAAGCCCACATCAAAGTTCAGGTTTGGATCCAATTCTGTGCTCTTAGTCCCACAAACAGGAGCAACACAACAATTCCCACCAGAACACGGCGAAGGTAAGACTGAAAGTGTTTGCTATTGATGAACCCAATGTGAAACAGTTTCTATTTTTGAACGTTGACAATATGGTTTAAACGCACAAATTTGTTCAAACTTGTTTTATCTACAATCTGAATGGTATGGGAAACTAAGTAGTCCTGAATGCATGTTTCTTTCTGCCTCAGCCATCATCATGCGGATCGCCACTGCCGTCGCCGTGGTCTTCCTCCTGGCCAGTCCAGCTCAAGCTGGAATAAAAGAGCTCAGCTCTCACCTTGCGGATCCTAAACCAGATCCAAGGGGATTTGATCAGGGTGATGCGGTGGATATAGACGCCATTCCATTGGAATTCCACAAAGAAAACACAGTCACGAATGACCTTGTCTTTGACGGCTTTGACGATGACGATTATATTGATTTCGATAAGATCCTGGCTGCGGGCAATGACGACTACATGTGAGTTTTAATGGTGGTGGACTGCAAGAAAAATTACATCACATTCAAAACTTGATCAGTAAAGGGATCTCTTTTTTTAAATCCTTGTGAGTTTCTTATTAATAGTGGCGTCATACAGGCTACACACTGGTGTGGCGGTCTCGTCAACTCATCCCAGCTTCAAATTCAGGCTTCAGGACCTTCCTGTTTGGAGTTTGTATGTTGTCACAGTTGTATCCAAAGTTTTCTGTGGGTACTCTGGTTTTCTCCCAACACTTCAAAGACGTGTTTGATGTTAGCTGTTGACTTCCTGTACCGTCTCCCTGTGTTTGCCCTGTAATGGAATGGTGACCCATCTAGGCTGTACTATACCCGAGACTGGCTCAAGAGCCTTGGGACCATGACTGAGGTGAAGAAATGGATGAATATCTGAATATATCCAGGGAAATCTGTTAAATCTAGAGCAAATCCACATCACAATAGTTAGTTATGATACAGAGCGAGCTGGGGAATAAATACTGATGCAGAGAGCATGTAAATAAGATGGCAGCTACGAAGACAAAGGCTAAAATAAGGAAAGGTCGATAGCCATTACAATGGCTATGATTAATGATACATTTCTTGATGTTTTATAGTGAAGGCGACGAGATAGATGATATCGCCACGCCAGCCCCGGACATCGACATCTTTGCTGAACCCTCCGACCCAAAGACCCGCAGAGCAAGACTCCTGCGGCTCTTCCACGGTCGGTCTCGCCTCCAGCGCCTGAACATCGTGAACGCCCATTTTGGTTTCAACCTCTACCGAAGTCTTCGCAATGACGTCAATCAGACCGACAACATCTTGCTGGCACCGGCCGGGATCTCCATCGCAATGGGGATGATGTCTTTAGGTGCAGGATCTGGAACTCATGATCAGATCTACAAAGCTCTGGGATTTGCAGAGTTTGTCAATGCCAGCCACCACTACGACAATACGACGGTGCATAAGCTTTTCAGGAAGCTCACACACCGGCTGTTCAGGAGGAACTTTGGCTACACGCTGCGCTCTGTAAACGACGTCTATGTGAAGAAAGAGGTCACAGTGAAAGATGCCTTCCGTGCTGAATCGAAGGCCTTTTACTTTGCCGAGCCTCAATCGGTAGACTTCAAAGAGCCGGCCTTTCTGGCCAAAGCCAACCGCCGCATCCAAAAGCTGACCAAAGGCCTGATCAAGGAACCACTGAAGAGTGTCGATCCAAATATGGTGCTGATGCTACTGAACTATTTGTACTTCAAAGGTGAGTGGAAAAATATGCTCTTCAAAAGTACTGTTAAAAAAATTGCCCAATTACTTCTTTGTTTGCATAAACAGGGACGTGGGAACAGAAATTCCCCAAAGAAATGACTCACTATCGCAACTTTAGAGTCACTGAAAAGACCAACGTTCGCGTGCCAATGATGATCAACAAAGGAAACTATCTGGCTGCTGCTGACCACGAACTGGACTGTGATGTCCTCCAGGTGGGTGACCGCATGCTGACTTTGACAGTATCCAGATATAGAAAGAAGGCACCTTATGCAGCATATCAAAAAGAACAGTCGTCAGGGACGAGAGAGCAGTGAGAAACAAGGTAGACAGATAAAACCAGCAGATGGCGGTAATGCAACTTTATGGAGGCAAACTGATATTAAATCCAAAAGAAAAAGAGGAAGAAGCAACATCTACAAACGCCATTGTTCTTGTTTGCAGCTCCCATATGCAGGAAACATCAGCATGCTCATTGCCTTGCCAAGAAAGATCACTGGCATGAGGACCTTGGAGCAGGAGATCTCCCCCACTGTCATCAACAAGTGGCTCAAAAACATGACTAACAGGTCAGGAGGATGACATTATAAATACTTTTATCGGTGGACGTTTCAGTGCCGTTAATGGTTTTGGTAGAAACATAGAAGATTTGACTAAAAAGAAAAAAAAAAAGGCAGACACACGCAACTTCAAGGTGAATTTCTATGCTTCCATTCAGGACGCGTGAGATTGTGTTGCCTCAGTTTAAACTGGAGCAGAACTATGACCTGATTGAGAATATGAAGGAGATGGGCCTCATTGACATTTTCCAAGAAAGTGGGGATTTTACCGGAATGACGTCAGATAAGGTTGCCATGAACTGGGTGAGTAAGAAACAAACAGAACAGAAACACAGAAACGAGACGCGTCATCCAGTAAACTGGATCAACAGTAATTCCGATACACTATTTCATAATGGCGCTTTCCTTCTGCAGCTGAAGCACCAGGGAATCATCACTGTGAATGAGGAGGGGACAGAGGCTGCGGCTCTGACCCAGGTGGGCTTCATGCCACTCTCTTCTCAGATCCGCTTCACCGTGGATCATCCGTTCCTCTTCCTGATCTACGAGCACCGCACAGACTGCCTCGTGTTCATGGGTCGCGTCGTCAATCCCTCACAGAGCTAGACAAAGAGTCCCGCTAAAGAGCGCAGTACTGCGCCTCAGACACTTCGCTGATTTTAAGAGCAAAGGACTTTAAGCACAGTATGCAAAATGTAACATCGAATAATGAGGTTTCATGTGAATGTAGACTTGTACTAAACATTTAAACTTCTCCTTGATATTGCTCAAAGTGTCTTGAGTTATTGTTGATGAATAGTTTTTCTTTTTATTAATTTTTTGTATTGTTGTAATGAGGGATGAAGAAAAGTGGTCTCAAATTATTCTGTGTAACTTGGTTTCCCCCCCCCCCCCCCCAACTGTAATAATTTTACAATAAAATCGAAGAAATTAAAATATGGTACAATAATTAAAAAAAAGAAACTACAAATTTTAACCCACAATATTACTTTTAATATGGATTGTTGTCATGAGGATATGTCACCTCGTTATTGTACTCCGAACTACATGAACACATAAAGCTGTCACATGAAAGACACTAGCAGCAAGCAGTACACATACTGTGTTGAAGGTTTGTTTTTACCATCCTGTAAATACTGAATACGTCACAACGTCAGCAATGATTAGTATTGGCCTGAACTTTACCTTCAGCAAAGAGACGAATTGAAGAATTTCCCGTGGCTTCAGCAGAGAACTGGCTGTACAGATGTTTCTACTGCAGCTGACTGGGTCAATATTTGTTCATGGAGTTAAAACCTAACTAAACACTTTGGATTCATGTGGAAGAGCTTGTGTAATCGATTCAGCTGTCCTCCCAGCTCTGTCTCCAAAAATAAATAAATAAATAAAAAATAAAAAACTCACCACAGCAATCACTGGAATGAGGACTCCAAGATTTCCAGCACTGCTCGATGCCTAAGGGAATAAGGGAGCCATTAAGTTCCAGCAGAGCTTCTTATCAACTTCCTGTTGTGTTGAAATGTTTGTGCTGAACGGCAGTGGTTACCTTGAGTGCAGGCCCCTTGTCCGAGGCCCGCTCGCTGGCTCGTTTCCCCTCCAGGCCCAGTTGGACAAACAGCTCTAAGAGGTTCACCATGAGTTCATCCACCAGTTGCTCCCCCTGCAGGTTGGCGGCGATGTTGGCCAGAGCATTGATGACAGCCAGAGAACAGTGCCTTTTGGAGAAAGTGACCACACGGACAAAGTCAACAGAGATGCACTGTGCACAGACATACACAGACATATTCACAATAGGCTTCAAAGCTTAATATATGAATTAACCCCCAAAAAACAAAAAAACATAGGGAATTACAGTTAAAATGTGTGGAAGAGCACAATACTCAAGAGACATATTTTGCACGAATTATGATATAGGACAAGGTTCTAAAATTTAGTCGGCACATCCTCTACACTGTTATAGTCAAATCTAACGTGTTAGTCAAAGAAGTACAAAAAAAAATTCTGTTACCAAAATTGGTCACTCGGCTGAAAAATGCTTTAAAGCAGAGCGAGCAGAATGCAGATTTTGGTGTTGGCCATGGATGTGGAAATAGTTTTTAAAAAGTTGTCTACAATTATTTGGCATCGATACCATTTTCTACCACAAGATGGTGCAGTGACTCACATTGGCATCAAGTCCAACAAGAAACATGATGCTAACATAACACAGCATGGAGCTCCATGACACAGAGGCTAAATCTCCTGTATAGCACCTTTAAAACTCTCAGTTGGTCTCCTTTTGATCCAGAGCAGTTCTTGTGCAACTGAAAATATACCTTTGAGAGCTTTAGAACAGATGCTGACCTGTAGCCATGGTCTCTGTAGTCTTTGGTGGCAGAGTAGACCACCGAACTGGCTTTCACACTGATTTGCTGGAACAGATTCCACACCTCCTGGTAGATGTATTGCTGTGAGAAAAACAGAGGATCAGAATAAGAGAAACACTGGAGCGGAGAGTAATGGTACTGACAACGTTCACAGTTCCATTTTAATAGATGAACATTATGAAGGAAAACATCTGCCAGTGTGAAAGATCTATATCGGGGCAGAGGGAACGGTTGTGTAAGTGTTCTGGCTCTGCTAACAAATGGTCAGATGCATTTTCAGTCCTTTGTTAATTGCAACCTATCGCACCGTGGGTTGGCTGCCTGTCAAAAACACCTAATTAGCATCCAGTGGAGCATCAGCTCCAATCTATTCTTAAGGCACAGAGCACTGAGCAACTAAACAAGAGCCAGCTAGTTTACAGTAATTACAACGTGTCAGCTCTTGTGGCACGACCAAGAGGAAGGACTTTGTTTAGGAGTGCGGTGGTTTTGAACAAACTCTTATCTACATTCACTGAATGTGGATAGACCTTATACCTCTGAATAACCTCAACTTCATCAAATTGTGGAGGAAAATGTTTGACGGATGCTCATCTCGGGTCGCTTTGTGCTTACATTTCCTGTGATGACCATACAGCCAAGCTGGTCTACGATGAGAACATCCAGCTGTGACGGAGGCTGGCAGAACTTCTGCTGAAGGATTTGTAAGATGTGCTCCATGACTTTAGGAGTGTCTCTCAGAGCCACGGCGATGTGGCCCAGGGCTCGAATGGTGTGATCCGGGATGAGATGGGCGTCTCTGGCAGGAAGAGAAGTTATATTTTTGAAGCTGGTCATTCGAGCAAAGAAGAGGAAACTCATCAGGACATTACTGCAGTAGTTCTTTCTCACTTGTCATTTTCTTGTGAAATGTATAAGCGGTTGGAGAGACTGGCCAGAAAGGCCTCCACTATCTCCTGATCCATTGTTAAACCAGCTTTGAGACATCTGTCATAAAGAGAAAAAAAAAAAGGACCAGAAAAACATGCAAATTAATATTTAAATAAATGCACGTATGAAAGAAACTGAGTCACTGGTGTTTGGATCTGACCTGCAGATGTTGTCGATGGAGATGTCTCGGAGCTGCTCGTACATGGAGGGCTGGTCTTTTCTGTTTGTCAGCAGGTTGAATGTGGACTGAGAATGTTCATTGGTCACATTGATCCTAATTTCTCCAGTGGCTTAAAAAAAAAAAAAAAGAAAGTGAGCCACAGTTGAAAAATAGCCATTTGCAATAAAAAAAAACTTGTGTTATTTACCTGATACACTGTGTGACATGGGTTTCATCAACTTAGATACAACAGTAAGTTTGACTGCACATCACACCTGTGATTCTGTGTTAATCGCTATGAGGCACTCGAGAATAGCAAGATTATCCTGGTTAGAGAGGCTATATACACAACCAATGTCTTTGAGAAATAAATTAAGCAAACCAAGAGCAGAGCAGCTGTTCTCGTAGTATTTATATGCAGGAGAAAACTGTCAGTATGGAAGTAGACAAAATGTGGACATTGTGCAGTATTTTATTTCCTTGGGTATCGGCACACTGTTCTTTTGTTGTTGTTGTAACGCTTGTGTCGCTTTCTGCTACATTTCTATTGCTTGTTAGTAGCAGCAGTCACACTTTGGTGTGGTGAGACGACTGCTGGGCGATGTCTGACCCTGCCAGGAGATTTTCTCAGACTGCCTGAGGTCACATGATTGTAACGACAGCACGTCAACGAAACCTTCTCACTTTTCAACATGACACCACAGATTTTAAGCCGTGACAAGATAAATAATAATGATAGCTCATCTTTTCATCGTCCAGAATTGCACTGCAACTTGTTTGGACTCTCTGCTTGTCTGTGTGCAGCTGCTCATCAATGACGGCTCTGTTCAAATCAATGATGAATGAGAGTCGGGTGGAACAATGACACCAGTATTGATTTATATTCAACATTGCGTCACCAGCCATGGTGCTCTTGTGCCATTTACACTGATCAGTTGTGCTACACTTTAGATAGCTTGAAGTCATTATGAGAATTTCTCTTTTGGGATACTCTTTTCAGTATTTGACGCTGCTACAAATCAGCCGTTCCATCGCCCATTACTATTTCTAAAGGTTTGCAAGTTAACCATTTTAAACATTTCTTTAACAGGTTATCTGATGTGTAACAATAAAAAGAAAAAAAAACAATTCCTGTGTAGTTTTCACCTGTGCTTACCAATGTGGGATTGCTGTTTTATTTTCTACATTTTATTATAAAGGACAGCGAGAGCCCAAGTACTTTTGACAACGTAAAACATAAAACTGAATATATTAAAATGACTCCTACGTGTTAAGAGGACTTTAAATACATTAAACTGTTCCAGCTAAGCACAAAACTAATTTTATCTGCAACAGTACATGAGTCATGAGCTCTCGTGAGTCACACTCTGTATGCTGATAAATATGGAAGTATTGATCGCTGGTACTTCAGTGGCTATGGGAGAGAAACTACGCATGTACCTGAGCTGTACTGGCTGTGATACTTGTAGAGTTTTATCAGGACAGGTGAAGGAACCACCAGAAAGTCCCTGAGAGAGGTCATGGCAGAGTGAGCCACTACTGGAAACCTCTCGCAAAGACGGCCCAGGCCCTGCGACAGACGAAATAATGTTAATCAGCACGGAAATTAAACAAAATCCTGTAGAATTTTGAAAGCAAACACCTCATTTCATGACCAGCCTAGTATCTAACGTTTATGGCGACATACCTGCAGGCAGCAGATGAGTAGGGGCATGTGAGCTATGATGACTTTACTCGAGGTTTTTGACTGTAGCTTCTCGGACAGTTTGGTGCACAAATTTTCTGCTCCTAAAAGAAAAAAACAAAAAAAAACACACACACACAAAAAAAAAGACCTCAGTAAGTTGAAACATAACCAGCAGTAAAAACAAACGCCCCTATGCATCCCTCCGATTATGATGCCTGACCACATCGCACCGCTGCTCACCCACCGCCACAATTGATTACCTTGCTCATCTTTGACGGCCCACACCATGAGGTCCACGCAGGCAGCGTTGGCTTGGCAACGGAGCTTGAGGAGGCTTTGTTCTCCCGGCAACCCCCCCGTGTCATGGAGAACCCGCTGCAGCTCTGACTGACTGCTGCTAAACTGCTCCAGTACAAAGTCGTGCACTTCACGCACAAAGGTCGGCTGCAGGGCTGAGGCAAGAGGCGAGAGGTGCTTTATATGTAACGGTCAAACACAACAAAGGTACATACGAGAGTATGTGATCTACTAATCAGGAGTTATAGAAGAGGCTTTACCTTTCATGTAATAAAGTGTGTCCCGCAGCATTTTGAACACACAGACATAGAGAGGGTCACTGAAGGCTTTGTAATAAAGGTTGAGTCCAGGATTAGACTTTAAACAAAGAAGACAACAACAGATACAATTATTTAACGTAGAAAAGACGATATTTCAATGTGTATTTATTACCGAGTCAGTGGTTCTATAGTTACCTCTGTGACTTCCGTCATAGTCGAGTCCAGTGTTTTCAAAAAGGATTCAGAAACAAAATTTTTCACCTGTGAATCATTACAATGTGTTTAAAATATATGTATATAATATCTAAAGGACGCCAGCAAACAATGTTTCAGTGAATGGACAATAGGCTACTGCACCATGCTGAGGAGCTGTCGAAGCAGATCAATTGGCACCTCCACCTCGTTTTCTCCTCCTTCCATGAAGAGGGGAGACATCGAGAAACTGGAACTGACCGTGGAGAAATAATAGTCGGAGTCTACTGAGCTGCTGTCTGGAAGATAGGCACCTGTAATCCAAGGGACAAAAAAGCATGTTTCCTTTTGGGCACAATAGATATAAAATTAATACATACATACATACACTTGCATCCATACAAACAGAATAAAAACGGACAGAGATTACGGAGTCCTCATTGTTCATTTAAGCCAGGCAGACTTGAGAGGATGAAAAATCAAAGTGACAAACTGAAAATGATAAAAGCAGCTCGTGCTTCTTATGTTTACCTTCAAAGTAATGTGGACCAGGAGTCGTAGGAGAGCACGGGGAATGTACCCCTTGATCAGTAAAGACCTACACAGTAGAATAAATTAAGCAGTGTTTTTCAAACATTTCACCAAATCTAACAAGATCACTGGAAATGTCCCACTCTGACGCCAGTAAAAAGCAAACCACAAAGTTTACGGGGATATTTTAGATCCAAATGATCCTCTTGTTGAGCATGTACAATCCCCCCAAAGCCAAGACATACACCGACCTGTGCAGAGGAATCCAGGTTGGTCCCGGTGCGCCTGCGCAGGGTGTCACTTTGGTACACTGTGAGCAGCGAGGACGGCAGAATTGAACGAAAGTCATTGAAGGATCTGCGACGCACGCCCTCCGTTTCCTCTGCGACGCAGGGGGTCTGAGGCGAGTTTCTGGGGAACAACTTGGACAACAGGGCTTCATCTGTGTTGCTGTAGCGGCTGAACGCTCGAGTCATACCAAGCAAGCTGGGGACAATGTACCTGCAAAGGAAAACTGCAGAGAGGAGCTATGAGGCCTTTTTTCACCTTCCGAAGCGGATTACAAAACACACTGTTGTTTTAGTGGCTATACTTTTGTCCTGATCGTCAGGTTTTTGGCACATCTCCTGTAGAGCCTGGATGACCTCCATTATGGTCTTTAAAATCTGTGGGGAAACAGAAGAACGTTGGCATGCGAGCACAATGCACGCTAACCTGAGTACAAATTTACTTTCAAAGGTTTTTTTTCCAAATGACCTCTTGTCGTGAGTCTGGGTCCCTCTGAGCCACGTCTGCCAACAGGGTCACCAGACAGAAGCTGAAGGTTTCGGCGACAGGGAGGAATTCTAAACAAAGGGGAAAGGATGCAAACGTGTACGGGAAAAAAAATTACATTATTAGGAGGGATATGATACATAAATATACAAAATGAAGTGGAGAAACAAAGTATATGTAATCTATGTTGGTCTGATATCTTATCTGGCTAAAATTCAATATATTAAGTGTGGTGTATGTGATCTAATTTTATGAATGGATATCATAACTATGTTTGTATAGCTTTGTGACTAAAAATAAGAATGTTGTGCACAGTTGCAAATATTAAACAGCTGCCATTGTCAACAGAGGAATGCCACCATAAGAGGATTCTTCTTACCCTTTCCCTTTTTTCCATAGTTTTCTTCAATCCACTGGAACCGTGGCAGCCCTCTCAATAGGCTCAGCAAGTAGGAAACAAGCATGTCTTTGTGCTGCCCGAGTGAAGCAAATCATTACACGTTGAAAACAATTGCAGTTGGCAGCATCTCAGCCTTACAACAGCTGATAAATCATTAATAGGAGGGACTGTTAATACTGGTAGAAAACAAATCTCCGTCCAAGAAAATGCATCACTGCTCTGACACAGAAGCTGCGACGATCTGACCGCAGACGAGCTTTCCTCACCGTGTCTCAGCGTGATGAGGTTATCGGCTTACATGGCGCACTGCGTGGCTAATCACCATCTTAATCAGATTATGGGAATAAGCTTATTGGGTTGATATATGTAGAGTACTACGAGGGACTTCCTGCGAAAATGGCCTCACAGCACGAAGACATTTTTTTTACTAACAGTTAATATTTATATGATGCTATTGAATCACTATGCCATGAACTAAACTTGAATATTTGGATCTTAAATCCATCATGTTGTCCACAAACTGCAAAATCTGGATGTTATGAAACAAAACCAGCATGTTAAAAAAAAGAACATTTCCCACACCTCTCACCACCCACCTGTAAACCAGATTCCACCAGAAACACGCCCAACCCAATGACAGCATCTCTGCGGCGCATGTCCAGGGTGAACACACCACGGACCTCCACTGGACACATGCATTGTAGCTTCTGGACCTGAGGGAACACATTTTCACACGCACACACACAACTTTAACACTTTGATAAATAAAACACCGCATCTGACAGCTGGGACTGATACAATCCACATATATGTCAAGAGGCTACTGTGTCTCTTTCCAGATAGTAACACCATTGAAAATATCACAGATATAGAGTTCTTTTCTTGTGTTGCAGCATCTCTACAGTGCCCCAGAGACCCAGTTGACTGTGGGGGAAGGCCAAGTCCACTATGGACAGCTCACCACAAGAGACTGTCACACACTCGCATTCACACCTACTGGTCATTTAGACTAGTATTTCAGCTTCAGGGGCCTAAAGAACATGCAAACTCCACACAGAAAGGCTGAACTTGAACTGAGACTATTCTCTCTGGGGGGGGGGGGGGGGGGGGAGCGCTAACCTCTACACACTGAGCATGCCAACTTTATGTCATTTTCCTCATGATTTGTCAACATGCCTTACGTGTCTTATCAATATCAGTATGGTTTATTGTGGTGTGCTGTTAAGGTGGGAGGTCAGCTGTATGGCTCTGGCTCACTGTCACCAAAGCATTATGAAAAGTGACAATGACTGGAGGAAAGATGCTGCAGGTTCCATCTGCAGCATTAAAAACAACGAATGGTTGGAGAGACGACTGAGAGATTTCTGCCGCATAATTCTTTAGAAAAACAAAATAAAAAAAAGAATAAATAAACACCAGCCGCAGTGACAGTGTATCCAGTTGCAACAGGTTAGTGACAACCATGTCCAGCAGGGAGCCGCTTCTCCGCGTAAACCTGTTTGACTGCAGTGCTGATCAAGCCCGACTACTCCGATGCAGTAACAGGCGGCTCGCACGCAGCAGCAGAACAAACTGCTTCCCTGACAGGGAAAACATTCTCACACTACACGCTCACACGCATATACACAGTTGTCAAACGTCAGCCTGGCCGACACGTCAGAATTACAAAGCCATCGCCTGTGCGGAAGCGGAGCTACACCGCCGAGCAATCTTACTAAACACTAGCTAATTAATGCATTAGCTCATTAACGTATCTTGGGAGCTCACTTGGCTTTCCTCACCTTGTGAATGGGCGCAGCGTGTTGGGAGGCGAGAGAGCGAGCCAGCGACAGCACAGTGTTGAAATAAAAGCCCCTCGGACCAACTCCTCTCGGAGACATGTTGACGCTCACATTAAACCAGCGATCAGAGAGCGGGGAGAGAGCGGAGGGAGGGAGAGAGAGCGCGCGCGAGAGAGAGAGAGCGGGGGAGTCGCGGGAGGAGGAAACGGCAACAGCAGCAGCTACTAGCAACGGGGAGCCGCAGTACGGCAGCCCAGTTGGGACAGTTCTCAACACACCTGGAAACCTGGAAACCTCTCAGCACTTCCTGAAGTAGACAAACGTTGGTTTCAGACAGAATAAAAATCTTCATAGTGACAGTTAAATGTTTAGATATTAAAGATGTATTGGCCAAGTGACCATATTTGGCTTTTCTTACTGTTTCTGCCAGTCTAACGTTGGTAAACTGGTAACATTGGCTGAACGTGTGAATTAAAAGTTGGGCTAAACTTTCAAACGTGTTAATTTAGCGGGAATTCTACTTTTTTTTTTTAATATTCATGTGGATTAAACAATAATCTTAATTTTAAACCAACCACTAAATACAAGTAAGGCATTGGTATATTTCCTCCATCCATTCACCCATCCTTTCACCCATCCACCCGTCCATCCATCCATCCATCCGTCCATCCATCCATCCATCCATCCCTCCCTCCAGGAGCACAGGAGCCAATCCCAGCAAACTTTAGGCAAGGGCAGGTTATACCCTGGACAGGAAGCCAGTCAATCACAGGACATTGATACATTTCATCAATATACAAATATACATTTAGGAATTTGAACATGGCCGGTTTTTGACTGATCATTTTCAATTTAAATTTAAAGAAACAAACGCAATGGCTCACCAGCAGTACTCTGAATTATTCCTGTTGTGCCATTAGAGGAACACTCAATGTTTTGTTTTATCCCCTTGAATATAGAAATTGATTGTATGTACTATTGAAACTACTGTATATTGATACACAAAAGGAGTGGTACTTGTAATCTCATTTATAAGTGAGATATAATAACAGTCGGGGGGGGAGGGGGGGGGGGGGGGTGAAGACAGCCAGTAGAATTATTGGTGCCCCCTTTCCATTTTTGATGGAGATGTACCAGCAGCACTGTATCCAGAGCCATCTGCGTCCCTCATCACAACCTGCCTTTCTTGTTTTCTTGGAACACATAGCGAGGATCAGCTGCAAGTCCAGCAGGATGCTGAATAGTGTCTTCCCTGAGGGAAAGTATTGGATTGTGTCGCCTCCCCATAAATATCACACTCTTCAACAATTTGACAGAACCTTAAAATAAAATCTATCTATCTATCTATCTATCTATCTATCTATCTATCTATCTATCTATCTATCTATCTATGTTTTAAATTTCAGTGTTATTTTCATATTGCTATGTTGGTTTTACTTTGAATTTAGTTTTTTCCTTGTCCTTTCAGGCAAACAATATTATGTGATTGAGACCCTTATAGTGTCAGAACAGTTTTTGCTCTTGCAACAGCAAGAAATTTGGAATCTCCTTCTGTTGCTGCCTTTATTGGAAGGCTGCTGGACACGACCAGAGCGGGAACGTTGAGCGAGATAGAGAGGGAGGGAGAAGAGAGACAAGAGAGAGGAGAGATGAGGGGAGGGCAGTGAAGAAGAACAGACAATACGCTTGTTGGGGATATAATGGCAGTGATTCAAACGCTTTCCAACCATTTTGCAGTCAAACAAATCTGACCAGTACTTTCCATATATTGCAAAAAGTTAATTACTGTAATCAGGTATGTAGCAATACATACAGGAGTACATGATTTTGACATTTGAGTAAATTATGACCGAAAACAAGCAGCAGCACAGCTCATTGATGAGGAATGGGAAAGTGTGTGTGTGTGTGTGTGTGTATGTGTGTGTGTGTGTGTGTGTGTGTGTGTGGGGGGGGGGGGGGGGGGTCTGGGGGGGTCTGGAACGTAGTTGAGGAGGCCCGCATACAGTATTTGGAATTCAAGCAATATTGGCCAAATAGACTGTATCAATCAATCAATTAATCTTTGTTCATGTAGCACTTTTTTATACAGTGAAGTAATACAAAGTGCTTGTAGAGTCCACCCTTCTTCTTCTTTTTTATTATTATTATTATTATTATTGTTATTTATTTATTTGTTTGTTTTTATTATTATTTTATTATTTATTTATTTTTGCTGTTGTTGTTGTATTCTGCAACGTGGCCGCTGACGTACTGACGTCATCACACATGACCGGAAGTGTTGCGTCGCGCACAGTCAGCTGACAGAGCTACAGTTTGCTGCTCCTGCTGCGGTCCAAGGTTTGTTCGTTTAATTGACCCTTCCTGGATTTTTACCATCTTAATTCAGACATGATTCATGCCACGAGAAGAAGCCGTCACTGTTCGCGCCGCGCCGCGGTGTCCTTTGAGTGTGATTATATATACTGTTGGCTCACGATCTTTGTTGATGAGCTAGCGGTTAACCTACTCGCCAACACCCTTTAGAGTCTTTAAAACAACGTACAAAAGTAAAGGTGTTTTTGTCTTTATGATATGTCTATTTTTATTGTCTGCTACACGTTTGAGATGTGACAGGCTCGAATCGTCGCTTCAGTCCTGTTTTGTTGTAGCGAGGTGAAGCTAACATTCTAAGTCCCCCTAAAAATGTCGCCTTCGTGTTTCCGTTGAAATTGTTTCAGGAAATCCTGTAGGAAACGTGTGCTTTTAAAGTTAAATGGACTCGTTTTAACCAGATAATCTACATACCACAAACTCGCAAATGCAAATGCATTCAAAAACTCACAAACATCTGTTTGACATTTAAGATCCGCCTCTAGAAAACAGCAGATTGTTTACATTAACTATTGGTGACAAAACAGAAGCCGCCAGGTTTAATTATTAAAAAGTGGGAAGCTCACTGTTCGATCTACTGTAACTAATAACTATGAAGTGATATTATTTTTTTGTCCCAGGCATGAAAACATTGTGTGTTTGCTTCGCAGATGGCCTATCCAAAGTCTTACAACCCGTTTGCAGATGATGACGAAGAGGAAGATTTTAAGCCGAAGAATCAAGGCTTCGATAATGAACCAGATGATAGTAGGATGAGTGATGCTGAGAGGAGGCAGAGGTACCTCCAGCAGGAAGTGATGCGTACAGCTCAGTCTGCTGTGGACAGCAGCCATCGCTCCCTTGGCCTCATCTATGAATCAGAGAAAATGGGTGTGGAAACTGCTGAGGTATGCTGATCTAATTAGGAATAATCTGGCACTCAAGGAGTAGCTATTGTCTCTGACTCCCAATAACTTCTACTAACCGATGTGTGTGCTATTGTTTCTGTAGGAGCTGATGCGGCAGGGTGAGGTGCTGAAGAGGACAGACAAGATGCTGGACAACATGGATCAGGACCTGAAGACCAGCCAGAGGCACATTACCAGTATCAAGAGTGTTTGGGGAGGCCTCGTCAATTACTTTAAGGCAAAGCCAGAAACAAAACCACCACCTGAAGAACCAAAATCCTACCAGGCCAGTGATAGGTGAGTTTCTGTCCTCCAATCTGTAAATCAGTTCTGTTATTGGTTATATTTCAAAAAACATTTTCAACACATCATATTACAGAAGGAAAAACAAAAGTTTAGAAATGCATGAAAGAGGTAAAGGATGAACCCATGTTACACAAGTCTCATGACATATGCAATGCACATATTTGCTTGTTGAGCAACTACATTGTGTCAGCAATAATGAACTGAATGAGTAGCCTTTGCTTCCCTATTAATATAGTTTCTTCACTCTTCCCCTTATATTACAACCAGACGGAAAAACACAAGATAGGATTTATGTGCCTGAATATTATCTATCATCCATTACAACAATATATGCACCTACAAATGCATGTCTTTACATCACATACATGATGATCTCATGTATTTGTGTTGTTGTTTTTTTATTATTATTTCATATCAAATAAAATTGAAACAATTACTCAGAATGGTTGTTGCGCTTCGCATTGACTGATCCTTCCAGACTTGTTGAACAATGTTTATCTTTCTCCCCCAGACTGCAGAGCGCCTTGTCCAGTAGCAGAGAAAATGACGATAAGTATCAAGCAAGCCACCCGAACCTAAGAAAATTGGAAACAGGAGGTACGAGTTCACAGTCAAACCTAAGTCTGGTTTCTTTCTTTTTTGACATGTTCACTCCACAACCTGACTTTTTTTTTTTTTTTTTAACACATCTTCTCTGATGTCGCTGTTCCAGGGTTTGGAGCTACTGTGTCGGTGGATGACCACTCGTCCAGCCAGAATGGATATTCTATGAACAGACACCTCAAGCAGGCTCACCAAACCCTTGACAACAATTTGGGTAAATAATATTTGTTTGTTTTTTTTTTGTTTTTTTTAATGTATTTGTTTTGTTTGCCTGGAGCCCCTGTTCCTGGTAGAGCCGCTATAGGCGGACAGGTCTAGGGTGAAAGACCAGACACACACATCCAATACGGTTAAGGCATCGGATTACGATACTTTCTGGTCGCCTCCCTTTAGAAGTTTACCGGGCACGTCCAACTGGCAGGAGGCCCCGCTGTTGGCCCAGGACTTGTGGAGATATTATATCTGGTCTGGGAGTGGCTTGGAGAAGAAGAGATCTGGAGGAAGTTGCAGGGGATCTCTGCCTGGGCTCATTTAGGCTTTATTATGCCATGGATGGATATTTCTTTTATTAGATTTTAGTCCCCTTTCTATTGGATCAGTGACAGTATTTGATAATTTGCCAATTTTTTCTTATTCCTTCCTAAGTTTTTTTTTTTGTTTGTTTGTTTTTTATGGATTCCAATCAGATAATTCATGATGATATGATTGTATAGTCATCTAAACATTGAGATAAGTGCTGCTCTTATCTTTTCTCCTGAGCTTTGGTGAAGCATCTTTTCTTCAAAGTGTGAGGATCTGATCCATGTTTGTAGATTAGTCTTTCACGGGGCAATTTATTTCATATAATACAACATGTTGCAATGGTGGTGCTTAATGGTGTGGAGAAAATCTTTTGTTTTTGTATTTAATAAATGCTCAGTGCGAAGACATAGACACTTCAGTTATGTTACAATTGTGTGTATAAGAACTATTGTTATTTACTAGCTTGGAAATGTGAAGCACTCAGGCACTTTTGGAGGTCCCAGTTTGATGCCATTGTGACGTAAATAGTCTCTCCTCACTTCAACTAATGTGTCCCTTCCTCTCGGATTGACCCATAGATGAGATGTCTGATGGCTTGAGAAGACTGAGGAACCTTGGGCTTGGTCTCCAGTCGGAGATCGAAGACCAGGACGACTCGATCGATGCTATTCTGAATAAAGCTGACAAGATGGATGTGAAAATCCACAACACAAATCAGCAGATTAAAAACCTGAAATGAAAAGAACATTTGGACCATTTATGGAAACAAACTGGCAAAAGGTCATCCTTTCACTTGCACACACGTTGCCCGGTTGTTGAACAAACGTTTGAGTTTTTTTCTTTTTTGGTTCTCAACTGATTCCTCTGCCTCTGAAAAAAACAACCTTTTTTTTTGTATTTGTATGTTTGGAAGAGATTATTTCATCCCATGTTTATCAGATGCAGCAGGCTGTCACTGTTCTCATTCAGTCTGTTGATTTTATCCTCCACTGCACTTCTTTCTGAATGTCGTCTTTGAATTTTCACTGGTTGGACGGAGTAAAGGTTTTCATTATTGCCAAAACTGGCTACAAGTTTGTTAATCTTATTGATTCATTTTTGACAATTAAAATATAGTTTTTAAGTCACTAAATTACAAAACATTGTTTTTTTGTGCGCACATCATTCAAACATCAGTGCTAACTAACATCGTACCTGCCACTACACCTGTATGTAAACACAAACAAGCACATCTCAAGTCACATTTGCCTTATATATGTCCAGCAGATTTGCTTCTTTGAACCGTGTCATACTTTGGTTTCATTTTGTCTGAAATATGTTAATTCCTCAGTGCTCTATTACTTTGCATACGTCCTATATATATATTCACTGCGGTAAAGCTGTATTGAATTATTGTACAACATGAAGAATGTGAATTAGTGAGCTGTGAAAATAAAAAACGCAGAAGTGAAGGAGTTTCCCCATTATTCTAATCATTATGTCACATCTTCCGTTACGAGTTGAACCACTCTGACAGGTTTTGTTCGAGTTAACCTACAAAGCTTTATTTCCAAGGTACTGTAGTCGGCAGCAAAAGAATTGTTCATGGTTACGTTGCTGTTTTCACGTGTAATCCATGTATTGTGATCAAGCCCAATAAAGTAATTTTTCAGGGGAGCTTCACCTTTCTGAGAACTATTTCACTTTGTGTCGCAAGGAGTCATAACCACCACAAGGTGGCGCCACAGGGCGGAATTTCCAGAAGTCCCCAGTGTCCATGTTAACACAGTTATGTGTCGTCATTGTTTAAGGAATAATTAAACACGAAATTGCAGCTATGCGAGAATCCAAAACAGAGGTCTGTAAACAGTCAGGGGACGAGAAGAAATAAAACAAAACACAAACACAATTCTGTGATTTAAAGTTTCTGTTTTCCTCCCAGACCTTTCTTGGATTTATGTGCTTTGCTCTCTGGGTGCTGAAGACATGCAACATTAATAACTATTTACAGTGGAAAGCACTGGTGTATGAAATGTTACATGAGATTTTTTTGTGTTTCATTTCTCACTTCAGTCTGCAACATGCAAGTCTATTTGAATGATTGTCTGCTGAGGATCAACTTGTAAATACCACCGTCGATGCAGGTTGGGTGAATATTGTTGGCTAAGACAGTTTTAAGTAAAGGTAGCTTTGTCCCGAAGAGGGAAAAGTTTTTTTGCTTGACCTTCCCAGCACTATAATTATTTGTGTCATAATGTTGCACAAGTGTCTGACACTAATACATTTTTCCTTTTAAAATATCATCATCTGAGGATGCATAAGTATTTACTACAGCCAGTGTGTTGCGTACCATCTGTGCTACTGTGTGTCCGTCAGGTCTCCGTGTCAAGGCGACCATTCATTATCATTCCTCAGGGTTGGACCAGCTGCTCCGACACGGTCGACAAGCATTTATTAGGTGGACTTGCTAATTACAGTACAAGTCTCCCAAAACACCTATAGACTGCTTGCAATAGGGTGACCAAACAGGGAGGTGACTGAAGCTGAGAGGCCTCTTTATGTCTCAATTAAAATTCCTTTTTGTGATACTTTGTTTCATTTGTGGGTCAAAAACAAACGAAAAATTGTCATTTTATTGAATCGTCGTATAGACATGGTTCCCGGATTCAAGGTTCCTTGAAGAAAGGCTCTCCCCTCTCCAATCTGATTTATCGAAACATTACAGTAAAGCCAAACAGTGGTGAACTCTCACCAGAATACCAAAATAAGTGCCTTTAAAGTAAAAGCAGTTTCGCAGTTTTCCCAGTCTGCGACTAGAAAGAGTCTTATTGTGGTTTTCTCTGACAGTGCAAATCTAATTTTAACAATCCTGGAGAAGGCGAAATCTCCCACCCCCACTGTGATCTCTGGTGCCCCCCTAATAGGGTCCCAGACTCCAGCAATGGAAACCAGTGATTTTTAGACTGTTGGAACAGAGAATTGATTTCATTCTTTAATCATCTAGGTATATCTTCCTTTGGGTGAAGGAAAGTGAAGCTCGTTGTGTAACATAGAATCTATTGGAACAAATATTGAACGTTTGATATATTTCAGCGCAGTAATCACACCAATATGATGAATTTGAGTCCGACTGAGGTCATACATATTTTCTGCTGAAGATGGGACCTGAGGCCAAAGGTGTCACCACACATCCACCGACACCAGCGCTAAACGGAAGTCACCTCTGGGTCCTTTCCCTTCATACAAGGGGGCCGGGCGGGCTTTGAACAGCTGTCTTGTCAAAAGCAAACAGTGGTCGTGCTGTGACAAAAGCCGCGAGGGCTGGAATGCCCCCCTTTTCAGGGGCTGTAATCCCAGAGCACACTGCTGTCGGAGCCCATCAGGCACCGGGCCAGCGACGGGCCTTCCTGCCCTTTGGAAAGCGGGTTAGCAGCAGAGGCAGGGCAGCAGAAGGGATGGACTGTCAGGCTGACAGCACTCTATTGCCACTGTTGTAGTAAGAGAAAATAAAGAGTTGTGCTGACGAAGGGGAGTTTGGTCGTGAGCTGGGGGAGAGGAAGGAGGGAGGAGAGCAGAGAAACAAGGGGGAGGGAGGCTGAGGAGATTAATGGAGGAGGTGAAGTTCAAGTTGAGAAGAAAACAAGTCGCTTTATGAATCTCTGAGGACTAAAATTATAGGTGTTGGATTTCCGAGAACAAGTAAAACTCTACTTTTTCCAAATAAGTGATTTTTTTTCTCTCCTCAAACATTCAGGGACTATGTACTATATTTGAACAACATTGGATTTTTTTTTTTTTTTTTTTTTTCAATTCAAAGCCAAGTCACATGGCATCTGTAAAGTGTAAAACCTGAAATGCATCCTTAATCTTCTACAGTGCACTCAATGAAATATTTGGAAAATGAATGTTTCCTCAACTTTTTTTCTTTTGTAACGTTTCAAAGTATTTTTAGGTCAGTAAAAAAAACAAAAAAAACAACATATATTATTTTGATATGCAAAACTGTCAGAAAGTATAAAACAGAATAAGATCACAATTTTTACTATTTATAGCTTAAACAGTTCTCTAAATGGGATTCAAAACAACACTCGAGCTTACACTGATTACACTGTAGACACAGATGACTACCACTTTTCTACATTGTAATGATTTTTCCTCAAATGTCTGTAAATTTAAAAATGGATTTACTGTCACTGAACTAGTTTTTGTGTTCAATTTAATATGAGAGGTGTTTACCAAAAGTTCTTTGAACTTTCAGCAATTTTGCCAAGTTTAGAAATCCTACAAAGGTAGAACATATCCCACTATTTAACACAACCATAAATTATGTGACTATCATCAATCTACTATTGTCAGGAAGCACATGGTTAAAATGTGCAAATTACCTAATACCTCCCCCTTGCCAAGAAAGGGTTAGATCACCCTTCCTCTTTTTAGCTCTCTGGTTACACAACATGTCAGTAAAAAGCAAGACAGTGTGCTAAAAACCTGACCAATACCCCCCAAAATATAGAAAATATGACTGCAAGCAATTTAGAACATTTGAGGAGCAGAAGACGCCTCTAATTTGTATCTTTAATATGTGTGCAACATGTGATTAGAATGTGGTTAAAAAAAAAAAAAAAGTGGCAGCAATGACAAGGAGCGCTGCCTTCATAAACATTTGGAATTATAACCAGAGCCAAGGTTCAAATACCTCCTCCTACCTTGTGTTCCGGTGACCTGTCCACAGCAGGAGGAGGCCAGCAGGCTTCAAGACGGCGTATTTGTGTCTCTCTGTCTAGAAAACCTAAACAAATCCCAGCAGAAGACATACGTTGCACGTGATGTGAGCTGCCCAGCGTGTTCGTTGCCTGTTTACACGTAGTTTCAACTGGTTATGTCATGGGAACAATCCACAAAATTGCAGGAGAATGTAACTCAAAAACATGATTATACACATTAGTGACATTGTCATTCCATTGACACCTCAGGCAAAAATGCCAAGAATGCAGCATAAACATGCTCAAGGTTACACATTTGAAATGATAAAATACTGCTTGTGAATGCTGGTCGCACCGTGGGATGTCCTTTTCATTGTGGTAGTTATTGCAGGAGTGAAACATTTAACATGAATGACAAAATAAAATACCATCTTCATGTGAAATTTAAAAAGTTAAGATAAAAAAGTTAAAAATCTGACAAGCTGATGGTATAGTTGTTTATTTTATCTAATGGACAAGATACAGAGTATATGTTGTGTTCTACTAATATAATCGTCACCAGTTTTCATAATAAATAAACACACAAACACAGACATGGGAGAGAATAAGTTGCCACTCCTCACTGTGACTGCACATGTCCTCTTCTTAAACCGGCGGGGAAAAATAAGAAAACATGTGAAATGTGCCATTTAACCAAGTTAGAAAGGTACTGCGGTGGTTAATTTGCAATCTTACTTCAAGAAAACATTTAGTCAGTTGAGGCAACAAGAACAGAGAAAGAAAGGAAGTGGAGCTGTGGGGAGTTTCTGTTAATTAATAAGATAGGAGTAACTTGGCTGCGTGTGATATTTATATTGGATGATGGTCTGCTGATAAAACTCCCCTCTGAGCAGAGCCGACAGGGAGGGTCTTGAAGCTTTCTTCTTTCAAACGTAGACACAGAGGACAGAGAGAACCAAGCTGAAAATCTACTATATGGCCCCGTTTCCTCTTGAGCAACTTAACATCCAGTGATTCCAGCAATGTGTCACTTTATACAATGAAACAACATCAGAAGAGGCTAACGTGAATGGGGGAATCATGGTGAGAAACACAAACACACAAATCTAACGACCTGAGAATTATTTCCTGAAATTGACTTACTCTGGCTGAAAAGAAATATCGTTTGGGGTTGGAAAAAAAAAGTGTGTGACACGGATATATTGGCTAAAGTTTTTTGGCAGTGGATGCAACTTGGATTAACCAACTCTGAGCATTTCCAACCATTCGGTCCTTTTGGATTGGAGCTCAACCTGGGTGTATAGAAACTTGTGTTTAATGTTGAAATGGTTTGATACAAAGAAATGTCGCAATAAAGACACATATACATTACACATAGACAATCATAAGTAGAAAATGTATAAAGCAAAAATAATATATTTATATATTTATATATTATGCATTAGCAAATGCACTTGCATTGATGGAGGTAGATAGAAAAGATTCAGAGGTAAAAAGGCGTACAGATGTTGCTGTGCTTTGGAGGAGAAAGTTACGTGGCTGTAAAATCTGAAGTGAAATGCGAGGGTTTCTGCGTGCTCAGTAAGAGTATACAGTGCAGTGTATGAGGTGAGAGGGGAAAGTGGCCGGATGCTGCTGATCTCCTTGAGTTACCCATCCTGTAATCTGGACCGGAGGGTCTGGCTGGCAGGTCTCTCCACATTTAGCAGGAGAATGTGAGGGAAGTCTTGTTTCTGCGTACGGCTGTCTGGGCCGGGGGCCGCGGTTAAACGAAGAGCACAGAGTAGGGAGGACACCGGCAGCGCTCGGAAGACGACTCCCGTATCCAGGAGCCGTGACAGCCCAGGACTGAGGCTGCTACCCAGAACGTTCTGGAAAAGATTAGCAATTACATGCAGGGTTGCAACAATTATATTACAACAAAAGTCGTCATTTGAATTCAAGATTATTCTTCAAAATATTATGATAAATGGATGGACTGAATAAAACTACTTCATGTTTCTGCTGCTGTTGTCTTTCATTATACTATGCCTAATCTTTATTTATCTATTTCATTGTAAAGTTTTCTCATAACTATATATACTCTGTTCCTTCCTCTTTTTTAATCTTTTAGTTTTATAGTTTAGTTTATCCATTATATTTTAGTTAATTATAGGTTGGGGATCCAGCAAAGCTTCTCATTGTACAGTGCAAATGTCAATTTATCTGTGTATATATGACAAATAAATATCCTGAATCTTGAATGTCAAACTGAGATTCATCCTCTCATAAAGCTGATAATTCTGGTGCACATTTACAAGTTGATTTGCATTATTGTCATATATTGAGCTCATAATTTTGACACGCTCTACCTTTAAATCTCCCTCACAAATGTGTAAATTGTTTGTTCGCTGTCCTTTTCTGAATCTTTCCTTCAATTACCCATTGCATGCATGTTTACTCATCATGCATTTTATTCACCTGGTGCTCTCGAGTCCATCGCCTCCGCAGCGATCTGTCTTTGACATGGCGGCACTCTGACACTCTGCACAGACCAGCCTCTCTCTCACCAGCTGAGCACTCCACAGCTTGAGTTTACATGCTGCACTCGCCTGCTTCACCCGCAGGTACACGCAGTAACTGCAAGCATGGCATAAAGAAGGAAAGAGAAAGAGAGACTATCACAAATGTTTCACTTGACTCAATTTCTGTCACAATTAGCTGTTAAATCGAGTAAAAATGCAGAAGTCCAAATGTGACATCGCACAATTATGTGCTAAATAAATATAGACGTAAACACTTAAGCTCCTAAAGTTTGTTCTTTGGCATGGTCGATCATTTACTCGCGTAAGCCAGTGCATCTTAAAATAAACAAGAGAGTGGAAAATGTCCAAAGACAGATGGAGAGGCTCAGTCCAGATGCAGGCAGTCCTATACAAAGGCCTCTCCCCTCTTCTCTCTCGCCTAAAATGATACAACTCAGCTTGGTTGAAAGCCAAGTCACAATCCAAACCAGCAAGAACTATAACAAGGCAAAAATACAAACTTGCCAATAAGAGATTTGCTCCGTTTGAAGGTGATCCAGAAAAACCGGTCACCTGCACTATCCTAATATCAACACAGCTCAGTCTGCACAATGGCAACAACAATAAAGTCCTGTTTTATGATCACTGTGTTCTCTGGCAGCCACTTTGAACTTCGCTGCACTATTTATTTGGTCTCCGATTCAGTCAGCTGTGGCAAAGCACAATCCCCACTGGGCTGGTTTGTCAGAGAAAACACGAAGCTTCAGTTTCTTTTTTTCGGTTTGGATTTGGCTTTTCAAAGGTATCAAAGACGTACGGCAACATTACATAGGTCTGGTTTGTCTTGCCTTTTTTTATGTAATGAAATCATGAATGAACAATACCGTCAAAGTGTGACTGTGTGGAATTTTCATGGACATTCTCCTTTAGGCTTATTTCAGTACTACAATGAGGCTTATGGTACTGTGCATGCACACATGCTCTTGTTTAAGGGGGATTTGATTCATTCCCTCGCCTAATTATGCTGGGAGTTTTCCAGTCTGCAAAACCTAGCCTCAAATGCTTTAAATCCTCATTCATTCCACTGAAAATGCTGTCTTATTAATTCCTTAAATATATAACCATTGGCTTATGTCAAGCCTCTGAAAATGAACTGCATGAGTCAAAAGTACAATTTCCACTTTCTACCTTAACATGGAGAATTATTCATTCAGATTATTACGATGACAAACTCATGGTGCACACAAACTTTTTTTTACTGTAAGCCCTTGATCCACAGGTCAGTAACCATGACTCCATAATCAATACACCAGATGTTCGTCTGAAATCACCCTCTCTCAAGCCTCTTCACATTTATGAGTCATGGGCCTCAGGTCCCCTGGTGATTTGTGTTTCAGTCAAAACAAAAAGATCCCATGTCCATTTTAATCAGTGTAAAAAATAGAGTGTGGACTGTCTGGAAACCAGCCACAAGCTTCTTCCTTCATCTCAAATTTTTCCAGCTCTGAAAAAAAATCCGCAATCAGCTGAGGTTAACAGATGACATCTCAGCAGTGGGGAGGTTAACATCTTACACCGAGTATGGGCGCCTTATCAGTAAAGGTCAGCCCACGATTCGCATATTCAAAGGACAAGTTCAGGTTGCACAGGCCAAGTCATTTCAAGGCTTTGTGTGCTGCGCTCAACCTTGGCCATGATCTGCACTATAATCCGTTGGAGGGTGAGGTAAAATTTGACCTTTAAACTCAATAAAATTGAACTGAGCTAGAAGTAAAATCCAGTTGGACTGGAGCTTGGAGAGAGCAAAAGAGGTATTTGCCAGAATGAGCTGTATTGAATGTTCTCATGTGTTTTGTGTGAGAATAAGAATAATAAATTCCAGTATGAAGTATATTCAATAAAGCTTCCAATATATTGCATGCAATATATGCTTTATTTGAGATGATGCCATGGACTCTCAGAGAGAGACCACTCAGGTTCAAACTCTCTTAGTGCAGGCATCGGTCCTTTAACTGTCTCCAACAATGAGGCTTTTCAGGTTATTTTGATGACTCTGAATTGCTCTTAAGGGCTGCAGAGGATTGTCTGTTTTTGCCCTGTGATGGACTGGTGACCTGTCTGTGGTGTATCCTCCCTCTTGACCTCAAGTTCTGAATGTGAGTGTGTAATTTTCCTCTGCCTCCTTGTGTTTGGTTGTAACGTTGCCCAGGGTGTAAACTGCCTTCACTCGTTGTTCGTGAATGGCTCCACTTGCCTGAGAGCAAGGTAAAGTATGCTATGGAAGGTGGAGAAATTTGATGGATGGCACTTCTAAAAAATAAAACTGCAATCTAAGGTATCTGCAGTGACAAACACAAACACGCAATCATTCAGTCACGTACACGGTTCAGCTGCAATTACACCCCTCTGCCCTGGCGGCACTGACGGCCGTCACTGCAGATGAAAACAAAGCTGGTGGCTTGCAGTCTGGCATTGTAGCTTTTACCTGGCCTTCTCCTCCTTCATCAGCATGTGTGGTCGCCTCCAGGGGTCCTTGAAGTTCCTCTTGAAAGAATCGGGCAGGATCTTTGCCACCTCTGATGTCAGGATGCGGACAGACATACCAATACAAACCAAAGCAAATAGATAAGCCAAAGCCCCTTCCCTTGTGAAGATCATATTTAAATATACATATCTGCATTTCATCTGTTGCAGCTCATCCTGTGGGCCAAGCTACCACAGTAAATCAAATGAATCAAAGTTCGGTTTTCATGGGAACTCTTTTCCTTGGAAAAGCGTTTCTTATTTTACTATCAATATTAGCAGAGAAGTGACTCAACAGTAAGAAACATAACAGAGGTGTTGAAACAGTGCAGCTGGAGATAATGCGTCACAACAGATGTGTGCAAACGTGCTATTCAAAGTAAGGCAGTAAACCAGAGGTATGCCAGAGAATGCAGAAACTCCAAGTTAATATGTAACAGAGTTCCGAGGAGAGCATGCATGTATCAATCCACACGTGCAGAGGCACGCAGAACAAAGTAAGGTTCTCACCTTTCGCTGTACTGCAAATAGCATTGTTGCCAAAGCAACCTCGACGCTGTTTGAGATCAGGACAGGGCGTGCCTCCGTTTCTCGGGGGAACAGATACTTGGCGACTCCTCTCTGTACTGCCAACCCCACATGGAGACGTGCACGATGACCAGGGACCCCAAGAGCCCACCACACAGTCAATGGCTGCTAGGGAGGCAAGAAAATCCAGAGATCAGCAGGTTTTCATAAAACGGACCAGCAAGCAATCAAACACAAATGACAACGAGCCCATACAGACAGTATATAGTCCAGTGAAAAAGTTGTCTTGTCATGTCATGTCATGTCAGAAGATGTAGACCTGGAATGACGTGACACTGGGTGGTGAGTGACAGGTGGAGCCCATCCTGTTGAAATCTATGACATTTGTTATCTACTGTTCCTTTTACTACTGATGTTTTCATACAGAGTTCTTATGAGCTCTCAAAGGGCTTTGAGAGAAAAGACTTTTTAGCGAAACTCATTTGCCAGTAGTGGATTATAAATCAAAGTCCCATTAAAAGTTGGTCCCACCTAATTCATCTCAACACTTGGCTGTCATATACAAAAATCCCTCCCCAATCAGAAATATTTTGTCACTACTGATGTTCACAATCAGAATTTTTTTTTTTTTTTTAAAGTTGGTTAAATTTGGTCGTGGGCAAATGGCTACAAACTTCTTGTTCTTGTTGTTTTAAGGTCTATACTAGAGAAGGTGAAGCAAACATCATGAACATAAGCTGTGTCGCAAGTAAAATACCAGACCAGGTCTCTGGTGGTATGCTGGAGTAACAACCACTCTAATTAGGATAATGAATTACTCTTAAACCCAGAGGAAGTTGTAAACTTTCCCCTAATCTTTGCAGTCATGCTGGAGTGCAAAGCTTCAAGTATGAGCTGCAGAACACACCCTGATATAGACTTGCATAATGCTGCATGGAGCATTTACTCAGGTGGGCAGGTGGAAACAAGTGGCTGGGTCATTACCATCTACTTATGTCAGATCAAACTAAACCCCAGACTCAGGAAATCCAAAACCTGGGTTGTATGTGTGGGGGGCCTTTTAAATAAGAGGCTAATTCGGCATCCTGTTCTCTCTGGTTTCCATCCACATCACACTCAAACACAGACACAGGCACACACACACACACACACACACACACACACACACACACACACACACACACACACACACACACACACACACACAGAACACCACATAAACACAGCAGTAGCCGTAATCAGGCTTCCCCCCTCAGTGCTGATTTAGCCAATTACATCAGCGTAAGAGGAAGCTGTATTATTTAGATGGCTGCTCAGATCAAAGTCAGGAGACTCCAGTAGTAATCAGGCCTTGTCCAACACCGAGATCTAATAGTGATAGATATTTAACAGGGTTTGTAAGAGAGGAAGTGTACACTTCATAAACATGATAAACAAAAAGCAGCAAGGCTCTATAATTAATGAAAACTTGCACATTAGTACCACAGGAAAAATCCCTTAATGTGATGTTTGTGGTGAGTTACTTTTTGATTTTTCTGTTTTTGCAGACAACAAAAGAAGAATACAGTAATGGCAGAAGTACACAGCCTGGAACTCAAATTGACAGTTCTTGGTAAAATCACAGGAGAAACACAGATAAGTATACCACAACTGTTTCAAAATCCCCCTCTATCATTTCTACTTCACTCTATCTTTATCATGCACACTTATCTCATTGTACCGACTGTGTGCGTGCGTGTTTGCGTGTTTGTGTGCGTGCGTGCGTGCGTATGTGCGTGCCTGGCGAGTGTGTGAACAGGAGAAAGAGGGAGAGAAGGCTTTCAAGGTGCCGCCTGTTTGATTCATTCCCATGGACCAGTTGGGGTTTCAGGGGGGGTCCTGGCAGCGTCAGTGACACAGCCGATCCACAAAGCCACTGTGGAATCTCTGCATTCCTGCACATTAGTGCTGCCCACCTGACACTCGCCTTTCCCAGATCACCACACACACACACACACACACACACACAGAATACAGTTTCAGTTGGATAAATCCTTCAAGTTGAGCTTGTTCCCCGCTCAGCCATCACCCTAAAACACACAGACGGACACATTTGGCTTGGTAAACGTGTCTCGAGACATGACCTTTTTTGAAAGATTACTTGAGGCACGTGATGGAATCAGACACTACCACCCTCCAGACTTCCTACCGCTGCTTCCTCCACCTCCCCTTATCCTACAGTAGTCCTGTCTGCTTGCCCTTCCTTCCCTCCTAAACATCCTCTGACGTTCGCTGGGAAGTTTTTAAGCTGCTGTTTTCCCTTCTCGGTGAGAAAAACACAAGTGAGTAGGTTAGCTGGGGGGGGTCTTTGCTCGAGCGGGTGCACAGTGAAGCCTGTAAGGTCGGCCAGTTCCCGCGTCAAGAGGAAAGGATCAACCTTTTCATGGACACTGATTCTGTCTCTGTCTCTGTCTCTCTCTCACTCTCTCTCTCTCTCTCACTCACACACACACACATACAGAACTGACACCGTGTCTGGCAGTCTCAGCCTGTTGACCCTAAGCCACCAGAGGTCAAAAAGCAATTACCAACTTTGGTGGCCCCCCCCGCTGTGCCTCTGGTACCACCAGTGCAGCAGTCCCACCACCCACATGATAACCTCTCTGACAGTCTGACACCGCCTCACCCGCACATTTGCATTGTGGGCGAGAAAGTCCCCCACCGGAAAGCATGCCACCACCTCTGACCTTTGACCCCAATACAGGAAACAAATGGTGCTCGATGTCAGCATGTTCAGCGTCTGTGTTTTTGATACACAGATCTTTCTACAGACATATCTAATTATGAGAATTTTAACGTGCATATTTATTTTTAATGAAGACTTTCTAAAGTTACAGAAAGTTATTTTTAAATAAGTCGATGATCCTGTTAAATTGACAAACCCTTTGTTTCCAACTGTTAGGTAATGTTACAAAAATAGATGTATTTTTATTGAATGGATTGTTGAATCCATGCTTATTTGGCCCATTTTTGACTGAAAGGGGCTGAATTGGGGGAAAAAAAAAAAAAAGTTAGATTAATAGACATGATATTTCAGAGCCCAAATATGTATACTTTGTGGTTACTGGTGAACACATATTCACACTGCACACATACAAATACCTCCAGATGTGCAGAAGATGTTCCACACTGACAGAAATGCAGCTACAGTTTACACAATGTAGTTGAGAGTATTCTGTGGTTGCAACATTTGTACCAGGAATCATTTTAATGGTAGCCAGCAGAGCTTCAGACCCTGAATGTGAATCCATTATCACTTGTATCCCCCAACTTTGCAACCAGTCTCCATTCACTCTTGTTACAGTGAGATAATAGCACACCGTCTTGCTTTTCAGGATGGCATCCCTTCACTTTGCCTGTCACCCTCACTGATTTGTGATCCCGTTTTAGGGTTTCACAACAAAAGAGTTATCAGACCCGCTCACCCAATTTGCTTTATCTTCCTCTCTCATTATCACTTTGTCTTCTGCTCTCACTTGTTCTCTTACCAGCACATCTGTCTCTTTTTTTGAATCCCTTTTAACTCCATCCATCCCCCCATCTCTTTTCTGATGGGACCCAGATGTCCAGCTGCTCAATAAGACCACTGCACCTCCACAAAACCTCCACAGTCATCCTATCCTCCCTTTCCCAGGCGGTGAGCTGGGCTCAGGTCCCATCAGACAAGCCTTATAATGTTGTGCAACACAAGGGAGAGCCATAAGCCTAGTTAAAAGAGGGTGAAGGACACAGGTCTGAGCCCTGATAACAGGTAGGCACCTTAATTGTTCCTGTTGGGACTTTGAAAAGGGCCCCACACAAACCAATGAACTAAAGGGTTTATTATAAACACAACTAAGGCTGATTGTGTGTTGAGGTTACATGGCCTTGCAGAAGTTGTTACATCATTTTATTTATTTATTTATTTATTTATTTATTTATTTATTTATTTATTTATTTATTTATTTATTTATTTATTTATTTATTTATTTATTTATTTATTTATTTATTTATTTATTTATTTATTTATTTATTTATTTATTTATTTATTTTTATTTATTTTATTTATTTATTTATTTATTTATTTAAAACTGTGGTCCTGTTGAGGTGCCGTAAGGCCAACTGTGCCCAAATATTAAGAGGTCTTCTACATTTATAAACAATTGATTTATCTACATTCGATTCATACTGATAACTTAGACTGGTGAGCAGTCAGGCCCTTTCTATGTTTGGCCTTCGGTGGAAAAGAAAAGTTCAGTCACTCCTCTTCTATATATTTCACTCTACTTCACAATAAAACCCTTTTTTGTGTGAAAGTTCATGAAGAACTCAGGCGTGGGACATCAATTTGACAACGATCAGCGTTGGTGTGTTCAGGATGTGAGTGCCAGGAGGAACTGGGCTTTAACATGTTTGTAACAAGAATTTCAACAGCTGGCTCATCTCAGCCTTGTGAGTTCAAAACATTTTCTGCTCATATAAGTTAAGGGAAGAAGGAAAGGAGGGAGTGAACATAGGTGGAATGAGGCAACATATAGTGCCCCAGAGGAGAGGGAGGTTAAGCAGAGCTGCCTGCACCACAGATTAATAATGAACATAGATTTGACACATCTGAGTCACAGTCAACATCTTCCTGTTGGAGTGAGAAGCACCAGGCACCAAGGAGGGAGAGGAGAGCAGCTGCCCCCTTCAGCCTCCTGTCGATCATCATGGTCTCCAGGGTGTATGAAGAGGAATGAGCAGCAATCTTAATGAGGAAATAGTCGTGAACATGAGCTTTATAAAAATAACTTGAAGCAGAATTTCATCCATTCTTCCTCTCCACCGCTTTATCAAGTTCAGAGTCATGGCGTTTAACATATTGAGACAGTTAATCTCTCACACTTACGGACTGTTTAAGGTCACCATCTAAACTCTGATGCACATTTGTAGGCTATGGGAAGAAGCCAGAGAGAATTGCATTGCAACAGGAAGAACGTGCAGCCTGGCTTGCACTCAAACTCATTGACCTCATTAAGATAAATAACGTTCTAAACACTGAATATATTGAAGAATTGGGTAAAAGTCGGTGCAAATTCATGGCAGGTCATCACTCAATCAATGAAGCTCACTATAACGTTTTGGGATTGCTTGCGGAAGCTGTTCTAGCTGGAGAAAATCCGAAAGATTTATATCACCTCTCATACTGCAAGGTGGCAGTATTAAACGCCGCTCATCCTTAACACACCTTGGAAACAGAAACGGATCGAGTTATTTGACTGCCTGTCCTTCAGGCAAGTCTTTTGTACCACTGACATTTGTCACATGTATTCACTAAAGCCCTTTGAATACAATAAACTCTGTCAATGCCCGTTGCTCTTTTATACCTGTACAAGCTGTTTCCACACATCACACATTTCTACTTAACACTTAACTCGACATCCGTGGAGAAGCTGGTGTGTCGCTCTCTGAAGAGCTACAAGTGTTCGTGTCCAAGTGGTGCAGCAAGTGTGCCAGTGTATCTGCCTGTCCTCTAATGTCACCCACTCTAAGCTCTTTGCTCAGTTGACAAGAGTTAATTACAGACCGTGACAGACAGTCGTCAGACAAAGTCCTTGATGCGTTACAGAGCCACGGGATCAGATAAAGTCTGGAGTTGGATGTGGGTGTGAAAATATCAGGGTGCTTTGAAGGGACAAAGCCACACGATGCATGGAAGTGTTTACGCTGTACAGACGCTCAGGTTGCACAGACAGGAAGTTGGGATGTTTTTCTTAACATCACCCAGAACTGAGTGATCCTCCAGGGTTCAAAGGTCACTGTTGAACTGACATAATTTAGATTTATCTCTGTCAGGCATGTAGAATAATAAAATTTAAAAACAACTACCCTCAAAAGGTATTTCTTTACACCCGATGACTGCTTCATATCCCATGAGAAGTGAGCAGAGGTATCCTGATTTATAGTTGTTCTGTACAGGAAGATCGTCTGGAGATTGCTATCCAACCTTCCACACCTGCACCCCACCACTGTGTGGCTGTTGTGTTTCGCATCAGGGGTGAGCTGTCAGAGTAACGCGCTGCGTTAAATACCACTGTGTGACACGTGAGTGAACGTGGTGCACGGGGCAGCTGTGACCTCTGAGGGACCAGAGGCTGTTAAACGGGCCTGTGATGACTCAACATTAACCTGAGGGGCTCCCCCTGTGCTCGATCTGGTAACTTTCCATTTTTAAGACATCCAGGGTGGATGAAGTTTGGCTTGGAGTCCTCTCTGCAGGCTGTTGCATAGTCAACACTGTTTCTACCTGTCTCTCGCTCTCACATGTTGGTTAATTCCAAATCAGGTGAGATTTTCAATGTAAATGGTTTTTGAAAGTAACTTTTGCTGTATTTGTCAGAGTGGGTGTGTCCACCAGGGTTTGGCTTCACTCTACTGTTTTGGTGAATCTGAGATCAGAGAGGGAGTCCACAGCCTTTCAAAGGGAAGAAGGGATTCCACCGTCCCCCCAAAAAACAAACTTTAGGGATAATTGTCGATGAAGGTTATTAAATTTTTTTTAGAAATTATCAAAATATTTTTACATTTTATTCAGATCTTTCCCCAGCATTTTAAATGATATTCCCATTATTTTTGAGTCAGAAAGAAAGATGTCAGTCCCATTACATCAACATATCTCCACATCTCATATCTACCTTCATTATAACAGAAATAACAGCAGATTATATTTACTGCAATAAAATATTGCATGTAAAATGTTGGAAGACGTTAGGCCAAAAATACTACTAAAGTTGCACAGCATGCAAAGTTGACTCAAACACCATTTTACTGAACACTCAGAACACTCTAATCACAAATTGTGATTAGAGGCTCTTATTCCATCTCGAAAAACAAAACAAAACAGTGACGACCAATAAAATGAATCACATCCTCCACGGTCTGTAAGCACATTTCACTTGATGACTCGGGTCTGTGGCAGCCTGTTTACATCTCAACACAGCTCTCTCAAACAAAGGCTCACTATGTATACACTTAACGGGCCTAAAGAGAGGGATCTCTGCAACATTTTAAAAGCTCTTTGACTGGGAGGATTGACCCTACAGGTGCTTGTTAGTGAGCACTTAAGCCAATGGTCACACACACTGAGCCTATCTATGCACAGATAATCACTCCTTGTGAACTTCAGTTGTTTCAACACACTGTAAGAGTTGCCTCAGTTACAGGTCAGAGTGTTTCCTGTCTGCCACATCTCTCTGGCACAGCTGTACTGTAATCCTGACCATCTTTGGCAGTCTGTTCCCATGTTGTACATCCCCCCCATTTGTCCTTATATAGACTGAGGCTGATGGGGGAAGAGAGGTTACTTAGGTTTTAATTTAGAAGACAATCAAGTCTTTTTTTTTTTCATGAATCAAACTGGATTCACCTCTCTCAAATTGTTGTTTTGTTACTCACACCTTTGTCCAGCCACCGGAGGTAAGGTTGTGCAATTTGAAGCTGTAATGTGAAGGGCAAGGGTCAACACCCCAAACAGAAAAAAACATTACACATTACAACTTGCTTTTGAAGAACACACCACTCAAAACAAACAGCCATAATGGGACACCGGAGACAGCTATGTGTAGTATGTCTCACTGTCTCCATGTCACCTCGATGCCAGGCATCCCTGCCCCAAACATCAATGGACAATGGTCAAGTCCCATAACAAATAAAAGTGTACCAACATCGCATTTAACCAACTTTGAATATTTTGAGCCCCTAAAAATGTCTTGCGTATTTCAGTAATACTGTCATCAACACATTTCAGTGGTCTCAAGGTCTAAACATGCTGCTCACCAGATATTTGGCACACGCGCTGGTAGTCCTCGCAGCAGTCCCTGGTTTTCTGACAGTAGGTATCGCAGTAGCACATCGTTTTTCTCTTAGTGTATTCAAAACACTCGTTATTCCGGCCGGTGCAGCAATTCGGGCTCTCTCTCTCCCTGCAGCCGGCTTCAGCCTGCTGGATGAACTCCCCGCAGAAGAACGCCAAATAGCCACAGACGACAAAACCGAGACGCGCCGAGCTCCGTGCATGCGCTCCCATGATGGATATCTTTCTGAGAGCACTTGCTCCGCACTCCCTGCCTCTGCGTTTTCTTCAGATGGCGAAATAATCTGGACGGAAATAAGGCCGTAGTTGTATTTCTATTTAAAATCTAAGTGTAACATGGTCTTGTTCAAAAGAAAGCTATGGAACTTCTGTCTGCTACACCTGATACACGAACAACTGACGCGTAAAAGTGGAGTCTTGTCCGCACAAGTTCTCCCCTATTTGTCTGTCGGACACCGCCCCTCAGAGAGACTGCTGGTTATTGGGAAAGACGCGCAGTACCCGCCTCTGTCGCTTGCTTATTTGTGAAGGTTGCGATCCCCCCCAAAAACCCAATCAGTGGATTAAATGATGTTTCGCTGAAAGGACACAAATGATCTTCTTGGAAAGATTAACCAGAAGTGCGCATTTAGAGGATCCTGCTGCATTGTGTCAGAACTGATGTCAACACTTTTATATGTGTCCAAAACAGCTATGTTCAACTGAAAATAAGTTATCACGCCAAGGGTTTCCATTACATGTAAATGTAAATTGCATATGAAACGCACGTGAACGTCTGTTAGGGTTCAGATTACAAAATCACATTCAGCACCACGGACAGCGGCGCATTCGCTTCATAATCTGTTAATAAGTAAATAAAAGAGAAAAGTGGATTGTGTCTGAATCCATTCAAAAAATGACAAGGTGTTTTCGGGCTGTAGCCATACTACGCTTCCTCGTCATCGTGTAACGCTTTACCCCCACACAGAGAAAAGACTGCCGAACAATAACATTACTCACCCTCCACTGCTTCCCAGTGAATGGAGAAAGTACATCCAATGGTCGATACTGTAAAAGCGCGCCAGAACAATCACGATCACATCCCTGGTTTAGTAAGAGGAGCACATCCACGTCTCAGTACATTATGTCATGTTTTAGAGGTCTGCTGTGTTGCATGGTGAAATAATCGCACCAGATGTTATCTTTCATGGACTCAATATTCAAGAACGCATCGGAGCGCCTGGACTCAAATCTATTCATATCTCTCCGTTATTTATTATTTATTTACTTTATTTGTTTAGTCTAAAATGGTTGAAATCCACAGCGTTGTACGTTGAAAATGAGCCGTTTTTTTTCTAAATTGTACTTCATTAAATGCATTCTATTCTCTTTCGCCTCAGATGTTCAGGACATGCCAGGAAAAGAAAAAAAAATGAGAGCCCAACTTTTTCATATTCGGAGTTCAAAGACGATCTTAAGACCTGAGCTGTGCTATTGACGTCTGTGAAGATGGTGAGAGAATTTTTGTGGGCAATTTTGGCCCAATCCAGTCTTTCCAGTCAACGAGGGGAAGAGAGTGAGTGATGACGTTAGGATGAAGGGGAGTTGGTGGACGCTTTGACGCTGCTCATAAAGCCTTATTGTGCAAATATGAAGCCACAGGAGGCGTCACTCATCAGTGTGTGTGTGTGTGAGAGAGAGAGAGAGAGAGAGAGAGAGAGAGAGAGAGAGAGAGAGAGAGAGAGAGAGAGAGAGAGAGAGAGAGAGAGAGAGAGAGAGAGAGAGAGAGAGAGAGAGAGAGAGAGAGAGAGAGAGAGAGAGAGAGAGAGAGAGAGAGAGAGAGAGAGAGAGAGAGAGAGAGAGAGAGAGAGAGAGAGAGAGACTACCGGTTAGTTTTATCCTACTGATGATGTGTTGTTGCAATAGTAATGCAACTGCGACTTTGTGTGTTAAAGACTAACACACACAGTCATCGGTTCGTCGCTAACCCATGACTTTGAACAAGCGCTCCCTCTAGAGTGTAAAATGAGCTTTGCAGAATATGTTGCGTTTTCAATGAGTAATCCATAGATTAGACATGTGAAAAGTGAAATGTTATCGTCTGAGCTCATCAAACATCGAGTTGCAACAATGATTTGATTCCATTAACAATCATTCTTCTACAGGTTTATTAGATATGTGAAAAAATATATAATCTATACCTTGATATAAGTAAATGTACCATTAATCTCTTTTTCTTCAAAAGTTCAGACGATGAAATGTGCTCCGGTACAAAGGTCAAAAGTATCATTTATATTTCACTTTCTGAACAAACTGTACCTTTGAAAGGTAACTGTTTTGGTAGAAATAGGTGTGATGGTTTCTCTGTAAATCTGGAATTAATGAGTCAATATTGAGAGGATTAGCAGCAGAAAGTACTGCATTCATATATAATCAGCAAAAGAAAAATTTGTAAACATTCAGACACTTAAATGTACTTAAGTGCAATAATGTTACTTTATGATGAAGTAAAAATAATCTGTGACCTGCACTGGAGCTGAACCTAAAGCAGCCTTGTTCATCGTACACTGTGCAATCATTTTGGAGTCTGACAGTTGTAGTGATGCTAAACGTCTCAATGCATTTATATCTCAATAACACATGTGCAAAACCGCAGTACATTTCTTTCAATTCCCCATTCAGGCCAAAATGTCCACTACATGTCATCCTTACTCCCTCCGTCTGCACTGTGCATTCCTTTGCACAACAAAACATTGAGGCACCAGGGATCTGAAGTGTGTGAGGGTGAACCCAAGTGAAAATGACGGAGAGATGGATAGTTAATTCACCCAACATGAACATCAGCCAAAACTGGAACAATGGGTTCCCTGTCCAGTCCCCTCCTCCCCACCTGCCCCCCATGGATTGTCCTAACATGATCTGTTGAAACCCAAGGGGCAGAATAACAGTGGAATGAGGGAGGGTGGAAACAAGACAGTTTGCACAGTTTCAGATGCTTTTTTTTTTTTAATAGGTTTTTGTCATCATCCCTACATTAAGCACCAACAAGTAGAGGGGGACATGTTTATTGCACGAGCCTCATCGTAGTGAAACACAGTGTCATACACCCATACATACACAGCATTGGAATACATTAGTTTACAGTCACAGAAAATGGTCTCTTAGGGATTTGGCAGTAAATGTATTGTATAATGAAAGAGAAAAAAAAAATCCATCAGCTTTTTAATACAATCATCACAGTGACGCTTCTGGATTATGGCTACTTTCATATCGCGGGTGATGTCAAAGAAGACAAGGAAGAATGGAGAGATAACATACCCCTGTGATGACAAAAGATCAGATTCAAATATATGAGACGTCTTCTCCTGAAGCGTTTAGCAAAAGGCACGTGAGCGAAAAGCAAAACCCTGAATAAAACATGACACTGAAAATGAATGTGAGCAGATTAAGTACTTCGCTCATTCGCTTTACTGACGATGAAGAAAATATCTGTATTGGCACATCACTAATTTGACATCTAGGACTAAACAGGAATGTATGTGTGTGTACTTGTCTATTTTTATTAATTTTTTTATCATCATTTGCTTGAATTCGGATTTATTGTGTCGATCAGTAGATTGGGTCCAAACTACCAGGTAGGGAAGCTTTGTTGTACAAATTATACATCATGTAGGCACGAGAATAAAATTATTTCAATCTGCTCTTTATGTAAATGAGAGATAGATAAGCATGGAGTGGCAGGCGTTTGGTGTGACATGACCCAATGAACAGGCAGGCTTTAGCTGAAATGGAGGTGGAGGTCATATGAACCTTCATCTCAGCATCATTAAATCAATTAGACTCACAGCGAAATACGGCAATTCATTAATTTTCTAGTATCATAGAAAATACTCTTACATCTGATTACAGAGAAAACCCCAACAAAAGTGACATGGATTAACAGCAATAGTTTCTCAACTACTTATTAGACATTCAACTTTTTAATGAATAACTATCTAACATACATCACAATATAAATCTTATTCATATATTATTTGCTCGTCAAAGTCATTTCCGCCTTCTTTCTGCAAATAGGCTTTCATTGCAAATTACGTTTGGCATTTTGCACATAAAACATACCTCACAATACACTATAAACCTGACAATAATCTGAATTAGACTCTACACTGCATAAAAATAATCGGCATACCGTAAGTGTAAAATCAAAATAATTAAAGGCCGAGCTATGGAAGTTGCAGCAGCTGCATGGGAATGTAAACTGTTAGCTGCAGTTTGGCTCCTCTGGGTTTAACATCATTTTCAGGCACAAGAACAAACATAGAACAGTCACTGAAACTCAAGAAAATTAAATCTGCAAACTTGCAGTAGTCATCAGCCATCAGCTGGTAATGAGGAGACGGTATCTTCTTCACGAGAGGGTGTTTTACAAAGCAGGCTTATAAAACCAGTGAGCCAGGTAATGTGTTCACATTTAGAAAGTGATGAGTTATCTCAAGATACAATTTTTAAATTCCTACAATTACTTGCCTAACTTTATAATATAATCCCACTTTGTGAAAGACCCGTGGCTCTTAGCTTCCACTGCTGCTGTGCACATATAGGCGACATGTTCACTGCGATCATTGTGAGGCTCTCATTCTTTTCTGAAGCCTCTAGTGTGAGATCTCTGGCTTCCTGGTCTGCGTACGACGCAGATCTCAGCTCATCTCTCTGTGTCACAGCCACAGAAAGTACAATGAACTCAGGTCTGTACACGGCGCCGCCCCCTCTGGTCACCCAGCAGCTCATTCCGTCTTCCAGACAGTATTCAGGACCTTCACAACCTCCTCATAGATGATGAAAACTATAGCCACGTCGAGACACACACGGCCCAGCCGGGGAACCGTCCCTTTGTAGAAACTAGAGAAAAACAACAACAGTTTGCTCTCAAGAAAAAGTTCCTAAAGATTTCTTGATGAACATAAAATAAATGATATGTTACTTTTACAGCTAAAAGAGTAGAACTTGTGAGCCGAGTAAGAAATAAAGTTAGCTTGTGTTTGAATGGATCACAATCTACAATGTATTAAAACTATAAACCAAAGGTATGCTAAACCATCCATGTAACTTCTATAACTTAAGGTTGCAGATGTCTGGAGCTGATCGCGGCTGACTAGAGGTGAAGGCATGGTGCACTGTGGACACGTCTAAAGTCCATCACCCTGAGAGACAGACAATCACAAATATTGTATTGGTTTTTATGTTGGTTTTTTATTTTTTATTTTGTGAGGTGACCATGAGTTGTGTGAAAAGGTGCCTATAAATAAAATGTATCATTATTATTATTAAATACTTACAATCACACCAATTAACTTCAGACGCATTGTTTTTTGGACTGTGAGAGGAATCAGGACTAACCTAAGCAAAGGTTCCCCACAAAAAGACCCTCAGGACTAAACTATTCAACAAAAAAACAAACCAAAAAACAAGTGTACTTACGCTGCCAAGCCTTCATATCTCAGGATCTTCGTGGCACAATCCAGTGTGCTTTTATATTTATGTGCTTCCAGACCCTTGAGAGAGACATTAAAAGCACTGTTACATCTGATTGACGGCATTACAGCACAGCTGGAGGCTTTAAAGTTCAACCAACAAATGAATCACCTGCATCCTTGTCTTTATGACATCTAGTGGAGTGTTTCCAAACACACTGGCGGCTCCTGCAACGGCTCCAAAGACTCCCGTCACTAAGGGGTTGATGTGCTTGTTGGGGTCATCACCTAGTGACAGGGACAACATGTGAGTCAGTGAGAGTATAAGTTATGAATGATGGGTTCACAATTAGTCCTGAACACATGAGCAGAGCGGGCACTTCCTGAAACGCGGCAGGCAGGTTGCCAAACTTTTGGACCTCAGATAAAGACTGTGTCCTCATTCCATACAATGTACAGTACAAATATACTCTTTGTTCAAGTCATAGTTTTATTCTGCGTCCTCATTCCACACCGTACGCTCTCAGGACTTCAAATCAGCACACAAAAGAGCAAAAGCAGGCTCCCAGACCCCCGGTAGGCTTGATTACATATGTTTTATAATAGTGACGGACAAAAGCAAACAGTGTGTTTTCCTGCAGACTGACCTTTGTACCAGTTTTTGAGAGAGGTCATAACATAGAAGCGGATCGCCTGGTTGGAGCCTTGTTTGAGCACCGTCGCAGTCAAGCCTTGATACGTCCCCCTTAAACCTGTTCAGGCAGGAAGAAATTGGGTCGATCGGAAGAAGTTCTCTCGTGTGTTTAAAGTTAACAGCATCCTGGATGACACAGAGCACCAGGCAAGATGTTCTCACTGCCGCATTACCCTGTGCAACCACTAGATGTCAGGTGAGTGACATGCACGTGAGGAGACCTTTTACCTTGAGCTTTGACTATCTCTCTGACTCCATGGAAGAAGCCCTTGTATTTGGGTTTGGCTGAAGTCTGGTCGTGAATGAATTTAACCTTGGAAGATTAAAAAAGAAGAAGAAGAAGAAGAAGAAGAACATGGAGACAATCATCCAGAGTGAAATATGTTGCTTTTCTGGGAATAATGGCAAATAACAGAGATAAAACGGCACAGATGTGTACTGTAGCTCTCCTTTAAGGACACAGGGATCAGTTAATGTACAAGGATACAGTGTTAGACGGCTTTACGACAAATATTACGAGTTGTAACTAACACTCTCACTGGCAATATGCTTTGCGTGCATAATTGGTGATGCAGTGACAGAGTAACAAATGTTTCACTCGTTATATTAAAGTGAGCCCTCTGTACCTGACGCATGATACTAATTATCAAAGATATTTACGAACGCATATCTGACGTCAGAGGTCAGTTGTGACGGACCTTTACAGTTTCCATGGGGCAGACCACCAACACAGCCTCCATGACCCCCGCCCCGAGCCCACACAGCAGCCCTCTGGTGCTGTCCAGCCGGCCAGACTCATCCTTGGCGCGATTACTGAGGAACTCAAACACACCGAACCTGAGCAGAAGGAGAGAATCAGCTGTGAATTATGAGAAGTGTAAATCAGATGAAAGTTAAATCCACAATCTTGATTTAATTAATAAAGCTATGTATTGGTATACTTTAATCAAGATAATCAAGGAAATTAACCATTTACAATTATGTAAAGAGGCATTTTGTGAACTTGCTGTAAACGTGCTGTTCATTGATGTTCACCATCCAACATGACTTAGCTTGAGTTATTTTGCAAATAAGACTGGGTAAATGATGTGCAAAGCTGGTTGAGACATACCCCAAAAGACTGGTGGCGCAACAAAGCATCGACTCAAAATAGTTTTGCACGCCACACCTTATTTGTAAAAAAGAAAAATGTAAACCCATGTAACATCTTTCTTCCACGTCACAATTATGTGGCACGTTGTGTTGGTCTATCACCTAAAATCCAAAATACATTTACATTTGTGATTTAATGCATCAAAATGTGGGAAAAATCAAAAGGCATGAATGCTTTTCCAATTCCAGGGCATAGTGTTTATTTTTGTTTGTTGTTTTTTTTGTATTTTAGTTATATAAATATATCTTCTTTACTGTAGTAGCATTTCACTCTTCAATCAAATCAAACAATTCTTCAATAAGGCTTAATAGTTTTATGTCCCACTTTATTTGTGTTTTGATTAATCATTGTCATTATGAATTTGCTCTTACATGTAGGTATATAGCACAGTGTATTTGTGTGTCAGTGAATGTGTGTGTGCGTGTGTGTGTGTGTGTGTACTCTATGTGCACATGTATTTGTGTCTATGTGTAAGTGTGCATTTGTTTTACTAACAAGAAAAGTGCTGTGTAGTTGAAGAGTAATTGGCTCCCCATCATTTCACACTATATTAAACTTAAAGTGTATGCTTCATAAAAACATTGACGTGAACATTAAAAAAAAAAGAAGGTAAAAACCAAGTCCTCTCTGGAAATATAATGAGGTTCTATGGACCAAATATGAAAAGGTGTTTAATAAATGTCTGCAGAAAACAGGAAGGCTGAGGAGGACGTTTGAACAGAGATGAAATTGTTTTTTGTTTTTTTTCCCTGTTATTCAGATTCACCGAAACTTTTTTCAAGCTCAGACGTTTTTGTGAGCCCAAACTGCTGAAAGTGCACATCGTGTCGAAGGCTGTTACTTTATTGTCCTGCTTGCTTCCTCATTAAAAGATGCTGCAATAAATGCCGACTCTCCATAATCAACGGAAGACCAGCAGCAGCTGCCATTGGACGCCGGCCGGAGGAGAAAGAGAGGTGTGGTCTGTATCTCTGCAATCACTAAATGTTGTGCCAGCCAGTCCTTTACAAGAAAGGTTATTTATAGATGAAATTGAATTGTGGTGACGGCAGGACACTGTCCGGTACATTTAGCAAAGAGGCGGGGGAGGACAGACACAGAGTCTTGATGAATGACTCGTTTTCTTCTGTCTTTTATGCGTCTGTCTGAGCCGTGGAGCCACTACCCGTCGTCACAGGTCTGACGAAATTCATCTCTCACACTTGGCTCCAGTGGTTTTAGTTTCCTTCCCCATCTGCTTTCATATTGCTGGATTTTTTTTCTTTCCTCTCTGCTCATTAACCTTCTACATCTGTTCCTCTGCTTCGCTCCTCACACACATTCAGTTTTGCTTTGAGAGTCAGGCTCCTCACAGTTATTGGATTTCTGCTGTCAAGCAGGTCGACACTATGAACCATTATAATTTAATCTTTCTTCCAGTAATGCCGAAACACCAACTTCTAGCTGCATAAAGTAAAAAATAAGGTGTTATTCCACGTAACGAGCTCAGACTGCTCCGAGATGGCAGAGCGCTTAATGATTAACTCTGTGAAACAAATGCTATTCATTAAAGGCTGTCAGAGAGAAATATGGCACTTGTCAAGAGCTCCTTCGTCAATCCACCCCCCCCCCCTAAATCCCCCTTTCCACTTAAGAAGAGGACTAAAGTTTTCAGTGACAATACGACATCTTTTGGCCGACATCCACAGTGAGGAACGCGTCATACACGACGGTGGAGTGGTGGCCAATCTTCATTAGTGGGACTTTCTACAAGGTCGGCCCTTCAGCCGAGGAGAGACGGTGAGGAGGAGGTGAAGAGATTGCACTGGAGGGAAAACGGTGAAGAAGAAGGGATTGAAGAGATTGGAAAGAAGGCAAAGAAGGACGCTGATTGGGATGAAGGGTTAAGTGAAGGAAAAGGTAAAAAGGTTCTTCTTCGTGTGTCTCTGATACTTCCCTGACAACCCTCCAGCATACTGTGGCGCATAATGGTGCACAGGCAATCAGTTAATGGGATGGGGGGGGAGTGAGAGGGCTTCGGGGGGGGAGGGAGGGAGGGTGGAGAAGCGACAAAACAGGGGACGGGGAAAGGATGGAGGAAATACGGAGGAAACGGATCGAAAACAGACTTACGCCAAGCAGTGGCGAACATAAAAAGCTCCATAAATCAAAACTATCTCACTCCCTATTTCCATCTCTCCATCACGTTCCTTCTTTTTAATCATGCTGTCCCTTCGCTGCTGTATCACTGAAGTCTGTGGGTTTCGAGCCTTTAGTTTAAGGGAAATAAATCTACTTAAATATCAATACATTTCAGAATAGAAGAGTAGAAAATGCACCCATTAGTCACCTGTTTACATACTGTTTTATGAATAATGTCGCCAGTAATCATTTTTTGAAATGGAAAGAGTGGAAAATATAGTACATGGCACAATACAAAATCATAAAAGCACTAAAAGCAACCAAGCAAACCTTTTCCTCCGACATGCTGTATCCCCTCATAGAAAATCTGCCTCTGAATTGACACAAAACATTTTAGTCTCCCCGTTGAACTGTTCCTGAAGAGTGACACACACACACACACACACACACACACACACACACACACACACACACACACACACACACACACACACACACACACACACACACACACACACACACACACACACACCCCACCCAGTACCAGGGCTTCAACACAAGTCCCTCTCTCTGTGCCCCCTTTGAGACCCTGCCTGACTTTGAGTGGCATCTTTGCTCCGCTTGGCTGGGCCTGTCTATCCGTCCAACAGAAAACCCTCCAGCATCACACACACACACGCATACAGAAGACAGACAGACAGACAGACAGACACACACACACCCAAAGATGACATGCAAAAAAAAACAAACAATGAAAACATCCAGGGTTTGTGCACTGTGTGGATGTGTGTGTACATGGGCAAGTGTGTGCATGTGCACAAGCTACACTGTGCACACTTGTCTGGAGATAAATGTCACAGCTGGGAAAGAATAACATAATTATACTGAAGGCTAGTGTGGCATTTATGCCTGGCCTTGTGGGTAATGGACTAGAATAATTGGAGTGTGTGAGTTAGTGGTTCCAGGTAGAATACTACAATGACTTGAGCTAAATGTCCATTTTATATGATGGTGCTTTGCCACACACACACACACACACACACACACACACACACACACACACACACACACACACACACACACACACACACACACACACACACACACACACACACACACACACACACACACACACACACACACACACACACACACACACACACACACACACACACACACACACCTCCTTTTGAAATGACCAGAATAAACTGAATGAGATACCAAATATAAAACACACTTATGAAGGATTTGGTATTCATTCAGCCATTTACTGTTTCTGTTTCTGTAAGAATCGCCATTCTTTGACTTGAGTCGATGCATTAATGATGCACACACGCTTACCTGACTGCAGACTTGGGAATGGATCCATATAGGAGCGAGCTAAGTCCTCTGTACAGTCCTCTAGCACCATGACTCTGGACTGTCTGCTTAACACAGTCACCTGTAGGAAGACACACACACACATTTTCAGGGACCAACAGCCTTTGTAAAGGTTTGTGAGAGTAATAATCCTTTAGAGAATAATTAAGAATGCATCCAATATTACATGTGACACATCTGTTGATGGTTGATCAGCAACACCACAAACTTCACAACAGTGACCAGCGACGGCGTGTTACCCTTATCAGTTATATGGTAAGACGGGTAAGTTGGACCACAGGCTTGTTTACTCAAAACTTTGTACTTGCTTCTGACTCTTGGAGACATCGGTCCAGCAATCTGTGGGTTTTTTTTTCTTTTTTCTTTTGCTGTCAAGCCAAACGCACAAGTGAGCAACGGAAAGCAACAGCTGTCTGGAGTGCTCATTAGCGTGGTCTCCAATCCTCTGAGCCGCGGCTCATATTAACACATCCTGGTTGTGTTTGCGTACACTGGCACGCATCTACGGAGAGTGCGCGTGTGTGCATTGGTCTGTTCTAAGTCACATAAACAAGCACAGTGACAGCCTGCCAGAATCACTAATGTACCTGAGGATGATGGGTAATTAGATAATGAGCTCCGGAGAGAGATGGGAGATAGATGGATAGATGGGTAGATGGGTAGATGGATGGATGGATGGATGGATGGATGGATGGATGGATGGATGGATGGATGGATAGATGGATGGATAGATGGATAGATGGATAGATGGATAGATGGATAGATGGATAGATGGATAGATGGATAGATGGATAGATGGATAGATAGATAGATAGATAGATAGATAGATAGATAGATAGAAGCAGAGAGACAAAAGCCCACAAAGTTAAAGTATAAATATTTCTTAACTAATTCCATTCAAATTTATATATAGAATATATGAAAAAATATACATGTTTTTTTTTTTCCGAGAAAACCACAAGGAATTCTAATTAATTAATAGCAGGTTATATTAGCAGCATAGTTTAAAAAAATGTTCACAGAGATTTGATACTCACCTATTCCTCTAAATTTTGGCGGATTGGCCTTTTCATCCAGCTGCAACTGAGTCTTCACGTACTCTGTGGGGAAGGTGATGCAGATTTCGATGCCACCTGCAATTCCACCTATAAAACCAGAGAGCCAGTGTAATTAGTCAATATTTCAGTAAAGGTACGTGGAAAGATGCAAAAAACTGAGGAAGTGCATGAAAAAGAGAAGTGAAGATGGAAAATCAACAGACAGGGTGATGTGTTAACATGCCTGAATTTGGCCAGTCATACTGCATCTATATATCTACAGCTTTACTGGGCGACGCTCAGCCTCGGCAGCCCTCTCTCATGAATTGAACTGAGGAGGCACCATTACATCATGGATCATCACAGTGACTCCACAAATGGCTTTCAGTCCATAAACATTAAAACCACTGCTGCCAAGGGAGGAAGACTAACGAGCCGAGCAAGTATGAATCAAATGCTCCTGCTACAGTTGAACTAGGCTAAAGAAGGTTACATGAGGACATTTAGATGTGTTTTGAATGTCCATAGCTCGCCTTCAGTCCACATTGGCAAATAAGAAAACGTGAAATAAAACTGGTGAATGAACGCTTCTTTCTTTCAGGGTTCTACAGCTGATTAGTAGAGTGTTTGAGGACCAGCGTCCAAAACACAAAGCTAATGCTCAACACAGATAAGTCACGATGAGTGGAGGAGGGATGGAGAGAGGCCTGACATTAATTAAATTATCCAGCCAGCCTTCAGGGAGGGGCTCCATTACCCAGGCCAAGACCCTCCATTACCTCAATGACACAGACTCACACATTGCACACTGCGCATAGGAGGAAACACACACACACACACACACACACACACACAAACATCAACTGGAGACAGATCCCCGCAGAAGCCTTATTATTATAATTTTTTCTACTGAATTAAATGTGCACTTGCAAAATGACGTGCTGGAGGTTTGTGGCAGCCTGGCAGGTGAGGCACGGACTTGTTCACTTTAAACACAAGGACATTTCACTGGTACACTTCATGTGTCGCCCCTGCTGACCTTTATCACAGTGACACCTTTAAGTATCACCTCCACCACAGATAAAAACATAGAAATAACTCACAACCAAAGTGGATGGGCCCTGAACGTTTCCATATACACTAACAAAGAATGCAGGGAAAAGGTTGTACACACAAAACGAAAAGATGCGTCAAAGTCCTACAAAGTGTTTTCAATGGAAAAATCTCAATAATTCTAAACTTAATGCTAAAGCCAAGTCTTGGTAAATTTCCAAAGGGGCAAAACATAGAGAGATCACCACGAGCACAAAGAAGTAAGTTTTCTAATCCTGCCGGAGTAATAAGTAAACGTGAACCAGCTGAGAAGTAACAGGAATCACATGATCCGTACTAATGCTCCATTCCAGCCTTCTCAGTGGGTCAGTGTGTCTTTAGAAAGCAACAATAAGGCTCATTCATCTGTTTTCTGCCACAACGCTGCAAAGTGAAAACTAACCAGCAGTCCGTCAGAGGAAGCGGCTCAGCAACAGACACAAACACGCCATCAATCTTCATCACACAGCGACCAGGCAAGGGAGGCCAGCTTGTTTGTCTTCTACTCCATTTTGCAGACTACGTCGAAATCAAACACACACACACGTACACACACATGCACACACATGTACACACATGTATTTGGACTCCCAGTTACAGATGACATCCTAAATGACTCCTGTGCAGCTGCCAAACACGGGTTAAATGAACAAAATGGCCATTAATCTTTATCTTCACAGTCCCCTCACCTCTCCCGTCCCTATTTTTTCCCTCAGCTGCATTTCCCTTCCTCTCTCCTCATACTCCAACTACTACTCTTCTCCACTCTGTGTCATAAAATCAATGCAATCACATAGATCTCTGACGCTTACTTCGTACACAGCCAGAAATTGAAATGACACTTGAGTGATATCCTGAACCTAAAGATGGTATAAAAAAAAACAAAAAAAAAACAAAAAAAACGCAGTGGCTGATACAAATCGGCTCTTAAAGACCTGGAATTTCCACAAGCTAAGCAGCCGTTTCATAAATCAGACTGAAATTGCCTGAGTAAATGTACTGGTTAAAGGTTCTGCTGTCACACCCTGGCCAGACAAGATAAAATGTGTACCTTAAATCAACACCCCTTTGGACTTCACAGCAGCGTTCTGGCTGACGTTGTTGCCATGCCTTGCATAGCCAAAAGTATGGGGAGAAAACCTGATCATTATCCGAATGCAGCTGTGGAGCACTGGAACACCAGAAGCTGCACAGAGATAATACTTGTCTGGGGAATTTACCGCTGCAAACATAGAGCCCGGGTACACAGATTTGCTTCTGTTTAGCAAAACAACATACGTGGGGTGGGAACCAATGTGCTGTAATTAGGCCCAGGGTGTCGTTTGTCGTCGAGTTTATTCCAGATTCAGTCTGAACCCAACTGGAACCAGATCTATGAGGCAAGTGTTAACATGAAAACCAGATCTGCTGGTGATGTCAGGATAGAAATGACTCAGATTTGTACTTTTTGCCAGTTGTTGGTTGTAAGGCAGTGGAAAGAAGATCATCATGTAATCCGGAGGTTTGAACCAGGACTCCACCTACCGAGGTGTTTATCCTTGGGCAAAACACGGAAAACCAAAATTGCTTTTGATAGAGGCCTTGCACTCTGCATTGCTGCTCCGTCATCACTGTGATATGGGCGGAGATGCAGGCGGATGTTTGTGTAGTGCCTGAACGGACGTCTATGAGTAACGGCACAGGTCGCAGATCATTGAAAGATTTGAAACAAGCAGCTGTTAGTTAACATTAAATCAATTTTCTGTTCATTCCAGAAGAATTTGTTTTTTTTACTTTTTGTTTTCTAATATATTTTAACACAAATTACAAACCAGCATAACTTTTTACTGTTTACATGATGACTTGAATTATCTGACAATATTTTCCACTGTGCATGGAAACCGGCTCACTCTAATGTTTACGTTATCTAAAGGTTGCGTCAGACTAACAATCTTTTGGGATATTTGTGTGTACGATAAGTGTGTTTGTCATAAAATCAGCATTCAAGCTTTGATGCAAAACGCTCATTATTTCCGATGCACTTCTATTCAAATACCGACCCTTGTGTTTAGATTCTCTGGAGGCCTGACAATATAAGGGAGTATGAGGGAGGGGGGGAAATATGATTATGGCCATATCTCCAGTCCAAATGGAGAACATCGCCAGAGGACACATGCACTTCAAACATGAGGTGTCCTATTAATACAGAAGCAATATTTTTCTTTGCCTCGCTTGAAAGATGAAAAGAATTATTCATCTGACGTCTGGCCTTTTAGGCTTCCTCTGTCCTGAACAACACTCCCTAATTCCCCATTGATGTTTAATTACGAGAGGATGTTGATTAATTTTACATGGGAACGAGCTTTAATTGCTCGGGAGCCCGCAGCATGCAGAACGTACAGTGATTTACATGAGCAACACGAATACACACAAGTTGTTTAGACAGTGTGTACAGCGGGAAACAACTCCAAGACTTTTTTTTTTGTTTTTTTACAGCTCAGGGATAAAAGTAGCATGTTTAGAGTAATGGCCAGTAAGAAATGAATTATAGTTCCCTTTACCTGACTCAGTGTGATTATGAGATTGTGGCGTCATAGTATTTAGTTATGGGTGTTTAATTAAAAAAAAAATGTATTCCAATACAATGATATTGAAGATGGTCTTTTCGCAGGGTTTGTGGCGATCGAAACAATTCATCGACAGCTTGAACGTTGGTGAGCGAAGAGGTTATGAATGCCTGCGTCATAGTGTTTTTCAGTTTGGAGGAGCAATTTTCAGGTTAAAAAATTCTCTACACACTGCCTCCTCAGGACTAAATGCCTGAGAAAGGTTAGTGAATTATAACGCCACATAAAGCAGCAGGTAAAGAGTCAGATATTTCCCTCGGGCATAAAGAGCTGCTGCTAACAGGAAGAAAAAAAAAAGATTGTTTTTAGTGAACCATTTTTCAAGCAGAAAATGTCAGAGTGATTCCAAATCTAACAGGGTAATTATACTTGAAAACTCATTAACCTGCTGTGATTACATAACTTTTGGCAAAATATTGTAGCAACATTTTCACTGAGTGATTATCTCAGACAATTTTCAAGTCTCTGCAAATTAATTTTTAAACTGTGATATGGATGAAACTGTGTGGCTGCCAATTTAAAAGACAAGCAATCAGTTTTATATGGGATCCTTAAATTTCCTAAATCATAAAATAGCAGGACAAATAAATTACTAATATATTCAACAACATAATGAAAATTAATGTGCGATATCAAGCTGAACTTCCTTCAGATCTATAGTTTTGTTGTCGTTTTGTTTTTTAAATCACAGCACTAATTGGCTTTGCTGCTGTTTGTTTGTTTGTGTGTGAGGGAGCGCGACACCTACATCTAGCTGACAAGCTGTTATGGTGGGGGTTGGATGGAGGAGTGCACTGTGATTTATGATCCGGCCTCCTGCTCCTGCAGGTCTGCGAGCGGCGGGGACAGTGAATGGAAGTAGACTGTGTGCGTTGGCTGTGACGTGAGGAAACGGGGAGTAAGCCACAGTTTGACGAGTCCTCTGAGCCTGTGAGGAGACAGCCACTCAGAAAAAAAAAAAAAAAACCCTAACCAGCTGCCCCAGGGCTGGAGAGGGAGGAGGGGGAGGAGGAGGGGGAGGAGGAGGGGGGGGTCGAAGAAATGAAAAGAAAGAAAATCGTGACAAAAAAAAACGAGCTTGTCAGAGAAAAACTTCATCTATCATGTGATCTTTTCTACTTTTTTTTTTTTTAAATAGTTGTCCACATTGCCTCTCCTCTGAATCCAGGTTTTGCGGTGCAGAAAGCTGCTACAATGTATGAAAGCATATCAGCACCAGGCCCATTTAGACCACTCGCTCTCCCTCAGGCCACGCACGGATAAAATTCTCCCTCCTCCGTGTCTCAACTTCCCGTCGTCACGAGTGGCGGTTGAGAGGGGACCTAAAGAAACCAACGGGAGCAGAAAGAAAACCATGCCTCCCTCCTCCAAGCCACAGTCTATGTGGGCTCTCTGAGCCATTAAGCTTTGACCTTCCACTTCTTGCTTTGTCTAGTTAAAGCCTTCAGGCGCGTACAAGTGACTCTCTTCCGTCTACACAGAGGCATACTGCAAAATGTAACAGAAGCGTCGAGAGCAGCGTTACGTCAAGAGAGGCATCGGTTGGATTTATGAACGGAGCAGACTTTGCATCCCCGACAGTGTTAAACCATCGGCTGTGGCTTTTGATGGACAGTCGCCGAGGTCGGACTCAAAACATCCAGTTCATTTGTGGCCGAGTCACCCCAGTGGCCCGGCGGCACGCTGTCATCTCTAAAAGACAGTGATCAAGCACAGGATTTGCCAGGAAGAAGAAGAAACTCAGAAGGTTAGATTTAATCATGCAATTGCTGCAGAACTGGATAGACCGGCCTGACACAAGCTAAACGGCTCCTCGGAGGGAGCAGGCTGCAACACTGGGCCACATCCAGTCAATCAGGCTGCTCAGGACTGATGGGAACACGCTCTCATAGCAGCTACCTCACCATTTTTCAGAAGCTGACAAGCCAACATGAGTCCGGAGACGATTTTTCCCTCCTCCTTTTGCTCTCTCTCTTTTTTTTTCTTTTTTTTTTTAAACACAGAGTCAATAACTCCACAATTAAATCCGCATCTGCTTTAAATTGTATTATTGAATTTGAGTCTTTTATTTTTTGCTCTACTCATCAAAAGCACTAAGACAAAAGTGGATGGCCTTCAAAGCATGTCAAAGTGTTATATTTATGTCAATCAAGCCTATTTGAAGATGAATCATACTCACAGGGTATTTGGAAATGTGCGATTTTGGAATAAATACACAAACATGGCTTGGCCTGCAGAAGGTCTTGAAATGAAAACCAAAACCATTTGGGAAATAAGTAACACAACTGAAAACAAGAATACAAGCAGAATGGATAACACAATCAGACCCACCCTCATTGTAAAAATGTCTGTTTCAAATTCCTGCTGCGTGTTACTGTGTTTTCAGGGCCATGATGCTTGTATTGTGCAATACGTTCTCAAGCCAAACCCATAAGTGATTTAACTCAGACTTCAAACAACATACACTGAATTGATTAATCAATTATCTGACTTTTCAAGTGAAAAACTGCACCTTTAATTCTTAAATCTAAGTATTTGATGCCACTCTTTCATTTTTAACATTTACACGCGAATCTAGGCATCGGTTATTTAAAGAGAGCACTCGGGAAAGGAATTCAAATAACTGTGCTTCTCCGGGTTTTCGTTGTTTTTAATTTTCAATCAAAAGGAAATAAATTCTGAACTATGAAATATTCAGCACATAACGGTTGCCAGAGCACAAGAATGAAATCAGTGTGAGTGCTGCCAAATATCAGCATGCAGCCCTAATACAGGAGCACCTCGGAGAGGCTCTTCATCAGGCAGAGCTGCCGCAGCCTCATCACCGTCACACATGGAGGTGTAGGGCTTAAGCAGGAGGGGGCAACAGGGAGAGGAGGGTGAAAAGTTTATTTTTCCCCCTATTTTTTTTCAAGTGATGATTTGACAAAACATATGTCACACAAACATAAATGAAGTGGTGCTGAATGAGGATTCATGTAATGAATGTGTCATCATGTCGTTTGTTTCAGTCTTCAAGATAGGCAAACTGGTGAAGTCTGGTTAGTTGTGAGGGGTACTTATCAATATTGCATATTTTTAATTTGACTTTATGGTAAACTTCAGTGAGACAAATCAACACATTTATGAAGATGCAGATCTGGAGATGGATATATGCATAATACCTGATGAATACATGCTTGGTGTCTTAGCTGTTCCCAGTTGTAAACATTTCATTTATCTTCATCCATTTGTTTTAACCATTAGTTTAGTAATATACCTCATTCCTTTGTAAAATAGTTGAATATACCAGGTTATTTGTGTTTAACATTTGTCATGTATGCAAGCTCAATTCTATATGTAATTCTTAGTACACTCTAAATATTAGCATTTTTATTGTTATTATTTTATTGTTATTTGGAGTTTTGTGTGAGCAGCTGGAGACTTTCCCAGCTAACAATGAATAAAGGCAGCGTACCCCTTGGATATGTCACCAGTCCTTTACAGGGCAAACACCGAGAGACAGAGAGTTACACACATTCACACCTCGAGTAATTTATTGTCATTTGCCTGGTTTAGACTGTGGGAGGAAACCCAGCACATACAGGGAGAACATGAAAACACACAGAAACTTCAGTCCACAATTAGTGAAAGTGCCAACTACTAAACTACTGCCCTGCCTTCGAGGCAATTATTTATTTGTATATATGAACAGAGAAGCTATTCCATGACAGATATCTGTTGGAGATCATGTAATCAATATGATTCTTGCATTGTTTTCTGTCATACATCACTGATCACCATCATGTAAACCTGCAGTGAGTAACGTGAATGTGCAGTCTCAGTGGGAAATGCCCTCTACATCACTGCATGCATTACTCTGTGCTAACATCATTAAATGAAGTGCACTGAAGGTGATCTTTAGATTAGTAAAATCAAATTACTGCAGGAGATATAACCTGAACCAGAGGGGGGGGGGGGGGGGGGGGGGGGGTTGAGGAAGACAAAAAGCTGCTTTCTTCTGAGGCATTAAGCTCCAAACACCGATGCGTTTTATACAAACAGACTTGAAGCTGCTAGAAAATGTGACTTATTCAAAAATAAAAAATAAAAAAGAATAGTTTCATGAGCTCATTGTTCATCTTTGGAAAGAAACACTAGAGCACCCACACATGTTTAGCCTTCAGCCAACATTGCCAAAGTGACACGTGTCATTGCACAGAAAAATGCCTTGTGATGTAACCAAACAATAAACTGTAGAGCAGCAGTTTGACTGTATACAGTCTCTCTCGGCCCATTCCTGTGTGTCAACACTGGCTTCAGAAAAAATATCTGCGGTGTCGGACATATTTGAATGAATCAGGCGTGTCTTTGCTGAATACAGAGACTCGATGTTTCTTATGGTATGACTGCAAAAAAAAAAAAAAAAAAAAAACTTTTCTTTAACGCCTAACTATTTAAGTGATATATAGTTTGGTAATTGCCGCATAACCTTACTTTATTACAGTGTAACTAATACTCCGCAACAACCAGAAAGAAGCTGTCGTAAAATGTATAAAACACGTCACTCCGTAACTTTATTGTTGCAGAAAAAAACAAATCTTATAACAAATCTTATTTTGCTTACCTGCCAGGATCGCCTTCCCCGGATGAGTTAGTTTGGCTTTACCAGCCGGCGCCGCCGCTGCCAGACACCGAGGTCTGGCGAAAGGGCTGATAAATAAGCCTTTGTCCATGATTACAGCAAAAAAAAAAAAAACAACAACAAAAAAACACTCAGACCCCGAACGAGCTTGTGCTCTGGTGTAGTTTATAGTTAGTCTGTTGTGCTGTCAGTTTGTTTTGTTCCAAGTGGAGTGGCGCGCGCAACACATGGACGGACGGACGGCGGCCGGTCTCGAGCGCTCCTCCTGGCTGCTGCAGGTGACTCGCGCAGCGGCCGGAGACTCCAGCGGATCTCGCGGTTGACTATGGGCGGTCACCGGGACTGTCAAGGAAGTTGGGATCCTCTATATCCAGTGGATGTTATTCGTAACCATGGGAACACAGTGGCATGAGGGTCGTGCGTAAGAGCGCAAATCACACCGGAAGTTGCGCGCCCAGTCTCCTCCTGCCGTGCGCAACTTTCTCCGGGAAGCGTGGAGTCAAACAAACGCAGATCCCGCTTGGTGACCTGATGAGCTGGTCTCACACAGCAAAGGAGAGGGAGTACTCCTATACCACCCCCTCAAACAGAAAAGGGTGGGGCGCCTAAAACCCTCCCTCCCTCTCGCCCGCTCCTTCTCTCCCCCTATTATCATATATAAACAGCTCTGCGAGGAAAAGCAAAATCCCATTCCTTTGACCTTTAATCATTTGGTCCAGAAACAGGACGCGTTTCCCCAGCCGGAGCGCGTAATTGGTTAAAGCAACCGAGCCACACCCTCTCCAAACAGACTGCCGCCGCCAGGGAGAGACAGACGCATCAATCAGGTCCAGGCTGCGCGCTCTGAAATGTCACCAGAGTCCAGCAGAGGATGGAAATCAAAGCTGAAAAACGGGAAGGTTAAAAAAACAAAAAAAAACACACAAAAAACACTCACTGCCAGTAAACTCAAAACCTACCTCCACCCATTCACCCACCTTATTTAGCTGCTAGGACAGCTGGGGGAAAGGATAAACGGGCGAAAGACAACATGGACCCTGAACAGGAACAGTCAGTCGAAGACAAACGCTGCGAGAACATTCAGCCACATTATTGGCGACACTGCCAACCACTGGAGGCAGAGGGACAACATGCAAACTCTACATGAAAAAAAAAAAAAAAAAAAAAAAAGGGGCCAGTCCACAAATTAAATGTGTTGTTCTGCGAAACCCTCGAAATCGCTGGGATAACATGCAAACTCCCAAAAGCCCCTCAATCGGGGGGGAGAATCATTTCACTATGAGGGTTAACTACTCCCCTAACCTCCCTCCTCATCCACAAAAAAATAAAAATAAAAAAATATATAGAAAAAAAAATGGACAAACATACACCATGTGTAAACTTTATTCCTCTTTCTGGATGCATGACCTGTGCAGATGAAGGGAGTGCTCTGAATGCAGCTCAGATTTTATTTTATTTTCTTTGCGCTTAAACCCGAAGCTGAGACCACATAGCTCAGTTTGTCATACGGGGGCCGCTGGACAGCACAGTAAACAATAACCGACCTGTCAACACTTTGAGCAGCTTTGCCCCTCGAGGCTTTGCTGTTTTTTTATTAACCTGCTGTTTTTGCATTTTGCCATTTTCTTACAAAAATCATTATACTTTTTCAAGACTACAACAACACACTATTGACAATACATATGGTATTCCATAATATTTGACTTCTTTGATTAGTTAGGTCTTTCAATATATTTAAATTATACACCGTTTTCAGAACAATACTCAGTTTTACCAGCTGGCACCAGGAAGTAAGCCGACGTCGCCCTGCATTTCCAACGACCACCCAAAGTCCATCGCAGCTTCACCACCGCGTCTTGTTAGTTTGGTGAGAACGTTTCATCATATATCACTTAGTTTTGGACACAACATTAGTAATACTTGATATACTTGAGTGTAACATGAAAATTGTGCTCCTGGTTGCAGCATTATAGTTTGGCGGCACATGCACAGTTCTACAGCATATAGCATTTACCATTTCCTCTGCTTTCGTTACTTCTTTTGTCTTTCTTGTCACGCCCATCCCAACGCTCCAGAGGTATGGTATCGAGGGCCCAAAGACTCGACTGGCCGGATCAACCACTCTCACCATGCAAAAGAAAAAACTAAAATGCGGCTGCGAGAGGGTGAAAGCTTCACCGAGTGCCTCTTGGGTTCTGTGACGCGTTCCGACAGAGGCCGTTAAGAAGGCTATTACGCACACATACACACACGCAGACCGTCACCTCAGAAAACAAGTGTTCTTAGGCTGTGTACAACAAAACACTTCGTACCTGTCGTGAATGGAACAAAACAAAAACTATTGCACAATCGCCGTCTTTCTAATCAGAGCACGAGACAGTTGTGAGATTAAACGTGGAGAAATGAGTCCGTTTTCGTCGCCTCCGCAGAGTATGTAAGGCCTTAACAGTGCTTCAGGAGGGACGGGGAGGGGGGGGGGGGGGGGGGGGGACACACGCGTCTCCCCGTCCACTCCTCAGAAAAGTCTCTTCATCAGTGCTGAAAGGAAAATGGAAAAAAATAAAACGAGGAGAGGATTCTCTATGCTGAACGAAGCCTACATGGGAACGTTGACAGTCGAGTGGTTCGGTGCAGCGAGCGCTATCGTCGACGTGTTGATTCTTCTCGGACTTCAAGCTGCGTACGTCAGTGATGAAGTCCTTATGAAACAGTCAGGGGGAACAGCCTTGATGCCTGCCACTCTTCTGAAGCAGCTGTGGTCAAACAAGAGATTGAGGTGGGGGGGGGGGGGGGGGTGAGCAGTTTCAGTGAACTAGAGAGGAGTCTCGCTGTTAAATGATGACCCGGGGGAACATTGAGGGGTCTCGGTGCAGTCACTCAGCCAGCAGAGACCCAGAGCAGCATGTTAAAGTGTGATTCAGGTCCAAGTGAGTGTGTGTGAGTGTGTGTGTGTGTGTGTGTGTGGGGGGGGGGCTCTACATGTTGAAGCCGTAAGCGGGCTGAGCGGGAAAGCCTGCAGCAGTAGCTGGGTATCCGTAACCAGGGTACGGTGGCTGGGGAGCCACTTGACTGGGAGAGGCAGTCAACATCAGCTGTTGGCCTGAGCACACAAAAACACAGCGTTAAAATATTCCCGGGAAACTATTTGTATTTGCTTCCGGACAGAATAAATGAATGAGCAAAATACCACGACTGTGAAATGTAGGAATATGCACATTGTAGATGTTATTAGAAATCAATAATAGGCTTCATACAGTTAATCTCTTAAACTCAAGAAAAACACGCTGAATAAAAAAATTATTGTATTGTGTTCACTGTGAAAATACAAACAAGAAAAAGTAAATTTAATTAGGTCACCTCAACTCAGTCAACAAGTAGGAATTGGAGTCGAAGTTGGAAGTCGACTTTGAATTGAAGTTGGAATTTCTGTGTTTAACCGGATAAAATGTATTCATTTCCATTGTAAGCAGCACATCATAGAAATACTTACTGAACAATGACTTGATACCGACATGCCACTAGTTCTGCATTTAACAACTGAGTAATAGTCTTTCTGATAATGGAGACAGTTAACAAGCTGCCCTCTCTGTAGCTTCAGCATTATCCAAAGCTGATGCAGTTTTAATAAACAAATTAACTTTAAGAGACATCTGCCTGATTATTGGTGGATTATGTCAACTGTTATGTTGCTGCAACATTTATGCATTTCAAGAAGCACTAACATTTAGATCAGGCAAAGACAACGAGCAGCCCACAAGCCAATTTTTCTTTCTTACATTTTATTATGATTACAGAGCATCTTAATCCAGTTGATGGAACTTTGGCTTGAGTTACTGAGTGAATCAGTCCTCAGACTGACCCGCACAGATTATGAGTCACAGCCAGACCATAATATTAAAAGTATGGGGTCGACAGTGAGACATTCCTACCTGAGCTGGACAAGTCAAATTAATATAAGGGTTACTTTTCCATTTAACTGGGTTATTTTAATAGACACACAAGACCTTCAGGTTAATGAACGTACCAAACACAATCGGCTGAGGCTCGGTCACCTCCTCTTCAGTTTTCCTTTGGCTTTCTGCCTCTTCCAGTTTATCCACCTGTAAAAAAAAAAAAAAAAAATGTTTTTATTAAAAAGAGCAACAAAAAAAAAAAAAAATCTGACAAAGCTCACTTGTGTATGAACCGGGTAGAGGAAAGGCTGCGTTCAAACGATGTTGGTATCCTGTATTTCCTTTGTTTTTGTAAATAGTTTTATAAAGAAGCATGTAAAGCAATATTTACAATTAGTGGTTTTCACATGGGAACCTACAATGTAGTCAACGTCAAATTTGTACCATTTTTATTTAAAAGACAACTCCTAATTGGTCTATTACTACGGTTAAGAACATCTACTGTTCTGCTGGTATGGCGACACTGCAGACAAAGTCCTGGTTGAAGTACATTTATCATGTACACAAAACTACGCAGTTCTTCACAGTGCAGCTAAGGGTATTCCAAGAGAATATGCCATGCAGGTCTGGTGAGAAAGTCTAGCACAGCTTCTAGTACAAATGTTAAGTCGACAACTTAAGGGTCAGTTCACCATAATCACAAAGAATCCCACTTCACCTATTAACGCCCGGCAGTATCTCATAATGCTGATAAATGAGGCTGCGCCTCCAACTACCACTCTAATTCAATTTCAAGCATCAAAAATGGCACCAAGCCATTCTTAATAATCGATTCTTTCCAGACACAATGTCCATGTAATCAGTAATTCACTGACCTCGCCGGTTACAGACGTCACTATGTTTGGGATCCAGCAGAAAAATACTCGAATGAAATCGGTCAACAATAAGGACTGCGAATTACACAATAACAAGTACATGTATATTTGAAAAGGTGAAGTTGTTCCGAATAATTAAATGTCATTCGAGTGTTTTGAGAACCAGAATGAAAAAGCAGTGCTAAAAATACAACCGCGGCTGGATCCCGTTTGAGGGATTATTTAAGTGATAAATGTAAACTGACCCTTCAAAAGGTAGAATAATAGTAAGAATTAAGGTTAAAAGAATATTTATTACATATTAAGTCAAGAAGGAGCTGGAGGGTTCATGCTTGTTTCTCGATGCAACATCTCCAGCCAGTTTATCACATTTAAGGTCAATCATAGCTTCCACATGCATCCCATTGAAATTAGGTTTCCGTGAAAGGATTTACACTAAACGTCAGAGACGTGTGGGTTAAGCTTGCCAGGCACACAGTATTCACACAGAGGTGGCTGAGCCACCACCTTTTCTTTCTTATAAAGGCGAAAAAATAAGGCATTGTGCTTTAACTGTGAAGACAGCTGAGTGCAGAAGGTTTCTGATGTAAGTGGCGATTGGCTTAAAACTGTGGTTCAGATCCATCAGTGTGGATTTGACTTGAGGCACAATTTCAAGGAATTATAAAAAAAAAAAAAAAAAAAAAAAAGCTTGTAAGGAAGAGTGAAATAGCTCAAGAACATGGATAAAGAATATATCGGTTACAGCAAAATACTACACTGCAATATTCAAAATATTTTTCTAAATTGCATATTAAAATCACAATATGGACCAAATGTAAGTAAGAATATTTTTGATTAATATAAGAAACAACTTTAGCTAAATGTGAAGTAAAAGCCAGGATGTCTTAAGCTGTACAATTGTATTCCTTCTGTCTGGACCTGTCATTCCTGGAACAAAACTCACCGTATTGTTAAACCTGGCCATAAGAGAGAGATCAAAGTGAACTCCATAGCCGTTAAAGCCTTGCATTAATCCAACCATGACAGAATACAACTGGTTAACCCACAGTTAGAAACATGGGGATGCATCCAACTAATGTAAAGTTGCTTTTTTGGGGGGTTTTCAAGTCGGCTTTAGCCAGAAGAGAAAATCACAGAATGTCTCACATGACACCATCTTATCCGGACTTTGAAAAAGGCCACTTAATAATAGATGCAGCCCCAAGAGGGAAGAGTTAGAAGGTGAGAGGTATCCATGAGGCCAGGACAGGCGAATCCTGGCCCTGGAGAAACAATACAGTGTACAGGCTTTAGTTCCCACGGACAACTCGATGTGGAACAGACCTTTAGGTCACATTATGCTCTTTAGATATAATGGTGGCCTATCCAATTGGTTTATGGAAAACACCTTATAATATTCTAAACTCGAGTACATGCTGACTGCTTTTAGTTTTGCATTTACTGCAGTATATTCACTCCAAACCAAGAGTTTATTGATAGCGAGACAGGTCACAGACATATTCCTTCCTATGTCTTTTCCTAAACGATGCATTTTGCAGCGTTATCAACCGCTTTAATATTATTAGGAGTATAGTTTATCCCATACTATTTTGTTTCAGTATTCTTTCTCTTCGGTTTTCTCTCTGGAGCTTGACCAGCAACAGGCGGTTTTATGTCTGCATCGTAAGTCCCACTTTCTTCTGACAACAATGATTTCTTCAGTTTTGTGGACTCCTACTGGGATACATTCCTGCCACATAAAAGGCTGGGAAGAATATCACCATGATATCACCATTTTTGTTTAGGGTTTAAAAACTTGTGTTAAATTAAACCTTAAAACTGTAAAATGATCCTCACTATGCCCAATGTTTTTAATTATAAACATAAATGTGAATTTAAAAAAGCCTCCTTTAACTTGTTTTCTGGAGATGTGTGTGCACAAATATGGAAATTACATTAAAAGGCCAGTAGGTGGCAGAAAAAAACAATAAAGTTCTAATTAGCAAATTCTTATTCGTGGTAAACCAAGTAAAACGGGTAATTCCACATTTCAAAAAGTGTACAGGGTGTTCAGTAGTTGGAGAAATTGCTCAAAGTTTAACACAACAACGATTTGCTTGCTCACAAACCTTAAGCCCCAGAAGGGTTTATTGACTGTCTCGCTCTTTAGAGGACCAAAAGCCTGCACACTCTACTACAGTTCTCCAGGACCGGGGCAAGTTGTGCTGCACTCAATCTACAGTCCATGCTAGGTTCCTACATCAGAAACCTAAGAGATGTGTTACAACATAAACAAACAGACAGAAAGAGAGGAGAAATAAAAGAGGGCCAGAGACCGTCACCTTCGCTGCACACTCATCAACCTGGAAAAGAACCCAAAGAAATGACCTCCAGTGACATCACATGTCTGCAGGTCAGCATTTCAGGAAATCATGACGCCATCATTGACTCATCACTACTGAAATAAAGCCTTCTTTCTTGTCTGAGCATCTCTCTGTACGACCAATTTCTCTCGACAAACTACAGATTACAATTCACCTCTCCTTTGACAGGACAGGTGTTCACAGGAAAATGAAAAATCAAAAAAAAAAATTTTTTTTTAAGTACAATTTTAATGTAGAGAAACAAATGCTGAATTTCAAACATGCATCTTATAAAAAACAATGATTAAACCTACTTCTCCACGTTCTACTAATACTCCAACGTATCTTTCAAGTACTAACCTTGGTGAGGTATTCCCTCATGACCTGGATGAAGTACGGCATGGCAAAGTCCATAATGTTGTGCCTCCAGGCCAGCTCGAGCACCACGTCGGGGTGCAGGAGGTCGTAGGAGGCAAACAGGCAGGCGGCGAAGCACTCCTTCCTGCCCTCCTCCAGGAACCACTGCAGCAACGTCTCGGCCAGCTCAGCCTCTTTAGACTCTGCAGCATACAGCATGGCATCCTGGCAGGAACGCATAGTGTGAAGATCTCAGTCATCGTGGGGAAACTTAAATGCTTCAACTATGACCACTACGAAAAAGTCCAAAATCAAGAGGTACCTTCTATTGACTCAACATTTTTAGTGGCTCGTGCTGCACATGGGATTTTGTTTGGGGTTTTTTGTTTGCTTTACCTTGTAGAGTTTGTCCTTCTTGCAGAGCTCCACACTCTGTCTCCAGCGGTTGTTTCCCTTATACAGATAAGCAGCGATGCGCCTGAACTCGATCAGCTCATGCTTCTCCAACCGCTGAGCCAGGCCGATGGTGTCAAAGTTATCATAAGCATCGATGGAGGCTCTCAGACCCTGTGGACAAGACAAGGACAATAAAAATGTAATTGAAGATCAGAGAAATAGCGCCTCAGGAGTACGTTGGAGAGATCTCTAGGAGTACACTGCCCTCTAGTGACCAAACAATGAGCTCTGCAGGGTCAAACAGAAAACCTGTCAAATATTTATTCCTGCAATGTCACAACATAGGGGGATGTATAATGTATTCACTTCATTTGAAGACATTTAAATCCTGGCATGAGAAGAGAAAAGTGAACAATGCAAGCTATTCTGAATTAATGACTAGAGTCAGGCACCTGGTAGTCCTCCTCCTCTGTCAGCAGGTTGTTGAGAGCTTCGTTGACAGACTTGTTGTTGTGACTCTGGACAGACCTAAGGTAAGGCTTGACCAACTTCAGCTGGTTCACCTGCTCAAACACAAAGCAAAACATGTCAGCAAACTGCGGAGGCCAGATTAAAAACACCTGTCGTTTCTGCGACGTGGAGGCGGACCAGACTTACTGTTACCTTGGCAAAGTAGGTGACGGCTCGGCTGTGGTCCAACCGAGGGGACAAGATGGTCAGCAGGTCATTCAGTAGGAGGGGTTTGTAATCCAGGTAGAAATAAAGAGATTTATAATACAACTCCACATTAGCAACCTGAAGACAGAACAAGGAAAAAAAAAAACAAGATCAATAAAATGTTTAAAAAGCAAATGGACTGTTCAGAAATAAATCGTTAAGTTCACCTTTGCGACAATGTCTTTGAAGAGCCCTTCTTTCCATGCATCTGTTGGATGAGTCATCATCGTGATGACAGCGTTGTCGTACTCTTCGTATTTATCGTAGAGGAAAACCAACTCTGCCCATAAATGAGATTGTTCTGCTGCACGGAGGACCTGATGAACACACACAAAGACAAAAAGGTCTTTTAAAAGTTTGCTTTAACAATTTAACGTATGCAGCGCGTTTGAAGATATGGCTGAAGTGTCGTGCCATGAATGAAACAACATTGTCCAAACATGAACGATTATGAGACCAAGAGAACAGCTTTAAAAGGGTGAATGGATGTTTCATCAATGTAAATAAACAATATGCCAACAGATTGTTAACGTCAAGGAAAAAAAGAGCATCAAACAGCTTTATGCCAAGACACTTTACCTTTGGGATGTTGACTCTGGACCAGAAGAGCTCCAGGTGCTCCCGCATCTTCTGAGGTTTGAACTTTGAGTAGAGGATGGCGAGCTCGGTGAACATGCCCATATGAGCCCGCTCCAGACCCAGCGCCGCCTCCAGCAGAGCAATGAGCTCTTCAAAGTACCCGCGATCCTGATAGTAGCTGATCAAGTCCTCCAGCTCGTCAGCGTGGATCACTATGTGAAGGCCGCAGATCTGTGCCAGCCGAAACTCCTCTCCATCAACGCAGGCGAAACACACCTGAGGAAGGGGAAAAGAGTGGGGGGGGGGGGGGGGGGAACAAAACAGATAAAACAGACAACGCTTATTTGATATCTCATAATGTTATGAGCAAAACTTTATTCAAAGTCCTTAAACATGTCGCTGATGTTCGCTTCGTTTTTGGACAAGAAACGAGTGGTCTGCACTGTGGTGTTGCATTTATAAGCCGTTATAATGTAAAATTGCCCTAAAGCTCTTCAAAGGTGCTTATAAATGAATGCATAATGTTATCATTTATTTATTATTATTAAATAAAATACTTTTTTGTAACAGTTGAAATAACATTTCAAAATTGTGTTGTACTTGGATAGAGCAGCAAGCTGCTCAGATTGAATGACCCATTACATCAAGACAAACTTCTCAATCCAACACGCTTCGTGGAACATGCTGGGTTTGCGTGTCATTACCTCTTTCCATGTCCGTGTGCTGTTGGCCTTCCTGGCGCTGTCCACAGCGGCCTGGTACTCTCCCAGGTGGACTAGTGTGGATGCAAGTCGAGCAAAGTTGGACACATTGTTGTACAAGAGTTTGGCTGCTTCGTACATGCCTTCCTCATAGCATCTATCGCCCACCTGCGTCAGCGAGCAGAGAAATGAGCAGCACGTTTGACGACAATGAGCTCCGTCATCCGTAGCAACCTGTGTTTTTTTCTAACCTGCTGTATGTGAGCGTTGTTGGGTCCACTGACAAATTCTTCCAGCTCTGCAAGGCGGTTGGTTTTGGCCAAAGCGAAGATGAGCTCCGTCTCCACATACGACTCTCTGGCTTTCTTTCGAGCCATCTGGAGGAACTTCACCAAGTCCTCCCAGTTATCTACGAAACATGAAGCCAACAACTTGGAATACATGAACTCGGGTCAAAGAAACCATTATTTCTTTTAGGAGGGCGTGCTGACGAGGCAAGTTTTCAAAGAGAAATCTCACTGTTTTTGCTGGCTGCATTGACCACCTCCATGTACGCCGACGGGTCAACCGCTTTAATGTAAGAGTCAATAGCCTCCTTCACCAGGTCTCTCTGGAGCTGAGCTCTGGCTAACTGGCTCCACACTGCAGGCTCATTACAGCGCTCCGCAAACTCGTAGGCGCGGTCCAAGTTCCCAATGTGCTCAATCAGTACCTGAGGAAAAGAGGGAGGTGTGTCACAGTCAATAGGGAGAGGAAAAATGGCATTAAGACTAAAAGTAGGTTTTAGGATGTTTAAATCCGTGATGGAATCTGTAGCATTGAGTGCAGTTTTGAAATAAAACCCCATCCAGGTACGCTTGGATGGCTTGTAAAATTTTAATACAAAAGTATCTAATGATTTACAATACATTCAATTCACTAAAGAACATAAACACCACATTAAAAGTGAGACATACCAGAATTACTATTAAATTTTTTTTAAATATTCTTTTATTTGTTGACAGAAAACTCGTACCATTTTTCTATCACATATTGTCTAAATGTTTTAGGAATTAAGATTGTAATGAAGAAGAAACTAATGTGCGTATTGATGTCTTTACTGGAGTTGGAGTGACAATCTACTTAACATTAATGTTACCTGTATGGCTGAGGTGTTGACGTCAAACTTTTTGAAAATGGCAAACGCTTCTTCAAAAAGCTCGTTGCTGATTGCAATGTTTGCAATGTCCGGAGCGTCGTAGTTGTCCAGTCTGTTGATGTACTCCATCACACGGGTGCGGTCTGCTTTGATGGCCGTCAGAATAAGAAGATTCTGGAGGTTTCTGGTAAAAAGAACACAAGAGATGGATTTATTTAAAATGTCAAGCACACAAGAACACGTGGCTCTTTAGCGCAGCTGTAGTAGCTCCCCCCGAAACTTCACTGCATTACTTTCGTCGTGGAGCATGTGGAAATAAAGATTTTCATCTTATTTTATTTGTATGTTAGACTACCAGAAGCAAAATAGCAAAAACCACTAGTACCAAATGAGAAAAACTGCCACGACTAAAAATGTCTAAAGCAACTTATACAACTAAATCATTACAGAACTTCAAACTTCTAAAGGTAATAGCTAAAATAACTACTAAAACAGCTTTTTAAAAAATGAAATATAATAGTACAATGGCTAAAACAGCCAAAATCGTTAAAACTGCTCAAACAAATAAAGCATGAAAGTGTTCAAGCAGCTAAGAAAATGTTAAAAACCAGTTAAGATGGCTAAAACTGATCAAATGTCCAGCATTTTAAATTGTAAATTGTAGAAACTTCCTACAGTATTAGTATGTGTAATGAAAACACTATAAACAATTTCATGAGCGGTCTTATCTTCATTTTAAATGCTTAATACATTTTGTGGCTTCAGACTAATTTTACTTGGTATAAATGGCAAAAAAAAGAAGCTTTTTTTTTTTTTTTTTTAAATCATAAAAGTTTTACAACTTTTGACCTAAATTATCATTGTGGAAAAGAATCTGTGGTACCGGTGTTCACTGAAGACTGAGTTATCAAGCACAATCTTCTCCAGCAGTTCAATCAGCTCGTTGGGCAGGTCGGCAGTCATGAAGGCCTTCACGGTGACCGACACCTCCTCTGGGTCCTGCGTCTCCGACAGCGCCGTTTGGACCACCTGAGGGGAGATGTGAATGAAGAGAAACTTTCAAAACAAACCCAAGTTTTATCCACAGTTTGCATTCCTTCGGTCGTGGAGCTGGTGTCAGTCTGACCTGGTCGATGAGGGGTCGTCTGAACGGATTGTTTTCCTCCAACACATTTGCCCAGAGCTCTGGATCTTTTCGTCGGACCAGATACCGAGCTTCACTCTTGAATAATGAATTCTCATTACACACCTAAAAAAAAAAAAAAAAAAACAACAACAAAAAAAAGTGACTAAAAATGCTTTTGATATTTGGAAAAAAAAAAAAAAGTGTTGATGTTCCCAGTCATCCACACACTTTGATGAGCTCCAGGTCACACTGTCCTCTCTCGTAGGCCACACAGGCCAGGTGAGGATCTCTCTTCTCACAGTAGCGTCCCACCACGGCGCTGTCATAGAACGGGTTCTCCTTCAAGAAGCGCTCAGGGGTGTTGTTGCTGTCTATGTAGATCTTCGCCAGGGCGTTGTGGGTTGCTGGCTCCTCGCATCCTTCATGGATACGAGACTCCAGCCACGGCAGCAGGAGCTTCAACCTGATAAGATATTGGAGAAAGCTGTAATCTCACATGTATTAAATTGTCTAATCAAATAACCCTAATTATGATGCAATCCAAACTGTCATGTTAATGGTTATACATTTTCAAGAAGACGACGTATATGAACAGAAGAGAACTGGCTTCAAAGGGAGGCCATAATAGAGTTTATAAAGAGTTTTATTCCTGTTCACATGTATTCCTTGTGTTTATTGCAATAGGCTTTTCGCTCAAGAATTATTGTCAAAAACAGGAATGTTATTAATGTCAGTGGTTCGAAGATCACAACATGAAGAGCACTGAGCAAACCGAATGCAGGGTCTCTTGCTACACAAAAAGACCAGCTATATTTTTATACTGATCCCACTTGATCATTCATACGTCTCAGTGTGTATTTGCGCCAGTGCATCCAAGTGAATTGGAGTCTTACCTGTTCCTCTTCTCTACCTCCTCCACCAGCTCATCGGTGGAAAACTGCCCCCTGACCACCATGATCAGGTTCTTGATCACGTCCTCTGAACAATCCACATCCAATAAACCACCGATCACCACTGGTAAACGGCTGGGGTTCACCTGGATTGAAGTGAAACAAATTCACAATATAAACTCAAAATAAAACATGTTTGATTCAGGAGTTATGTGTGGCGTTTCTGTGGTAATCATACCTTCTGTACATAGATTTCGATGTATTTCTGCAGACTGTTGCGGTACAAGTAAAGCACCAAGTCATGGACGAAGTCAAAGCGATCACACACGATGATGAGAGGCAACTGGTCTGTGAGCTTTGCCTCCTATGAAAATGAGCAAACAAGAATTTTAGGTGCGACTCCGCGATATAAAACACAGAATTACTCATCAACGGTGACTAATGCGTTTTTATACCTTGAGGAAGTTTTTGACCCTGTCTGGGTCGTAACAGTTGCTCTCCCTGCAGATTCTCTCCACTTCCTTGATCTGGCCGGTCTTACAGGCAGCCTGGATGTATTTAAAGTGAACGTCAGGCTCCTGGCTGAAATTTACGATTGACCCAAGGAAGTAAAATAAGCCTTGAATGGAAATGGCAGGAGGAACAATAATAAAGTTAGTATCATCAGTTACGACCTAGAATTTGAAAACTTGGAGAAAACACTACTCAGGTGTGTCAAACACAAAGTTACGTTTACCCTACTGATGATTTGTTGTTGCAACAGTAAAGGACACAAAGAGCCTTAATTTATCCAAACCCTAAGTACATAATGGAAAATTCCACATTGAATGTTTAAACATATTTTCACACAACCTGAACAAGTTGAAATTGTTTTTAAGGAGAAATGATGGCAGTTTCAACATCATGTCATTTTTTTTTTAAATAATGCTTGAAACTATTTTTATGAGTCCAAAAATGCAAGAAATTACTTGACTGTGCTTTATTTGGCTCTTGAACAAAAAGGATCCGACAACCTCTCAGACAGTGTTTCTATTCAGACTGCAGATTTCTGCAGCCTTCAGCATGAATGTTTTTAGAAATCCTTCTTCAGGATGGTTTTTATGCCAATGGAACTTCACTGGGAATAAGGACGGTTGCTTTCACCATTTCATCACTCATTTTTTGTTTCAGGTGATGTCGTGTTATGATCAATCGCTTACCAAAACATTCGTAGTGAAAAAATTAGGAATACCACCAATTCTTTACTGAAAACAAGGTTTTCTATGCAATTTTTGTACTTTGCATTTCCCTGCTGCAGGTCAGACTGGATCCTACTGGTTTTGGCCCGTGGCCTTTATGTTTGACACGCCTGATTTAGTGCTTTACTTCAGAATGTGGGGAAAAAAACACAACGCCTACCCTCATAACTCTTGAACGATTCAAAGAGCTCCACTAATGCCTGAGTTCCCAGCTGTTCGTGATACTTGGATGCAACCTGAACACACAGCTGCAGGTTCTGCCTGATATTAGCAGACAACATAGCCCTCAGACACTCTAGAGAGTCTTCCACTGACAGGGAGCCGAAAAAGTTCACCAACCACTACGAGGGGGGGAAAAAAAAAAGAAATACAAAGTGAATTACAACTGCAACCACTCGAGCAGTATTCACAAGCATGATTGCACTTCTATATGTGTACCTCGGTGTTGAGCAGATGTGTGTGCACCACGGCTCGTTTGATGTCATACAGGTCGGTGTAGTGTTCAAGAGCTCTTTGCAGCAGTCCTGCTTTTTCACACAGCTGAGCAACATGGGCACGGTCATAGTGTGTAAACATCTGGTTCCCGAGGATCGCGTCTGCTACCTAAAACGAAACAGACACACATGAACACACAAGTAGTGTTTTATATTATCAGGCGGAAATGGGTTTTTTTGTTTTGTTTTGTTTTGTTTTTCAAAAAAGGGTTTATCTGCCTGGATACTCACCTGGGGGGCATGAATGAGGTTCATCTCAAGCAGACGTGTCTGTAGATGTCCTTCTGCAGGGCGGTTGTTCTTTAAAGCGTCTAATAGGAAGGAGGTGCATTGCTGGATCAGGCTCCCCTCCATAAAAACATCTACAATCTACCAAAGAGAAATAAGAAGAACAAAGTTAGAAAATGCTTAATTTCCGACAATATGTGAACCATAAGTGCAATCAGTATCCAAGGTAATAATCATACAGTATTAAACACGACATGGTCAGCGGCCAGATGTTTCTTACTTTTCATATTTAGTGACATCCATGGACACTACAAAAATAAAAAGGGGGGGGAGGATATTAACTTCACAAGCATCAAACCCTCCAAATCTCTGAGTCTGGGACTGAATACAGTGATGATGTGGCTATAAAGGAAGGAGGGGGTCACTGACTCAGTGAATTCCTGGCATTGCTGGCACATCTGGAATAACACAGATGTCGGCTCCCACACTGGGCACTTTGTGTGTCTGCTTGCATGTGAAGCAGTAAACATGCACGTGTGTTATAAAAAGAGGGAACGAGTAGGAGTGGGGGCAGGCACGTCATTGAACGCGTTACCTGGTTTATATTGGCCAGCGGCTCCTCGTCCTGCACCAGCATCTGAGCAAACTGCAGCCCCTGGTCTGGATTGACACGCATCACATTCCTCAGCAAAAACACCCAGTCTGGGGTGTAGCCAACCTACAAACGGGTGGGAACAACGACAGGGTTGTTTTGTCTGCAATTCTAAAAGTGATTTTATAGATAAACCAAAAGAAAGCTAAACAAGAGTGAAGGGTGATACACACACACAAATAGCAAAACTGCAACTCCATTACCTTTTTAGCATACAACACAATCTTCTGAAACTGGCCAGTCTCTGCGAAGCATTGGATGACCTTGTTTGGGACATTAGCTCTGAGATACACACTAAGAGCCAGAGTGGGGTCAGATGCCTTCACCAGGTCTCCCAGCTCCTCTGAGCACTCCAGCTACAACACAATCACACACAGCGATAAATTAGAAATCACCATGTCGGACCTGCTCGTCAACAGCATTTCTTTTTTTGTAAGCAGCTCTCTTAACTTTCACAATTACTTCGAGACTCGTCAGTCCGTCATTTGTTGGCCCCTGCTGATGCTTAAATTGAACTGCTTAGTTTTTCAAACCTACCTTGTCCTCCTTCAGCCATTTCTCCAGAAGCTGCTTGCGGCCCTGTTGCAGGACGGGCCTGCACAGCTCCAGAGACTCAAACTTGTTAAGTTGGCCTTGATCCAAAAGAATACCGAAGTACTGCAAGAGTGGGGAGGCTTGACCCGGCTGTGCAGGAACACTCTGAAACTTGCGAATAGTTTCTGCTGTCCGAAGGATACCCTGAGAAAAAGACGTGAAACGTAAGGGGTCACATGGAGTCCTCATGACCTCAGCTGGCCTGGATTAGTAAAGTTAAAACAATATAAGATTCAAATAATTCTGACCAAGTTATCCCCTTGGCTTTAATTCAATTTTTATTCAATTAAATGAACTGTTCATGTCTTCTTTTTTTTTTTTTTGTGATGCCATCCTACAGGCCAGATCGAACGCTCTTGCAGGCTGCTTTTGCTCTCTGGGCAGTTTGTTCGACACTGCTGTCATTTTCAGCGATATGAATATTTTCACAATGCCCCATTTGTAAGTAAGTAAGTGATACCTGTACGTCTGGTGTGAATTAGTGTGTGAAAACGCTGCTCTACTGCTCCAGAGTCGGCGTACCTTAGGTGCTGATGCTGCAACCTTTGCAGCCTCTGAATAACTTCCCTGGGCAAACAGAGTGTTGAATTTTCTGCCAAAAAGTTCCTCGGCTCCAGCCAAGTTTGACCTCACGGCCATCCTCAAAGCCAGGTCGGGGTTCTGCAGGACGTTGGTGGCATAGTTGACAATGTTTTCCTCTTCGACACACACGGACAACACCTACAAGAAAGCCCACAGATGAACCATCTGCATGAATCACGAAAGCCTGAAAGTAAAATGGTTGTCGCTACTCACCTGTCCCTTCTTATTGACGCCAATGATTCCTGAGGTGGCTTCATGAGGGGCAGTAACAAAGATGGTTTCTGCACTGATTCGGTTCATGTAGATACACACGCCAGACTCCAGGTCATACAGGTGAATGTAACCGTACTTTGTAATCAAATATATTACACCATGTTTATTGCCAATCTGAAGAGATGGAGAGAGAGAGAGAGAGAGAGAGAGAGAAAGAGAAATTTTAGGGCCCAAGCAGCTACCAAATATTTTTTCAGAAAACCTCTGAGTAATAGGGGTTGGTGGTTACCTGCATAGCTACAGGAAAGTCTGTCTGGGCCTCTGGCGGGAAGAACACGTCGACTGCTTTCTTAGCAAATGGCTGGTTTCCCGTAGCCGGCTGACCAACTTCTATGATGTGTAACTGGAAGAAGAAAGTCCACAAAAAAATATTATCACAATAAATATTAACATGAAAAACAAAACTGGCAAGTCGATGTCCTTTGCTTCCCAGAGGGGGTGGGGGGGGAATTTAAGGTTTTAATAGAGTTCAGGGCTGTTCGTTCTGAAAATAAAACAGCGTGACAACATCGTGAGCGCAATTTAGTGGCCCTCACCTTTCCCCCGGCCTGTGAGCGCACAGCAAAGCAGAAGAGAGTGGACGGCTTGGCATTTCCCTCCACTTTGAACTCCCCAAAGGCAGCAGCGTGGCCTTCAATGGGCTGGGACACTTTCCTGTCAACAGAATACAGCTGCATGGCCCCAACCACACGGTTTTGCTGCAGCACAAAGAGATCAATTAGATTGGTCACCTGGTTATGGTTGCCCCTTTAATTATAAAGAAAAAGCAGTGCTAAATGTTCATATTATGTATGCTTAATTTAGATTTATTTTCTCATCTAGTCCTGTGTGTGTATGCTAGCGAAGCAGCAACACTGATGCCACCAAGAAAGTACTACGCGACGTCAGAAATCGAGCGATCAAATCATGTGACTTGCTCTCAAAAGCATGTTTTTTGTTAAGTGCTGGCCTTTGTTACCAAACGCGAGTAAACGCGAACACGTGCCTTCATACCTGAGCAGAAATCCCGATCAACAGCAGCCACTTCTGTTGGTCGTCAGTTCTGTAGTTTATGATTTGACATCCCGTCAGACTGGCGTGCCGGTCAAAGACTTTGGTCGGTTGGGAATCCCCCTCCATGCTCCAGTGAAAGACGGCCGTGTCCGTCACCAAGGCAACAGTGTTGACGGATATCCACTTCCAGAACATGATCTCGTCCGTCATGGTATGGGCCTTCATCTTGCTCTTCATCTCAATGTTGAAGATCTGCAGTGTCTTGGCAGCTGAGGGAGGGTGCACACCCAGGAGGAGAGAAGTGAGACACAGGCAGACAGGAGCGAACAACTGAGTGCGACAATTTCGGGTACTCCGACATGTACAATGATCTCCAGATGAAATTCTTGGAATGGAAATACAATGGAAACACACTTTGTCAAGACAACTGGGAGAAACATTTGTTTTATCTACTTCCCAATTCATTGATTTAGCAGATGAACCAGTTTCTACCTCCTGAACATTTTTTTTTAAGGTTCAAATAATCAAATGCCTGCAAATGCATTTACAGCTCTTGAATTAGGTTTGTATCTTAAGTTAGTAGCTCCAAATACAAACCTATGATAACTTTCCATCTCTAATATGAACATCTTTGGCATTTTTATCACAAATATTTCACGGCCTTGCACAAATAAGGTACTGTTTGAATAGCTTCACTACATTTATAAGCCAAGACAAACCAGTTGCGCAACCTCACCTCTGACTATGTGAGCACAAGGGAACTTCACAGAGTTCATGACCAACATGTCCATGACAAAGAGAGTCACAATGAGGTCTATGACATTGATGCAAGTCAACATTTGACAACAAGCGTGATTTAAAAGTCAAGTCAGGTGAGATAAGGTGTGGATCAGGAGAGTACTCGAGCCGTTGCAGAACCCCCCGTCAGCACACACAGCCTTCATGTTGCTGCAGATGCCGCTCCGATTTAAAGCAAGGAAGGATTTTAATTTTGGTATGGACGCTTTGCACACTCGCACACGGTGCCTCAAATTCATTCACTCTGTAATATCTGATGAGGCATACCACACATACAATCTCCCAGCATACAACAAGTCATGCTAATACATGTGCAGTTCTCATAAAAGTGAAGTGAATGCCAGCGGGTTTTATGAGAGTTGGAGGCCATTCGGAGGAAATTTAATGGCAATGAAGCTGGTGAACAGTTGATGGCATTTTAATGAATTGGTGATCAGAATAGCTCTGCGTTCTTTAGATAGATATGTGGGGGAAGCTTTTGTGAGGGAGACGTGGCGAGTTCATCATCACAACAGAGTGCCACACAGACGGAATCAACTCACCGTCTGAGAAATAACAGAAAGCAAGGGAGGAAAAAAGCAAAGTGTCAATCAGGTAAGAAGGGGAGGACAAAGATAGACCAGAGGGAAAAGGGCAACTGTGGCGCATTATCCTCAGAAACGCGGGGGGAGGAGGGGGAGAGAGAGAGAGAGAGAGAGGGAGAGAGAGAGCATTATCGTCAAATCATCCTCATCAGCACTTGTGGTTGTGCTCTCAGGGCCAGATATAGTGCCAGACAATCAATTTTCACAACCAATTTAGTACATTCAGGCAATAGAAGCGAGTGCACTCTACATATTTACAGCACTGATGTGGCATTAGTCATCGCATGACCATGGCATTCTCGCAGCATTTCCAGTGGAGGTCTAAATCTGTAAAAACTAGAGACAAATAAACAGCACCGAGGCCATGCAGACTTTCACTCTGGGAATTTAAGCTACAATAATAACCTCGGTGTTTGGGATGAAGCCACCAATAATAAAAGCAGGCGGTTTTTTTCTCACAGCAACACAGTATTTCTCATCTATCGGCCAGTGCTGTGGCTTTCTGAATGTGTTGCAATGCTGCCATATGCATCACTGGCTTACCTTTCAGGGCGATGACCTTGCTGGCGGGGTTCATGATGGCACTGTCGGCAGAGATGGGTCTCCTGATCGGGTTGGTGGGGTCGGACAAGTCCACTATCACGACTTGGTTCTGCTCGCCCACCTTCTCTCGAATGCAGATGAACTTGTCCGACTCCAGGGTCAGATAGCTGAAGCCAATGTTGGCTGGGTTCACGCCCAGATTCTGCAACTGGAAGCAAAGGATAAAAACAACATCAATGAGAAGCATTATACAATTCCCAAGTTAGCTTATTCTAACAGTATCTAATACTAAAGTGGCATCCAAACAGTTCAAGAAAAGGGAGGAGAAATTGTTACAATACTTTAAGAAGTATACAGTTTTAGCCGGGAAGAACTATAACGATAGGAATACATTCAATTGAGAGACATATACTGCAGAACTGCTTTGTTGTCAGCTATCAGCAACTCGCATGAGCTCATCTCCAGCAAGAGAGCCTTCCACTGCAGTGACTTTCCAAATACTGCAGACTACCAGACACTTGGCATTGGTCGACGAGGCCAGGCACTATTTCACATATTTGGAGGCAGTCTATACATTCTGCTAAACACTGTACTGCTCAAGGACACAACCCAAACAGCAAGTGGATTTTTATTGATAGAATTTTACCACTTGAACAAAATCCCCACTTCACCATGCCAACCATGCACATTTTCTAAAATTCTGCCTTTTGTCATTCTTCGTGTCCCTTCACTTGTTTGGGATTCATACCAGATTAATGTCTGTAATGAAAGTAATGTAACTAGACAACGTTTGCAGTATGCTCACGAGACTTTTCTTCACACATGTGGAAACCAAAAAGCACGACACCGAAATTCTCAGGTTGTTTAGCATCTGATGCTGCGATAAAGCAAGCTTTTATTTGGACATTCGCTGGTTGGAATCCACCTGCAGGCTGCTGAGGTCTCATCAAGAAGAGAATCAGCTGAAACTGAACCGCTAAATCAAACGTATAGATCACGAGGATCCACTGTGGTGACCATGGAAAGGAGCAGCTGTTTGTTTTGTAGATGGTTTTATAATTGACCTGAAAACAATGTATTGTCCAATACAGTAATAAAACAATTACAAATCAGCCCATAGTTGTTTAACTGCCTAATTATGATGTAAAGTGTTATTTACAAGTGTTATTTAGTAAGGCTCATAAAGTCAGAAAGCTGTAAAGAACAGTATTCAGTTAATCATCCAATAGTTTTTGATAAACATGTTTACTTAAGTATAACTCAAGTAAAACTCTGATACTACAGCTGGAGAGACTCTTAAAATTGCTCTAAAAATGAACACAAAACGTGTCATAGGAAAGTGGGCAGAAAGAAAGATGGCAGCATCTGATGTCTGTCTAACAGGAATATAAATAAATAAAGCGAGTGGTGGATCAGTACATCATTTTCTTATTAAAACAGCAGGAGGTCTGTTTTCCAGGAATGTTTTGTAAGGTTGTTTTCCAGACGGGAGGTATGGTGATATACAGAGAACAAGCGTGGGCACACGGTGGACACCAGGATGTCACCTCAACACAGTTTGAGTTTACACTCTTTATATAGCTGCTGCTTATCGCCTAAATAAAGCAGAGGATTTTCACGCCAATGTTTGATGAGGGATGTTTTCATTCTCTTGCAGCGCTGTAACCATCATCACATCTCAATTATACTTGGTGGGGAACCAGTGTTCCTCATATCAGCAAAGTGTGATTAAGCCATGACAATGCATCAGTTTCAGCAGTCCATTGTAAAACTGTTTAATTACTACCAAACCAGCCTGACATAACATCAAAGAAAACCAAGAATAAATTTTAATATTTCAGAACGACCGTTTGTAAATCCAGCAACTTCGCTTCACTGATGAGAACAAGAAGTCACAAAACAAAATACAAAGACTGAACTGATGTCAATTTCTACCATGTCAAATTCAGGCTGCAATAAACAACTCAGACTAACAACCACAAAACACCCCGGCGAGGCGGCCGAACAGAGAAATTACTGTGCATGTTGTCAAACTAACTGTGAGGCGAGAGGACAGACCAAAACATGCACTCTCCCTCTGATGACTGAACTGACGGCATTATGCAGTCTGAAGCAAGCGGAAAGGAATCCTAAGGCTCATCACAAGGACTGTACTATCCCGCAGTTTGCTGGTGGGGTGGGTCATCAAATCATGACTGCTGGGCCATTTAAATCATCTGCAAAACAGGAAGGATGAAGCTCTTGGCAGTCTGGCTGGACACTGAAACTAACAAATAAGGAAAACTCCTTTTAAGCGAGCGTGCAAACTTTCAGCGGACATAGCACTGACCTGTTTTAGATTACCAAGTAGGTTTGGGTAATAAACACAAGCTGTCAAATTACACTTTGTAATGTGACAGGAGACACTTTAATTTGACCAAAATAAAAGTCAAATTGGCATGACCTCTGGAGTTTTATTTAACTTAGCTCTCTTTTTTTTAATCCTTTTTGATTTACATTTACAGGCCAATTGGGTGAGGTTTTAGTCATTTAATAACGTGGATACCACGCTTCAATAATACAACACAGCACATCAGGTTAAGTCTTGTTCTCAAGTTTCAGGGGAATGGATTTGAGTCATGTTTGCCACATAAAGCATTCAACCTAAAAACGAGCCAAGTCTATGATGCAAGTTGTAATGACTTGCTGAAGCAACCCATAGAAAAAGAGACACTTAATGGCTCATACTCATTCAAATAAAATAGTTCATTTCTAGGATTAGGTTGTGCCAGTATACAGGGGTTTTCTCCAGAGGATCCAGCTTCTTCCCACAGACCAATAACACGCTTTTTAGGTGCCTCTAAAAATTGCCAGCTGGTGTGAAAGTCTGTCTGTGTCAGTGCTTTGCAGCCTGCATTTCATATTACTGTTTCATACGGGCCTTTGCCAAGCGTGACACACATTGATAATATCAAGGAATATCCTTCTTGAGACTTTAATAATGGCTTCAACCGTGCTACAAAGCCTCTCCTCAATGTGCAGCAGGTTTCTGGGACGTCTCTGGGACATACGAGATAACGGTGCCTTGAAAAGGCCACAGAGAAGACCTGGGGGAGGATTGGAGCCATATGCTGCATCTCCTCAAGACTGCCAAAACTATCTCTGGGAGGAGAAGGGAGGGGAAACCACAATAAAGATGGCGCGGGCGGAGATAAGGAAGGGAGTGAAAGATGGTCCTGGCAGTCTTCCATCCTGCTAAAAAGGTGCAGAGAAGTTGTCGGGAAAAAAGCAGCGGGAAGAAAGATAAAAGCCAGAGTGATGTATTCGTGTATGTATTTCTTATGGTGGATGAGAGTGAGACATGTCCGTTCAGCGTACTTCCAGTAAGTCTCTGGCAATTTACAGTTCAGGGTGGGGTGACTGACTCACCGGAAACACAACCCCCCCACACCCCGCCGGCACAGCTCAATGGAACATTCCAGGCTGAAATCATACTCTAGCTACATCCCAATGTCTCCGACAACCAATTAACTACCTGAAGCAATGCATCACACACTTTCCATCTAGAGCAGAGATCAGCCGTGACAAAAAAAAAAAAACAGCATGAATATTACAATCCAAAGGCAGCAGAACTTTACTGACGAAACGACTGTGACGGGATTCGGGGAGTCAAACTGCATGAAGCGAGAGGCACCGACACTTAAAAGTAAATGGACAATAATTAAATGCACTTAAATAGCACATTTCATCGCTTCACAAATCTCACCGCTGTTGCCCTGGAAGTGCTTCCACATCATTTGGGGGCGTTGAAGCACACCAACTAGGCCACAGCTGTCCCATAGACACACTTACAAATGGGAGCATGAGGGAAAAAAAGACTGAATAAATATTCGTAGTTTACAGTTTTCTGCACAATACATAGGCAAGGTTATGTAGATATGCAATTAGACATGTAAAAATAACAAAATATTAATAAGGTTTCATGTAATTGTTTGTAAAAATGCTCATCTAAATGTTTGTTTATGCACTCAGCTTTTATTGGCACCCAAGGGCAGTTATTTCAATGAGAAAGTGGTTTGTGATAAAAAACAAAAAAGAAAGCCGAGAATCATATGTATCTACCGAAACAGTGCAAAATAAACCATCGGTTAATAATTGAAAAGAAGTTGGCCGGAGCGATATTGTACACGTTTGATAGAAGATTTACATGCAAACCAAAGTGTCAAGAAAATCGTGAGCAAATAAATTGTTCATGAGAATCCCTTTCTGCCTGAAATCACCGACTGCGAGCTTAACAGTTCATGACTCATTTAACATTACAGGGATACACAATGCGAGGATTGTATTTGTGAATGACTGCCCTTCCAAAGCGTCCATGATCGAGCTGCTGTGACTGAACACAGGCGTTCATCACCGTCACTACCAGCCACTGCTGCTGAGGTCACAGATGTGATCTGTTGCAGTGTTCTGTCATCCGGCTTCATATCCTGATGCGATTTGCCAGAGGCCCGCTTACCTCATCTGTCTTTCAAAACACATCCGCTGGCACCGTTTCGTCAGAAGACACGAGGAACAGAGACCACAGGTTCGATTGTCCGAATGAGACTCGACCGGACAATTTTTTTTCGGGGCGCCTCGGATGTGCGGGACATTTTTTCTTTTGTACAAGCTGCTACAGTGAGAAGACCACGGCGCCGACAGCCAGCAGCGCACACATACAACCTGAAAATGACTCTCGTACTTCAATAGAGCTTCTCCTTCATCACCACCACAACAAGAAACACACCTTTAGTGAGCATCCACTCCTCAGACGTGGGCAATGGTTCATTTAGCAGGTTACAAACCTGCCAGGGCTGAACGCAAACCAGTGTTGATCTTAACTCACAAAAAGAAGCATGTGTTTTTAAAAATAAAAAGCAACAATGGAGAAATAAAGGATTCAGAACGTGCAGCTCTGAAATGAAAGCTCTTGGCTGAATTCTTATGCACTCCAACCCCTCCAACTTCTCGTTCAACCATCTGGTTCCTCATCAAGTAGCTAGATCCATGTTACACTCTTGAACTCCAGCCCAGACTGTAGACATTGAGCTGTAAATACCAGGTCAAGATAGAAAGGAAAAAAAAAAAGAAAAGTTAAACAACTTGAGGCCCAAAGTCCTGGTTTGCAAATTCCAAGCATTTTTCACTCTGCTGGAGCCACCTAGATTCACGGGGGGATACGACTGGGGCAGAGTGGGGATTTCACGGTAGAGGTGGAACAAAACAAAAAAAAAAAGCAGTCTGCTGCTTATCACGGTCTCAAGGCAAGCTCTTCTGAAGAGATGCATGAAGGGAAAGGTATGCGCTGTCAGGAACACTTTGAACTAATAACCCGGACGTTGCCAGGTACTGTACTGTGATCCATCAGTGTGCAGCCGCGCACAACTCCTGCCAGTGAGGAGAGGAACCCGCTCGGCTGCAAGCTCTCTTGGCCGGCACAGCTTTTAGTGGATAAAGGATCTTTGGCTGAGAAAAGTGGGGCTACTGGCCAGAGGAAGGGAGCACAGAGGGAGAGAGGGGGGTGGGGACTCAGGGCTTTTTTTTTTTTTTTTTGTGAAAGGCCATTTCACTGCCTGGTGTTACCATAACAACAGGCTACAGACCAGGGGTGGTGGAAGGGGTGCATCACAAAGTTTCTCTTTTGACTGAAAGTCAATGATTAAAAGTCCAAAACAGGAGAACGAGGAAACCTGTCCAGTTCACCTGAGGAAGGAAAAAGGAACGGGCTGGTCGTTTCCCCCCCTTCTTGTCACATATGGTTAGAAAAAGCCTTTCGGGTCACATTTTCCAAAACCAGGGCTGCACTGATGGGTGTCACGGTTGGGACTCTCATTCTCACAGCATTGATGTCTCCAGTTCCGTGTGGAGTTTCCACGTCCTCCAGTTCATTTCTTGTCTCCTGTCTATGTTTGCACCTACTGTTAACTACCCAGCCTTCGTTCATCGTCTGCTAGGAAACAGCTGCAAAGAGGATGGACTACAGGGCACATGCAGCTCTTGATGCTGAGCATTTTGAAGCTGCATGGCTGCTCAGTTTCCATGATAAGTTAAAGCTTGAGGACATATTCAATCAATACAATGATGCAGATTTTTTTTTTCCCCCCCTGATCTGACAAAGCAGTTTGCTGGACTTGGGCTATCGTGATTGTGTGACTTACAAACCAAACGCATACGTACGCCTCCTCCACATACACCTAAAAAAAAAAAAAGCACATCCGATTGCCGGTGAACATTGTGACTTGCACGATGGACGGCGTGGTGCATAACGCCCAGTGGATCTGCATACACATTTTGCTGGTGTTTGTTTCCAGCTGGAGGCTCCTGAAGTGAGGATATGCGGCGGCTTCGGGGCATGACAACAACACGGTAGCAACAAAGCCGGAGAGCAAGTGCCATTCGGGGGCTCAGTTACAAGGTTGCCACCAACAGCTGAGCTCAGTTGTCGCCAACATAAAAAAAAAAAAAAAAAAGTGTCAAAACACCGCAGTTTGCATGGCCGGGGGGGGGGTGAGCTGGAAAAATGACAGCGGCGTTTTTGGGGGTTTTTTTTCACTCAAAAAGCGGAGAGAAGCTGCGATGTGTCCCCACGCCGGGTCTGCATTGGAGCCGTGTACTATCTATCTCACCGTTCAATTTTTTTTACAAGTCATCATCTGCCCGGCAGGAGAAAACTAGGCCTGTGGCTATATTGAGCACCACCCTGCAGCCCTTGCTTCTCAATCCCATTTGAATGCGACATGTGCCGTGTGTGTGTGTGTGTGTGTGTGTGTGCGGACCCTTGTGGGCAAGGAGTGGCGCAAAAAAAATAAATTTAAATAAAATAAATAAAATACAGCAAGCTCGATATCATTTCAGGGAATTTTTTTTTTCGTCCCCCCCACCCACCCCGTGTCTGCTTACCTGCAGATGTTCCTGAAATCGTATCGGCAATATCTGAGCCATGTCTGGGTGATTTCTCTGGCCGGGAGGATCCGTGAGGAAGGAAAGGGGAAGGGGGACAACCGCAGGAGAGAGGTGGTCTTTTCTTCTATTTGTGCCCAAAACGTCCCGAGGAAAAAAAAAAAAAAAGAAGTCAGAATTGATGGACAGTGGAGGTAGTCTGGGCGGCTTGCGTTGGTATCACACGAATCCAGTTACTGCTCCCATTCAGCAGCCCCTCTACGCCAGTCCTGAGTCACAAACTCCGCACTTCCGCTAAGAAAACTAGTCCACCTTAACTACTACCGAGCCAAACCGCCGCGTCAGGGGGTCTGACGACACTCGAGAGCCGCTCGAAAAATCCCTCCCGACTTGTCCTCGCCGAGGAAGTCAACGAAGTAGCCGGTCGACGTCGTTTCGTTGTGACACCGAGCTATCAATAAAAGTGGTCGGGTGTGCAGTGTGTAGCCTTCCGCCGCAGCCCCCTTCCCCCTTTCTTAACTTCGAAATGAGTGCTCGTGACATGCACCCCCCTTTTTTAAAATCCTTGTTTATATACAATTACACCACATTATATTAAACATCTGTCAATATTTGGTACTTAAAAAGAAAAAAAATTAAGGGAGGGCGGCGTTTTTCTTCAAATCTCCATCTTCAATCTGGAGCCAATCAGCATGCCTCATCGTGAACGACACTCCTGGTGAGCTGAGCAGTAATTAAACTTATTTTAAGAGAAACAAACTTCTACAAATACCTGAAATTGAAAACACAATATAAGCCCTCAGCTATTTCTCTTGGGCTTGAATTTTTAATGATTGAGCTTTGTTGTGTTGGAGGTGGAATCAACACTAATGCTCAAATTGTAATCTATCAATCACTGCTGTTAAAAAAATCATACAAAACTAACAATCACTTTTCTTTAGATTACTCAAAGTATAGCTACTTTTAAATGTATTGAATCACACTGTAAATCACAAGCATTACATTCAATTGAATTTCACAGTCTCAGCATATTTCATAAAAAAAACCACTGGTAAATATAATGTCGATAGAAAGCTGAAAAAGTATGAGTATATTTACATAAAACATATGCAATATTATTTAAAATGTGTTGCTTCCACACCTGGATATAACATTGAAATTGATCATGTGCCAATCATAATGTCAGAAATCAATTTTTAATCATCTCCTGGTGATGGTTGCTGACTAAAAATAAAAATAAAAAATTAAGAGGTTGTGCAGCAAGATTATGACATAATTTAAACTGTTAAATCCGATTTTGATTTGAATCAACTTACACAAGTTTAGTGTGAGAATGTCAGGAGCTCCAGCACACATACAGAGTGCACAATGAAGCAGGGGTTGTATGTTAACATTTTGTGTCTTTGAGTGTCTCTCTGTGTATAACTTGTGATGGACTGTCGGCTTGTGCACTGTCACAAATAACTGAGTTTTCACTTCCCCCTAATTTACAGCAGCTGGAACCTATTGAGTGTACATCTAGTGCAATAGGGCTCCATCTGATTGGTCAAATATTTTCACATGCAGAGCATGAATGAAGAGTGTATTCTAACAATTTGTCACAGTTCACGCTGGTCTTTTTGATACAGCATATATTCTGCATGTGTTGATGATGATAATGATTACCTTGCAGTATTTTGTGAAACTTTTCTCAATGGCAATCTTGATGTAGCCCAAGAAAATATTAGATACCAAAGGTTTAGGCCATGCATATATTTATATAATCACCAGCCATGTAATTAGATACACCTTCTGACTCCATTTCTCTCAATTTCTCACAAAACTGTTCTAATGAGGTACTCATTAGCTGTCCCATCTGGTCGGGCTCAGTGAAAACTTCGACATTATCGGCGTGCCACCTCCAGTTCTACTCCTTACAAAGTGTACAACATAACTGGCCTCATTATCATATTGACTTTTCTCTTCACACTTGGACCCTTCTATCACAGATCACTCAAGACACTTCTCTATTGAGTTCGCCCTTCTTGTACTCTCTTAATTTCCCATTTAAAAGGAAATAGAGTCTCACTTCATTGGACTACAGTTGGGGTATTCATTGACTTCATGAAGGCATTTGGCACAATAGATCATTTGATTTTAATTCCTAAGTTAAACACAAATGTGTGAGGGGTGTTGTTCTAAATTGGTCAACTCGCTATTTACATGATGGACAACATTATGTACATTTTCTCACTATTTATCTGAATGTTTGGAGATTGAATGAGGTGTCCCACAAAGTTCACCTTTGGGACCGAATCTTTTTCTTTTATGCATCAATGACATTGGTGAAGTTTCCATTTTGTTACATGTCATTTTGTTTGCAGATGACACAAAGTTCTTCTGTTGAGGAGACAGTTTAAAAACAGTATTTGAAAATATTCAAATTGAAATGGTCAAAAATTGGTTTGATGTAAATAACTTATCGTTAAATCTGTAAAAAAAACAACTTCATGTAGGGTTTTTGCTGAAAGACATACAAATGGAATTATATTTTCCATTGATGGAGTTGATATTGAGAGGATATCAGAGCTTGAGATTTTTGGGAATCATATTAGATAACATTATCATTTGTTTAAAAAAAACTGGCTAAGAATACTTTTTATCTATATTATATATTTATTCAATGTTCAGAGTGGTAGCGTCCCAAGATTACTCCAATTTCAGTTTTACACTTTTTTCCTTCAAAGCTTGGATTGGAGTAAGTCCATGCAACATATTTCATTTCAGTGAATGTTTTTTTTTTTTGCTCTTCTTCTTATTTTTGTTGTTTTAATAATCCCTGCACAGGTAAAAATGTGTAAAAATGTCAAGTGATCAAAAGGTTAAATCACACACTTTTCTGCCAAGTGGTACTCAAGGCCTCAAGATTTATGGTTTGGGTCAGAGAGATGGCAGTTCCAGCCCGACAGGAAGCAGGTGTGACCACCAGTGTCTGGTCAGCAGCTGCAGGCAGGCAGCTTACAGCCACACACACATAAACATCTCACAATAACCCTCCCCGGTGAGGCGCCTTCGTAATGGACTTAATTCTTTAGACACCACAGAAACCCTAAATAAAATACCAAGGTTATGGAAGCATGCTTACCTGGCAGTCAACATCACAAAATATTTATGGAGGAAAACAATAAAAACCTTTTCTTTTTATGTGTTCTTTTTTTTTTTTTTTAAAGATTTAGAACATTACACAGAGAATGCAGGATATTCACAATCAAAGTAAATAAAGTCAGTTGAAGAAAAAAACGTCCACTTTTGTACTTAACTACTGTTACAGACATAGTTTTTAGAGATACGTTGCCATTTTTCATCATTCATGTACATTATGTTGATGTCGAGCAGAAAGAGTAAACACTAATGTGAAACCTGTGAATGGACTGTGCATATGGAGCACAATTTACTCTTGAGCAGTCGCAACATATTTCATATAATCACATTCACACACACCCCACAGACACTTGGGGTCATCCAGCCAACAGAAGCAAAAATGGTTTTTACACATTGTAACAAGTAGAAATTTACTGTTCAACAGAATTGTCAGCAAAGTCACTATTTCTGTATTCAAATTTGAAAACTGCATGTCTGTTTCTGTAACACAGTGAAAGGACAGTTACCTTTGTGTGATATCTGTTAACAATAATGGTAAATATGAGACATGACAGGAAAAATCCCCATTTAAATACTGTGTGATTCTTTGTTGTAGTGTCGCTGATGCTTCTCCAAATGTCTCATGGCATTGTCTTTTGCTATTTAACATTACAGTGCTTTTGTGACTGTTTTCATGAAGTTGTAATTGCGATTTTGTGAGTGACTCACTATAAATCTTGAGTATGTTCACGTGGAAATTTTATGAACTGACATTTTCTAATGATTCATGTGAACATGACTTAAGAGACGCTTGTCATGTTGTAGTTTTAAGGGCGAACAGGGTGAATTAAATGTGTTGTGTGCTTGGCCTGGCTCTTGCTATCAATCAGAAGCAGTTGGTTATTTTTGTGGTAAGAAATCATGTCATCCAGGCTGGTAAAAATCTGAAAGAGAGAAAGAGAAAATGCATATTAATAAAAAAAAATAAAAAATTTAAAAAGTATTGATTAGGATGCCAAAATTGAATTTAAAAAAATGTGGTAAATCAATTAAATTTAATTTAATTAAATTTAATTTAATTAAATTAAATTAAATTAAATTTAATTTAATTTAATTTAATTTAATTTAATTTAATTTAATTTAATTTAATTTAATTTAATTTAATTTAATTTAATTTAATTTAATTTAATTTAATTTAATTTAATTTAATTTAATTTAATTTAATTTAAAATGAAAACAAACACAATTAAATCAAATATGTGGTCTATACACAGTTAGCAGCTGTATAAATTGTTTTATTTATTTAATCTCCATCAAAATGAAAATTAACCAAGTTATATTGATGTATTTCATTATATAGTTAATAATTACATTCCACTCATTTAGTTTGACTGTGATTTCTTCTTGAGAATAAAAAGGAACGTTTCTGATGGGACATGGTATTCCGCTTATACCCATTTTTTTTCTTGAGGCTGCACACTTCCCCGTATTAACCTGTCCTCTTTGCCCTCACCTCTTCACTCTTTTTGCCTTCTTTTCCAAGAGCGTAGCCTTGTGTGTCCCCCAGAAAGCGGATGGGAACGTTGTACACCTTCTGCTGGTAGAGCACAGCGAGGGTATAAGGCTGGCGGTCACCCTGGGCCGAGCTATGTCGGATGAGGAAGGCGCCGTCCTGCAGCAACAAAGAGAGCCGAGGTGATAAATACATTTTTAAAAAGATGGAGACGAAAAGTTTAAATAGATGAAGCTTCAACAAATATATGAGGTTACTGAGGAACAACATAGAGGGATGAATTAACTCCAGGAATAATTCTACATTTTGACTATTGGACAGACTGAGTGGAGAAAGTGGAAAACAAATCACAGACACAGAGCCCGAAGGTGTCTGAGTCAGGGGTTTAGATGTGATTAGTTTCACATTTAACTGCATTCTAATAAAGACTTCGCAGATTTTGCTATTGACTGTGTAACACGCTGCCCTCCAGGCCTTGTGTTTCTCAGTGTTTTACCTTGTTGACACTCAACAAGAGCTCCTGAGCTGTTCTTCTGTTGCAGTCTCCAGCAAACCACTTTTTGTTCTGGAGTGTTTGACAGCAGTGGAGAAGACAAAGTACACGGCGTCAAGTACATAACTTGCAGTTAGATTAAAGCTATGTTTCTAATGCATAATTATACATCAGAGGAGAGGGAGCTTGATGGCTTTAACCCAAACACTGCTTTGAGAAACGTGTTACTAAAACATGATAGCTATTTTTCAGAAGTCTCTGACTTTACCATCACATCGTCACAATGAAGAATAGAAATGACAATTCACTATAATAATTTCTTACGGATTGTTTTTTTCTGCAAATTATATTTTGTTTAGATGACCAGTCCCTATATTGAGAATCACTGGAATAACCTTGACAGCTTTTGAGTATTTAAAAAGGACTCATATTGTAGATTTATCACAAAGAAATAAACTGGTAATGACCTCACTTAATTTATATGTAAATAGGGGATTTTAAAAAGTAGAATTTTTGATGACGTCTTCCACCACTTTATATTTAATGATTGCTTTTCTGTACCTCATGTCCAGATGGTTTGGTCATCTTCGTCCTGTTGGGAAAGACTTTAAACAGATATTAACATGAACAGATATTAATATTGTTAGAGGAGAAAGACAAGTTGGTGGGAAACAACCTGATCGTATAAAAAGTTTAATTCCAACAAAGTTGTGCTTCAAAGTGAGTTCCAAGTGATCGCATTCATCCCTCTGGGATTTAAAGGGAACTTTTTTTTTAACGTGAGCTTACCCACAGGCTTAGTGTCTGCCGAAGGAGGATTTGGATTGCTAGGGGGAGGAAAAAAAAAAAAAAGAAGACGTCTGATGGTATACTCGAAAGTGTAATTCTGACATATGCACATGGATGGGCACTTGGGGTCAATGACAAAAAATGGGCTGGAAATTAATGGAAATGACTGTTCTACTATTTTAAACTTAAGTTTTGACTGTCTGATAAAACTTTGCCTTCCCTCTCTGTATTCATCAGCTCTTACCCAAATTTAACTTCCCTCTGGTTTGCAGGCAGAGAAGGCTTAGCGCTTATCGGCGGAGGGACTTTGATGGGAAAAGTTGCGCGTCTCTCTCCAACTGACGGAGCTGCAGAGGCAATGTATATACTCTTCATCTCCACTACAACTTTTGTCTTCACATGTGATTCATATTGATTCAAAATCCGTTTAAGAAGATGAGATTCTGACCTGTTTTCATGTCCGTCATGCGTGGCAAGAGTGAATTCTGAAAGGGAGGAACTGAACGTCACTGCTGTGTCATTTTAGGTCAAATTTAATATCCCACGTAGGAAACAGAAATAGAAGGTTGGAAGGAAAAAGTTTTAAAACTAGCCTCAATTCTGATACTTTTACTTTGAATTCGTAGAAAGCTCAGCTTGCGAGAATGATGAGACGAATCACTGAGATGAATAGACACACTTACAGATTGAGCTCTGGGAAGTGGAGGCTTCATCCTGCAGACAGTGTGAGGTTATTACATTTCATGGCATGTTTAGCAGCAGATATTTACTATTTAATGCCACCACTATAATGATGATATATGCATTTTCCTGATGAATTAAAAAAAAAACTATTGAGCATCGATGTCTTCAGGACATGTACTCACGTGGGTTTGGGAGCAGCCATGACTGCTGTTATAGCAGGTAGAGACATCCTTATGTGTCCAGGAGGGGGAGGATTACATGCTGAACAACACATAGAAAGAAAATTGCAATTCTAAAATCACATTTCCCATCATCTACAAATAAAATCTTCCAGTATTTAGTTTTTTTGAGTGTGTGTGTGTGTGTGTGTGTGTGTGTGCGTGTGTGTGTGTGTGTGTGCAAAAGTTGCAATAACTTGCGTTGATCTCTCAGAGAATAGAGATGCACAAACTGCAATGCAACCTACCTTCTGTTGGCTGCAAGTATAAGTCGTCAATATTTTCCTGAAAGACAGACGATAACAAGTAGGATCGAGAGTTCAGTAGATCGTATATCTTGTTTGTGATGTTCCATATGATTCATAACATTTTTCTGAACAAAACCCAAAACAAAACAAAAAAAACTTTCTCCATGATGTAGGCCTCTCAGGCTCAGCATCCATCCATCATCAATAACAGAGATGAAGACAGTCACACACACTCACGTTCACAGATATGGACACTTTACAATCACTGGTTAACCTCAAATGCGTTATCGTTGGCAGTGGGAAACTGTAGCACCCAGTGAAACACACACAAGCACAGGAAGAACAGCGTCAAGCCCTTCTCACTATGAGATGAGTGCGCGAACTACGACATGGCTGTGCAGCCCTCAGTCTCAGCAGTAGCTTTAAAATATCTGTATAGTTACAGGCAGCTATGTACAAAACCATTAGATCACAGAGTAAAGACAGGTTGAATCTACAGCTTGGGTTCGAGACCGACTGATAGAGCTCTTTACTGGTTTTCTTCCAGGATTATTCTGAAACATGCTGGACATTAAAATCAATAGGAAAAAAAAACAACTATGTACACATTTGATATAAAGCTAGCTCTGCTACTTTTAAAGTAATGACTTTTAATGGTCACTTACAGAAGATGCAAACATGTTTAGTTCTCTTCTTCCAATTTTCTTATGAACACATTTGCCAACACACACCTCTCCCCACATAAAGCATGTCATTCACCACATTTGCAACAGCAAAAAAGAAATTAAACACGAAAGACGTTACGATTTAAAGTCACCTCTTCTTCATTGGGATCCAGATAAACCTCTGAAATGTAGAAAGGAAACACTACTGGTGATCTGTGGTTTTGGATCATATGCATATTGTAATAAATAAGGCTTTGGTGCACACTGTCATGTAGAATGATGTCTATTTTCAGGTCCCTCTTGAATTATTTAGTGAAATGAGGAAAAGATTAAACTCCTCATCTATTTTGGCAACACAACTTCATCTATTTAACTTTGTATAAACTGTATTACAATACATATCAGCAGCCAATCGAGCATCTCCACTTCCCACTGTATTATGTTTTCGATCTAGCAATATACTGATTCTCTGTCAGTTATAATTAGTGCCACCATTGCCATTTATTATATTGGACCAGTATGATATATGCATTATGAACGGGTCATTCACATGCTTCATAATTTAGTGCCTTTTCTTCTGTAAATGTTTGAAAGCAGAACTTATACTCGGAACATAGCTATTGGGCAAACAACACAACATATAACATGTCTGAATCAGAAAAGATTAAACAATAAAATGTATTTCCATCTTCGGAACCTTTAAATAATCAAAACATTTAAATAATACCGTTGTTATAAGTAACACTGGCAAATGAAATGTGAAATATTTTTCCTTTCCACAGCACTTTGCTGTGCCTTTACAGACGTAGAATAATGATGGGATGATTAGAAACATCATAAAAAGAAAATTGTGGTAAAGCCGAGGTCTAAAAGTTGAATAGCTAATATTGCTTTGGCACAGCACACTGTAATCAGATTACTCATGAAGTTTAGTAAGGTCTAAGGTGCAGCTCAACGAAGTTACAGTAGGTGGCACTGTCTCATTTGTTTCAACGTCAGCTGCAACCAGTTCCACCTTCAAGCAGACCAAAGTTTCACTATATTTTTTGATACAGTTCTAGTATCTAGACAGCTTTGCATGAATTCATTTGTCCTAAACCAATTATTAATTTTCTGTGGGACACCAATAGTGTTTGTATTCCTGTGTGCTTTGTTGTCAAATGGTTATTTTCAACAGAAACTGTTTAATCAAATCTTGATTTTTGTAGTCAGTCACCTAATCACCTCATGCAGAAGAATAAAGTATTAGAGGCCTGTTTGTGTCCGTAGATGTGATAAACGCACCTTCTTCAGTAGATACTGGAACTGGAACAGGAGGCGCTTTCTTCTTCCCAGGCTTTTCCCTTCTGTCAATTTTCGGCGCTGGATGGGAGAAAGACATGTAACATAACCCTTGAACATTGAATGAACCATATATATATATGTATATATACATATATATATATATATGTATATATTGCAAAGTCATATTACAAACTTAAAATTACATATTACAAACTCACGTTTTTTAGTGTTGGTTTCAAAGGAGAATTCCCTGCGTTGTTGAGGGTTCTTGGCAACACAGGGGAGATTAGTTTATTACAACAACTTACTGAAAATCCTTCCAGTTATTCCCTTGAAAAAGTGTCGGTATTGCCTACTACTTACTGAAAATAATTAAAGAACCAGTCAGTTGTAACAGTAGATAAATGCCTGTATGCACAACTAAGTAACCAATTAATTAATTCATCCAAAAGTAATGTTGTTACGGCAACATTTTTGTTTTTTTATAATAACACACGCAACAGACAAACATGTTACCGGGGGTTTGCTTGGTCTGGGTAGATGAGTGGATTCGGACGTTCTGCCTATAAAACAAGGCACAGATTAATAGAGTTTTAAGGGAAGCGTTAGGTTCATGTTGTCTGAAGAGTTTGTGCTGAACGTTGGATCTACAAGTGGGTTTAAAAACAGTGTTGTTACCCAGATACAGTTCCTCCTCCACTTGTCTATGTGGAATTTTCACATCCAGCTGACACGGAGGTGCTTCATACATGCCACCATCCTCATCGTCCTGTCATGAGGATATATTGATCAGAACGAGTTAAATAATAAGCCATTACCTGATTATTTCTGTGGCGTTAATATTGCACTGCGATTGATTGTCCCCTGCCTTATTTCATTATCAACTGTGGTGATATGGAGCCCAGTGTGATGAGAGTAGATGGACAGTCCACAAATATCTGCCTCAGTTCTATATATACATTAAAACCTTTGCCGATGCAAAGAATTTGTACTTACAAATTCATCCTGTGGCCACCCAAAGTCTGCATTGTTATCTGAAACATATACGATGAATTTATAATATAAAAACAGGCCTGGAAATATGTTTTCACACAAAATGTAAAACCCACCTGTCCTTCTAGGGGGAGCTGGAGGTCCACTATGCCTGGGAAAAAGCAGAGAAACAAGGGTCACACAGTACCTGCTGCAATACAGTATTATGGAGAAGGCATGATGCTTGTTTTTTATTTATTTATATATATTTTTGGAGGGGGGGGGGGTTGCTGTGTACTTACAGGTTCTTCAGTTTTTCAAAGAAGCTCTGTAAAACAAGGGAATGCAAGACACGTTAGTCAGTTGGTCAAAGGAATGGGAACACACAGGTAAGACCTCATGGTTATAAAACCAGCCTGTGATAAGCTGCATGTCTGTTTAGCAATCATTTACTTCTAGTTAATTATCAGCTTCTTCCATCAGTCTGAGTTATTGGCTGCACTGAGTAACACTTCTGTTTCTCTCTTTAGAGAGCTGTATTTGGTGAAGAACAGTAAAAAAAAACTTTGTAAAGTACAATCACTGTAGAGGACTGAAGCGACAAAAACAAAACAGGAGCAAAATGGCAACACAGAATAATATTTCTCAGATTTCTTTTTGTTATGGACCAGCCCAGTGGTGAAAACAAACCAGAGAACATTTGAGACAACAGCACAGTTCACCTGCACGGATGTAACAGAAGGACATTAGCATGTCAAACAAAACCAGGAAGTAAAAATGACTGCATCAGGTGGTTATAGAGGAAATTTCGTTATGAAGTGAATGGTGATGGACAGAGGATAGCAGTGGTGGGGGAGGGTTTGTATTCAACCTGTTTTTCCAAAACAACAGGCCGGATAACAGTTGCTGCCCGGTTGATAAATGAGTAGCAGGTGAGAAGCTATAAAACCAAGAGCCCACGTGACTCATCAGCTATTTATGACCTTTTTCGTTCTGCGTTAGCTCCAAAAATATGTATATTTCAGAGGGGAGTCGAGTTACCGTGACAGTGTTCTGCTTTGAACTGCTGCTGCAGACCTGTCGCATTTCTCAGATGTAAATGTTGAGTCACAGTCACAACGGAAAGTGCTATCTGTGACTCAGAGAGCCAACAGCAGGAAAAAGGAAGAGCCCTGTCGCAATTGAGTAAAATGTGATGCAAACTACTGTACAACAAAACATGTACCATTTAAAGATTTCACCTCATTATCTGTGATATCAGCACAAACACTTGCTACCGGACCATAACTCTTACCTGTTTGAAGTAATGCACAAGCTTTTGCCATGAAACTATTAATTGGCAGTATTTTGCAGAGTTTATCAGTAAATTAAATTATAGAATTGTGATAATTGTTCAAAATGTTTTCCCTATTGGTTTTGGAATACTGAAAGACTTTATCTTTGTCCATCTTTTCATTCTCTAAACCCTTGATAGATTAACAATTGATAACAGGTCGAACATGTTTTTGGACTGTGGGAGAGAAAGTCGTGCATATGTGGGAAGAACATGCAACAGAGCACACAGAAACACATCTAACTGGACTCGAACATTAATAACCTTACTATGAGAGCTCTTACCACTTACTTTGTGCAGGTGATTGGATCATATTTTTGCTTTTCAGCTTTTTGTCAGGTTGAATTATTAGCCAGGAACTTTAGCTTGGTTTTCTCAAGATATGTCTTGTGAAAATAAGGTAGGATAACACTTCTATTAGTGGATGTTACCTCCACAATGGTATGCGGGGAATAAACATGACATGATCCAGCATTTCATATGTATGTAATCTCTTTTTTTCAACAAATGTTTTTTTTTTCTGTGACTGATTCTGTTTATCTTGAAGTTTTCCAATTTGTATTTTATTTCTCTCTTTTTAAACTGAAGTGTCTGGATTTTTGCAACTTATTTAGAAGTAACTACATTATATTTGTATGCTAATGTACAAAGCCATTAAGGTAAGCACTATGTGATCAACTTAAACACAAACATCAGCATGATTTAATATGATCCGAAAGTCTCTGTAAAATCAAACACACTTATTTTAGAGATAGGATATTTATAATTTATTTAATGTGAGTAACAAGCTAACAGAAAGCTTAATGGAATCATTCCATATTTTACAGGACATATAACATTACTACAAGTGATTGAGGGTAAGCGCTTATCCCTCAGTTATCTATAATAATGCAGGTTCTCAACATATTTTTTTCTGTTACAGTTCACCCTCATGCATAATCTCGACATTACCAGTGTTGCTCCTATCAATCTTTCACATTATTCACAACTCCATGAGAAAAACATTGGTGGCATAAATATATTAAAACAACAGGTCGACCACAAGCTTGAACTACATTTGTTCACTTCCTCCTGACTCCACCCAGAGTGTATCGGCGTAAACAGAACTACGTTGGAGAAATAATAAAACAGTTTACCATTTCCAGGAGTTGAGGTCAAGTTTCAGCTGAAATCATATAGGAATGTTTTTTGTGTCAGCTCTCCTGTGTGAGCAGCTCCAGAAACCGAAAGCTTGCGATAGAGTGAGAACCTGAAGCAGCTCGAGCTTGAGCTCATTTGCATTTCCTACCTGCATCACAAGCACCGACTCATCTGGGCGGCCAATGTTTGCTTTCAGGTGAGCTGCTACACAGCTCATCCAAATTTCCCTACTGTAACCCAAAGAATCATATACTGTAACCCCTCTATAGGAATTTCAGCAACATCCTTGTGATTTTGAATCCTCGCAGCTGTTACAGAGAAGATTTAATACAAACTTTTATTACACAAAAAAAAAATGAATGAGGCTTTGTTTTATAACAGGTAGCGTTGTTTTATTTCTACCACAGCGACTAAACCATTGGATAAATTAGAATTAATTTGTTTTTTCACTTCCAAAGTCATCCTGCGGGCCAGATCAGACCCTCTGGCAAGCCAGTTTTGGCCTATGAGTGTTAAGTTTGACATCCCTGAAAATGTATTTTGCTTTTTGAGAAATCTAACAATCGCTGATGCGACAAGTAGCAAAACAAATATATTAGTACACCCTTTAATAGTTTACTGTTGTATAGCAGGTGTGAAGGGCTTATGAGGGTACGCAGCATGCTTACTTCATGCTGACTCCCTTCACCCATAGTCAAGTGGATTGATGAACACCTAGATAGTTATGCAAATCTTCTTCATTTAACCTGAAGTAAAGATGTAAAGAAAAGATATCTGTGCTCATGTTTTAACTTTAATCATGGTGTTGTTTTGGTTAGAACTGTCACCTTAAAGTGAGAGTACCGATGTAACTTGAAATTGGAAAAAGCAAGTATATAATATGAGAAGATGAATGGTAAAAGACAATATGAACTCAATGTGCACAAATTTATTTTATCTCTTTTTTGTGTGGTGTTTGATGAACATTTCTGAAACTGAGCAGCAAGAAAAAAAATCTCTCGAAACTCAAAAGTAGGAAATGATTTATTACAAATAACTTTATTGACAAAGGAGGATGTTGTAATATGGGGTTATAATGGCACTGACAATAAATTATTAGGTTGCAATACACAAGCTTAACATATTCTACAAAACAGTATAAAACACATAAATATTAACTTAGTGTAAAACATCTGGAGCACAGTCTCCCTTGAGAATCTATCACAGAATGAAGAAAGCTTGTTATAAAGTTGCCACAATGTTAAAGAAAGGTATAAAAGATATAGGCATAATTGAAGTATGGCGATCACTCCATCCAAATCAAAAAGATTTTTCCTTCTACTCAGGAACACAGAACACATACTCCAGAATAGATGTCTCAAGTACCACAAGATATGATGCCTTCAATAAAAGACTGCAGTTATTTAGCAGTCTCCTAAATACAGACTATAAGGTCTTATCAAAACTAATCGCTTGCAGACTGGAAAATGTGATACCTAAGATAATTCAATCAGATCAAACAGGGTTTATCAAAAATAGACATGGAGCTGACAATGTATGGCGCCTGCTACACTTAGTGGACGCAGCCCAATAAAATGGTGAGCAAATGCTAAAAATATCCATGGACGCAAACAAGGCATTTGATCGGATTGAACCAAGCTTTCTTCTCCGGACACTTGAAGCTATGGAATTTGGATCTATTAGGACAATCTTTAGAGCTTCCAAAGCAAAATGATAACAGCAATTGACATAATTACATATTACAAGTGAATAGACATGGATTTGTGCTTTCTTTCTCATATTTATTTTTCATAGTTGTTGTTAATGTTTTGATGCTTGTTCGAAACACCACAAAATGTTCATACTGACTGTGCGTTTGTTTGTAATGTTCAATATTTTCCCGACAAATAAATCTTTAAAAAAAAAAAAAAGCTTCTTATAAAGTTGCAATTGCTACGCAGTTTAATAGAACAGTGATAAAAACAGTTTCAATATAAAATCAATGATCAGAGAATGCGTATGGTACAAACACGTTGGGGTCAACCCAGGTGAAGAAGAACTCAACCTACTTTTGCTCTCCTTTTGAACCTTTTTTTTAATTGGATGTTTCCTGCTCCTATCTATCCAAGTCCATGCTCATCAATGAGGTTTGAATGAGCTAAAGTAAGAAGCTTGCAAAAACAAGCTTGAATCTGAACCAGCAGATACATTTTGTGGTTTGGATGAAGGCCTGGAACCTCATGAGTATTTGCAGAACATTTTCCATTGAACTCATTAAGTCACCGTGGCCTAAAATCTTAGTTTTGTCACACAACATACAGGAATGTCCTTTGGAGTAGCACAACCATCTCTATGAGAATAATGTCCGGTTCACATGGAATGGCTCTGTAGAGGAGAGGTTTACCCCTGTGGCATTGTTGTATGAACCAGCTTAAAGCCAGCCGACAAGGAACAAAGTATAGACACATAATTGCTATTTAAACTACCTGAGCCCTCGGTTCAATAAAGGCACAACTGAGAAAACAGATCCTGCAGGCTTTAAAAGACAAAGAAATACAATCTAATTCATTAAACGGCCCCGAGGGAGGAAAACCAGTGGGTTCCCTATTTCTGTCCTCGTATAATGTCACATTCAACACAGTAAGAAACAAGACACTTAAGAAAGTGGAGCCACGGTGAGCATTTAAACTCATGGTTGAGGTCCTTCCTGTGTGTCTCAGCAGGAGTGGACCCGCTGGAGGAAAGCTCCCGTCTACTTGGACATCGACCCACTGATAAAGAAGCTCCCGGTAGAACCCAGTGGATCTCCGTTTGTCCATCTTCTAAATGATAAACGTGTGCTTCAAACACCATGTTTGGATCTTTGTCTTCCTTTAAACTGGATTCGCCTTGATTTTGTTGTTGATCCACTCGATGTAATGTGTGACCCGGGTGTACACCCCCGGCTTATCCTTCTGGCCACACCCGTCACCCCAGCTGATCACACCCATCAGAGTCATCCTGTTCTTGTTTCGACAGACGAGGGGACCACCAGAGTCTCCCTGTGAGTGAAGCCCAGGCAGAAAAGCAAAAAATTAGATCAAGTAATACCAGCATTGGTATAATAAGGAGGCGTGTGGTGAGAAGCAGGCTTTCCCACCTTGCAAGCATCATCCAGTCCCCGGGTGTCACCTGCACACAGCATGTTAGGAGTAACGGTGCGTCCCGATAGCACGTCAGGGACACAGCGCTCTGTAGGCCACAGGCGCACGTGTCCTCTCTTCACACGCTCAGAGTACTCTGGAGAAACTATAGGGAGAGAGAGAGAGAGAGAGAGAGAGTGGCTTAAATGAGTGGATCTGTATGAAGCCTCCACTGCCCTCTGCAGGTCAGCTGTGTACAATGTCACCAAATCTTAAAAGGACACAATTGCCACGGTAACACAGTAACAGCCACCCAAACCTTGTAAAATGCATGTGAATTAGGTGCCATGTTTGCTTACATTCCGTGTCCTTTCCATAGCCTGAGATCTCACACTCGGTCCAGTCAGGCAGCGCCAGCCCACGTTCAGGCAGACACGCCGGGAAAACCTCTGGAGAGTTTACAGCACACATGCCAATATCCGACTCCAGCTTCAAAATAGCTGCAAGTGGAGAGCGACCAAAGGAAAGTCAGTGTAATGCACTGGGAAAATGTGGAATGTTTTAATAAGTCTTTGGTGCCCACTTAAACTTCCATATCATCACTGCCGGGGGAAAATAAATAAAAATAAAAATCGGTGACAAAAAGAGTCACTTTCTGGTTTAACATTCATGCATGACAAAGCTCACGACAATGCTCATTAGAATCTGACATTTTTATGATGCAGTGAAGCAATTCACTGTGTTGGGACTTCACAAGATGGCACAGTTACTCTTGATGAAGTGTTCACTGAGTGTATATCAAATGTGATCTAATAAATCGCTGTCTCACCGATGTCATTGTCATACGATTCGCTGTCAAAGTCCTCGTGGATCCAGTACTGCGCCACTTTGAAAATCTGCTCACTGCTGGAGTTCTGCTTCCGAAACGTTCTTCCCAAAACCACCTCCAGTTTTTCTGCATTAAGTCTAAAATTATGAAGAGAAAATATCTTATCTTTTCTGGCTTCTCAGCTCAGTCGAAAACAGAATCAGCAGAAGATCGCACATCGTGTATCGGGAGTCGAAAACAGAGACGTCGGAGCATGATTGCCTTGGCTCTGCAGTTGAAAAAGTATTGGTTCTGGAGAAAAGCTGCAAGATGGTTCAAACTAAGTATCAAGTTGAAGTGTAAGTAATACAGACATACTAAGTGAGGTATTGCAGGAAAGGTAACCAGTCTCATATTGGACTCTGATAACAGAAAGTAAAAGTCTCTTGACAAAGCTTGCATGCTTTAATCGCGTGTAGAAAACTGCAACTCATCCCCACCTGTCCTCAAAACAGTGAGCGGCAGACAGGACCCAGCAGGAGTCGATGAGGATTCCCCCACATCTGAAGAAGTGCTTTTTGTGACGGGGCTGGTACACGTTGATGGCTGCCTGCCACGGCTGCTCTGTGATGTCGCTCACCCGGCCACCGTACATGCGAAACGCCGGGCGGTTCAGGGTATTGTCCAAACGCTGGCCACATGTTGCTAAAGGCAGAACAGTTTGCAGTTACAGTTAAAACAATCAAATTACAAGTGGAGGACCCGTGGTTATATTCGAAGGTTGATTTTCATTGAATGAGAAGGTGCCCTATACCTCCATTATTGTTGATGGTGGGAGCACGTGGACCAACAGTGGTGATGATGGAGGGGCGTCTTGCTGCAAAAATAAAAAGTGTGTCTATTAGCACATCACTGTATGGATTAAACTGCAATATCTTAAGCTCATCTGGTGGAGATTGTTGCAGTTTAGACTTTTAACCCCTGACAAATGGTAGATTCATTGCATTATAAAACTAAAAAACCTGTAAAGAATCCAACATCTATGGAAATTCTTCACATTAGCAAACATTTCTCTGTCACAAATTCTTGAAGATGTAGCCATAAAGTTCAAAATAAAATTTTCTTTGAGTGGTAAAATGTATTTCATCCATCTGACATGCTGCTTACCTTTTATCAAAAACATGAAATTATCCTACTTTTACTTATTCTGTGTATTCTGTGTATTTTTTTTTTATTTTACATTTTAAACGTCATCTCAGCTTTTCTGGTGTCGGTGGTATATTATTTAGAATCCAAACTTTAAAATCAATTCTTTGTGGTAGTTTCAAAAAAACAAAACAAGGCATACTCACAGCATTTGGGGATGGTGCAGAGTTCCCAGGTCAGCTGCATGTTTTTGTAGGTGTGGCACCATGGACCTGTGTCTCCATCTGGATTCCTTTTGGGTGAAAGAAAGTAAAGGCTTTGGCACTTTTTTTTTCCGGCACAAAAGGAGATATTTACCACACATGTGGCGACATCCCCACCTGCAGAAACTGTGGCTGCCCAGGCCCAGCTCCAGTGCATCTGGTCTCCAAGCATTGTTGAGCTTGTGCCTGATAGCCGGAGAGTCCCACGGGAGACAGCGAGAGCCGCTCTTCGTGACAGAAGTCGTGCCTCTGTATGACTGACCCAAGTCCGTCACGCAGTCTTTGTACTGATCTGCTCCGAAACCAAATACAAACATGAGTGAAAAAAATATTCCAGTGATGGCATCTCAGGCATTTCTATTTTTTTTTTTAATGAAAATCTGTACCTTCGGGGCATTTGGGTAAGGAGCAGTACTCCCAGACAACCTGGGTGCCTCTATAAACATAACACCAGGGAGTGTTGTCATTGTCGGGGTTCCTGGGGAACAAAATGGGAAATGATGCAGATAAGTAATCATGTTAAAAGCTCACATAGAAAACCTATTCTGAAACTAGAAAGCACCTGTAAGTCTCATCTTGACAAGTTTGAGAAAAAATCTGATTTCTTGGAAGAACACTGTGAATGGATTTGGTAGCCTATGGCCAGACAGGAAATGAAAAGAGGGAGGCGGGGAGTGTTGTGGCCATTTCATTTATTACAAGCTGAGCTTCTCTGATGCTGTTTGCCTCTCGTGTAGATCTCTCGTTTGTTCCCTGTCCAGCTTATGATGAGGCCTGGATGCCAGCCTCTGCAGGCACATCTGGCTTTGGAAACTTTGCGTTATATTGACAGACGATTCAGCTCGTGTCCTTCTGAGGACTTATGGCTCTGCAGAAGTTGTTGTTTTCAAGAGGTTTGGACCATGTCTAATTAGACTGCAACTAGAATGATGTTTATTGATGAGTGATCTGATTTATTCTTTGATTTGACTGTCTTCTCAAAATGCTCTGGTGGCGCGTACACACCTGCAGAAGTTGTGGTTGCCCAGTCCGAGGCTGTTGCCGTCTATTTTCCTCGCTGTGTACCTCCTTCCTCTGATAGACGTGGAGTTCCAGTTTATGCACTCGGCTCCTGAATGGCTGATGCTCCACGTGCCACGGTATCCTTCGCCCTGCCCCACAATGCACTTCTCCTTGGTGTCTGCAGAAACAAACAAACACGGAGAGACTGGATAAAGAGCTTTATATAGGAGACTGATTTCATCCTAACTGACATCAGCTTTTTACTCCGACACAATAAAACATGTTTATTAGATCTGGAAACATTTTGAGTAAGTATGAAAACGTTTTAATTTCCTATAAAATATGTATAGTTTTAACTCATAGTATTCATGACATCAGTCCATTAGTGCTTTCAAAGAATGACCAAACATACACTGTAATCGTAAACAACACATTCAGATTTATAGTCTGGCTACATTACTTGTCGCTCTTTGGCTCTTTGGCTAAGGCCACTTGGCTGTGGCCACTGGGGTTCAGAGAATTATCCCACTGAGAGGGTGGGGTGTCCCAAAGGTTGACCACAGAGACAAAAACATTCATATCCCAGAATGTATTTCCATCGTTTATGATCCTTTCTTCTCCTCTCCAAACCACAGGCCCAAGGCAGAGCCTGGATGAGTCACAGTCAGACTGTGACCTTATCAAGAGTCACTAAGTTTTAATCAGCGTTGTGTCACAGGCCAGGTGTTCAAAGATATGGCAGGATTTACTGCTGCTTCACAGCTGAACAGTAAGCAGAAGTTTTATATTGCTATAAAATATCATTCACAAAATTAAAGCTTCAAGCACCGACAAAGCTATGACAAGATGATTGAAAAGATTGGGCTTCTTTAATCTGCTTATTTACAATATTTTTGCATTGTAAAATATGTATTAGTACTTTTTGATTGCATAAACTAAAAGTAACATGTGTCTCTCTCTTTCTGACAATTGAACCAAAGAAAAGAATAGTGTTAATAGCTATGCTAGAAAGAGGACAGAAAAATTAACATGCAGTATGTGCAAACTGCAGAACATCAGACAATTAATTCCAGATGTGTAACATAACCATCATCCTCACATTTCAACAAGGAAATGATCACTTACTGATCTCACACTGAGTCCCAGTGAAGCCGGGGGGACACTGGCAAATGTAGTCCGAGGTGTAAACGGCCTCCTTACATGCTCCTCCGTTGTAGCACTGAGACGCAAAACATTCTGGAAGAAGCAGTGATTTTGTCAGAAACACGTCATGTCCTTCTTCAACACATTATCAGTCTGATCAGAATGCACGTGACTGGCTGTGAACACAACTCTCTCCTCTAACTTACAGTATACTATCGTCAAAACCTCCCTTTTGAAATATTATGTCACGCAAACAAAGTTGTTCCAGAGGCAAACTGGTTTCACACCGTCCGCAGGTGGATTTCGTATTTATTATTTCAACGTTTCCTCGAGGCCCGTGCTCAGAATAACACTCCCAATATGAGCTCACAGAGGTTGGTGAATGCAAAATGTGGTTGTAATTTGTCTGTGGGAGAGTAATTGTGCTTTGCAGAATTCGTCAATGGGGGTGAAAGTGCACGCAAGGGCTGCTTTGGCAAGAGCAGTTCAAATGACCTCAGACTAAACTACGCCCACTCAAAAAAGACAGAAACCCAAAAGCTCCACGTTAGGATGCACTGGAATAACAAAGGTTTGGAAACGTAAGCGAAGCAGGCCAAACAAGAAAATAATCTTCAGAGATTGCAACAGCAATTTAGAGGTAAAGAGGAGTTATAATGAAAGAGGGAGAGGTCAGAAAGGGCAGGCGGGCAGACTGACAGTTATATAAGCAGAGGGACATACAGTAGTGCTCTCATTGAAAACATTAGAAGTGTGATTATAAAGAGACAACAACGTGACATTCTGATTGTGTTGGTGTGTCTGTGTATCCACACTCACTGGTGACAGGTACAATATGACAGAGCTCTCGTCCTCTCAACGCACAACGGCAATACTCCACACGCTGCCCTCTCCACCGCAGCCAAGTGTCTCCAAAACTACGCACGGCTGATGTCTCACTATCCACACATAGTACTGAGGAAACATGGACACACATACAGACATTAAGTATACAATCAATCAAAGATAAAGAAATACAGATACATAATTTTCCAAATGTTGCAATCATACACATAAAAAAACAGACAGACGTACGAGCAGAAAACTAAAAGACTAAGTTAATCGTGCTCATGATGATTGTGATGGTGTGATGAAGCAAGACAAACAAAAGAGTGGTGAGGCTCACAGGAGGTGTCAAAGGAGGGTGAAGGCTTCTCGACATGAATAATCAAAACCGTCCGTCTAGCTGGCTGCCTGCCAGGCTCACCTCTGTAAAAACGGGTCCCTCTCTTAGTGCGGAGTAGTTCCACCTGCAGCAGAGAAATCCAGTAAAACACAGGGCAGCAGACACGGGCAACGGTTTCGTGCCGGCGGTTTGCAAACCCATGCAGCCAATATCCTTCCATAAACTTTGACATACGCATAGAGTAGGCAATCCCTCATTATAGCGAAGTATAATTTTGCTGCTGGAGACAGTACTGAATGTTTGAAATGCACTCTCATAATTATACCAAAAAAATGATAATTTGCTCAAGTTAGGATAACTGAAAGACAAATCTTCTCATGATAATGACCAGTCTCGGAATTTACATTTTTTTTTAAATGCACAAGTTACTTTTTACTCAAAAAGTTAATGACTTGAACTGCACAGTAGCAAAAACAATAAAGTAAAGATCTGCTTACACACGTCATAAACCTCTGGCTGTATTTAGATAAGCTATTATCAACTGTGCAGGTGCATTATCTGGCTGGAACTGTAGTACTTACATTGTCCGCTAGGAAGCAGCAGAGAGCACAGATCAGAATTAATGGCTCAAGTGGTCTTGTCATGGCTCCAGTGGTCTGTATCTCAAGTGGTCTTCAGTTTTCTGGAAAAGAAATAATGAATAGATGTTACAAACATGCATAAAATACATTATATATCTATGGAGGCTATATAATCATTGATACTATAATAAATTGAGAAACGATCCCACAATTAACAGGCTTCTTCTTTTAAACGATAATATTGTAAAATGGCACGACAAAGTTGAGTCCTGCATTACTCCTTACAATTTAATAAAGTGCTCTTTGCTTATCATGATATAAACCTTACACTGAGTGATATGAAAACACAGCCAGTTGTGTAGAAGCTGACAGGAGGAAACTCCCGTCTTTGTCTTATAAGAAATTCCGTCTAGTGAAGTGACTTAAAATGTTCAAGCAGAAAGTTCATTGTTTATGTAAACCTTTCTCTGTAAATCTGTCCTCAACGGTGAGACGACAATTGCAGGAAAAAAGTTCTACACTGGACGTCTTCTCCCAGCTGTCCTGTTTCTCTGTTCAGCTTCCTTCCTCTAAGCCCCCCCACCCGTGCTGCAGAGGGAGGCCTGTGGAGAGGAAGGGGTGGACACACCGGGGGCAGCTGTGGGAACCTGGAAGTTGTATCTCGCTTCTTGAAGCTGAACGAACTTCTGGAGTCGGACAGGAAGTTTCGCCAGCCTTCGCAGAATATTCCCATAGGACATCCAATGAGTTCAGAAGGGTCACTTGTCACAGTCCCTCCCCCCCTACAAGTCCCGCCCTTGTATTTATTTACAGGCACATACCATTGAAACAAACCATTTATCATAATTCAACTTTTTCTTCCCTACCGAGAATAAACAGGAAGTAGATTATCCTCACATCAGACAACCCAATCTGGACCATCCCGCAGTGATAAAAGGCTTCACGTAGAAAAAAAAGAGTGTCTGGCCCATCCTGACAGCTGTGACAAAGCAACACAGCAACTACAGGAGAAATGAAGTGACTTATAAAGATAGGGAGAGGAAACAGAAGGGAAAGCCCAGAGTGAGAAATAAGTTACACTTCTGTTTTCTTTTTAATCCTCAAAAGCGAAGATCTGCACCAGACGAGTTCCTCCATTGTTATAAACGAGTGCAGAAAAGAGCTTAAGAGTAGACTGTTCTTCCTCAATTAAGGGTGAGTAAACATGAGTCACAAACAAAGGATGGGGAGTGAGGAGTAGAAAGGAAAATGGGAAAGAGAGGAAAGAAAGAGCACGCACAGTAAGAACGGAAGAGTAAAACTAATCTCTATTTAAAGAACTTATTTTTTTTAAATAACTCGTTGAACTTCCCTGACAGACGCACGCATGCAAAGACCCAGACACACAGCAATAAACAGCAAACCGGCAACGCACTTGCCATTTCTGTACGCTCCTCTCCTCCAGCTGGATCTTCACTGACTCACCCTGTGGCTCACTGAGCTCATAGAAAGCTGTGTTTTTGCACATCAGGCGATGAAAGAACTATGCATACACACCCACACACACACACACACACACACATTTTTTCCATTCGTTTACATTAAGCTGCATTAGTCTCCCCGCCAGCGTAATAACTGTAAACTTAATAACTACTGCTTGCCACGCTGAACCTGTAAGTCCAAACCTAAAACATGTCTTCAAAAAGAAAAATTTACTTGATTTTAGTACATATGAGCAGGCTAACAGGAAAAAAAACCCCCACACACATAGAGTCACACAAAGTTCTCGGGAACATTTGAGCTAATCACCCCAAATATTTACTGTTCATTCAGCTCTTTGTTCATATATGAACATAGACTCCCACTTAGAAAAGACAAAGTCAAACACTCACCACTGAGAGTACAGCTCTCTTTGAAGCTGCCCTCCCTTCAAACAAATAAAAACCCTGTTGTGCTGCATTGTAACCCCCCCCCCCAAACTGAGCCTCACTGGCAGAACGATAACAACACACACACACACACACGAGTCTTCTTTTTGTTTATTGGGCAGCCGTTCCTCCTTTCAGGCCCCCCTCTCTGAAGCCCTGTCAGCGAAAAACATGTGTTTCCTGCCAACATGCAGCCAGTGCAGACCCCAACACGCCGGAAACGTGCGTACATATCAACGCAAAAACACACGCCAACACATGCACATCAGACATGAACACATGTTCCATCCCACCCTCTTCAAAGTCTATCTCGCATGCGGAGGCCCACTTTGGGCGCCTCCAATGTTCCCAGTCTCTCTCGCGCTGCGAGCGAAGAACCGGCCTCCTACCGGCACTGACGGGGTTAAACGCATTGCTCTGTTACACCCAATCTGCTAATAGTTGAAACATGTACCACCAAGTATGCAGCCGCAGGAGAGTGTGGTTCCCCGAGTCGTTAGTGGGTCAAATATGAATGGAAGAAATTAAAGCATCGTTGGCGTGGAAGCAGTCAGACTGTGAGTCACAAGAAGATGCTGCACTTCAGTACAAGGTTGTCAAGACACACACACACACACACATTTTTTTTTTTTTGCCACATCTGAGCAAGTAGAGTGAGGTGCTGACCAGAGCTTTTAACATACTGATCTGAGCTCACTGAGCCATTAGCATGAACGTGCGATGATGATGAAGCAGTCCAGTTGACAAAATTGCACATATTTGTTTAAAAGAAATGCAGACTGTCAACGTGAGGAATGTCAGAAGAAGTGCAGGACCACAGCTGAGCCTGCCTGCAAGAGTTTACAACAATGGCAACTGTGCAATTTGGAACTTCAATTCATCTTTTCACAATGATTTTCATGTCAGTCATCTTTGTAAATGTCAGAATCGATACTTAACCAAGTACTTATAGTTGGATGGACTGCCCACAGTGTTTCCAAAGGGGGAATTGAAAGAGGAAACACCTTCACTGCAGGCATTATTCCATCTTTACAAAGTTCCTTCAGCGCTGAAGTGGAGATTGTAAACATGCTGTGTATTCTTGTTCCCAACATGTTTTAACCTGGTATGCCTCTCTCATGTATTCAGTGACCTTTACAGGAGCTTCAGTTCAGGCTATAATTCCTTCACGTGAATCACTTAGGTTGTCTTATGACATGTGATGTCATATTGGTAAGTAAGCTACTTAAAGAGGCATTGTGCATTAGTTTCTTGGGGGGGGGGGGTTCAAGTCAAGCTACAATACAACAGCTGTGATCTGGCTCTGTAAAATCCCTCCAAACAGAGAGCTCTATTGTTACCTTCTGGCTTCTCCCCTGTGTGCAACATGACACCACAAATTCCTTATCAGAGGACCAGACACTTATAAAGTAAAAAAAAAAAAAAAAAAGTGCAAAGAAGAACTAGCAGAACATTAGAAGTGAGTATAAATTAGAAGCGAACATAAAAGATGCAAGATTAAAGAATAGATAGATTAGAGAAAGAAAGAGGACAGAGGGAGAGAGAGACTGCAAAGAAGGAGAGGAAATAAAATCTCAGCGGTCAGCAGAACGAGAATGAGTATTACTGAGTCATCCCGCTCCCAGAGCTGCAGGGACAGAAGAAGGCATTGATGTGTTTTCAAACACTACCAATGCTATCAAAAGTGGATGCAACTCAAAGTTATAGTCAGATATATAGAAAACAAACTCAAAGAGGTTCTAATGTCTAGAAATAAGAAGCCCAGTATACTTACTGTATATATATTATTATTATTATTATTTATATACTTTGACTGTTTGCACTACTTTTTTAAATATATTTAAATACGGGGTTTTTTATGCCTTTTTTCACCGGTTGCTAAGCAACGACATTTCGTTGCCAGTTCCTCACTGTGTGATGTACTGTGCAATGACAATAAAGAAAGTCTAAGTCTAAGTCTATAGTTTTGTATGTCTCAGCTCATGGTCACTTTTCCCACAGTGTCATCCACCACCATCCTCCGTCTGGACCGCTCCAAAGCATAAGGCTTAAACATGCGAGCTGCTGAGCCTCTGAGTCACAAAACATCAGTGTGAAGCAGAAACCCGCTGACCACACTGCCAGGAATGCAGATAATAGATACGGACTTGACTTTCTCTCAGCGGCACAGAGTATCAGTGTAACGTAAAACGTCAGCACCGACAGACGCCCCGGGAGAAGGTTCCGCAACTAATGAACCCGATAAGAGGCCGGACAGCCTGGCTCGGGATGGTACACTGACAGAAACCAAACTCGTATCAGTATGACTAAAACAGTCACAATGTCGGTTTACCCATTTCAAGAAGCAGCTATCGGTGCACCGACAGTTTGAATCACGCATAGTAAACTTTGTGAGATTGTGTGCATGAATGACAAGCAAGTATCTGTCAAAAAACTCAGAGTCCTGCCAGATTTAACAGGTGGAGGTGGATGCAGAGAGATGTGTTGAAGCCAGAGTGAGAAAGTGTTGGGATGACACAGGACTGATTACACGCAAGGTAATAATCAGTTTCTCCTCATATATACATATGAGCTTTTCATATCTATATATACATCTATATATGTGTGTGTAATTTCTTAAACCCCCCCCAACAAAGTCTCAAAACAATGACTTCATACATGCAGTTGCCCACCCATAATTTTGAGCACCATAATAGTCATGCACAATATGCTAACATAATTGTAAAAAAAAAACTTAGCGTTAAATAGTTAGACAGTAGATGGATGTAGAAAGATGAATAGTTCTAACAATCCGATTGAGGTGTCAGACACGGGGTAAGAAAAAAAAAAAACTGCAGCTGTTGCAGGAGAAAAGTAAAAGCATCCCGGTGCGCATAAACCTGTAGTGACAGTGAGAGCTTACGGATAGAACCCAAGTAAATTGAACTGATCTTACCGAGCAGGGGGGAAAAAAAATCTTTATTCGGCTGTCGGTGAGTATTCGGTGTCCGTGCGGTTTTCAGGACTGAGCTGATTATCCATCTGCTTCAAGTTTATATCGGCACGCCGCTGCGCGTAAAGGGGGAGGGATGACGTGACCTCAGCGGGGACGCGCAGCAGGTCCGGCCGGACGAGGGTGAGGGGAGCTGATCAGGATGAGGATGACGACGATGATGATGTTGATGATAGTGACGATGATGCCGGAACCAGGGCGCCACCCTCCCAGGCGTCCCGATGGGGGAAATTCGGTAGAAATTTCAGGGAATTGATTGGGAATACATTCTCCAAAGCCTGGTCTGTAGTGTGGCTCAATCATGGTTTAATCATTGCCGACTTAATGAAAAGAAAGTGTGAGAAGTAAAATATTAATCAATGTGATGTTTCTGGGAAAAGATATGGGTGTTAGAATATGGAATATACAAAAGTTTGAATTAATCTTACTCCCTCTGTATTGGGTTTTAGAAATATGTCCTGTTGTTGTTCTAATTCCCCAATAATAATAATAATAATAATAATAATAATAATAATAATAATAATAATAATAATAAATACTGAGTGCTCTTATTGGCCACGTGCTCACCAGTAATTGAAATGATGTCACCTTCACCCAGGCCAGTCATATAACAATAGACCCATTTGTTCCAACCTTGCTAGAAAACCCATGTATTAGTTTTTTGAGCATATGAATCTATTATCATAAATTTAGATCAAAGTACAGGCTGCATAATCTATATATTGTACATTATTTATATAGATATGAATAGAGATAGGAATATAATACAATAGAATAGAATAAACTATTTTAGTGCTTCACAAAGGAGCTTTGTTGCTATAATCTCCAAGCTACTACAAGCTAGAATAATACACCTTAAGTTTTTATCCGTTTTTAAGCGCCTAAATATTTTAAGATGAACATGAGCATGTACACATACTGTAGATTGAGAGGTTGAAATCAAATGCAGCTGACTATATAGACAAACTGGCCACGCGGCAGAATAAACAGTTATAAATAAATAAAGAGCAGAACAACATAAAGTGCAATTAAATTACATGTCATCCCAATCCCACAAGATTGTATATCAATACACATTTACTAAGCAGTTAAGGACATAAAAACATAGAGCAGATTTAACATTTTTACTCCATGTACATATCGCCAAATGAAAGATATTATACAAGCTATTAATATTTATGCTTCTCGCACCAACTACTACGAGTGATAATATATATTAGAATGAGTATTTGGTGTTGGGCAATACGAACACTCTTTTAGCGCTGATTATTCACACAATGGTCAGGAAGTCTATGATGTGTCTGTGGGTGACACTGTATCAGCGGTTAACCAATTGGCACCAGGAGTCATTTGTTACGGGCCCCGCTCCTTTAACCCAGCCCTTCCTCAGGAAATCAGTCACACAACCCCGAAAACAGCCAAGCCCCATCTTTTGTGAAAGCCGCACTGAATTTATTTGGTTGGGATGATGCTTGTTAATTGTTTTTACTGGCTGATGAACTCCACATTTAGCAGACGAGAACACGGCCCTTTTGGATATATCAACTGGGGGTTGCCAGTTTGGCGTCACAGTCCACTTTGTGTTCGTCTGTTTTGGATCAGCGCACACCCTCACTTCAGAGGATAATAAGCGTTACAAATGTTTTTGTTTTTTCAAATTTAATATTTTCAAGATGACTCCAATCTGAAAGTTGTAAGATACATCAGTCACATCAACGCATGCAGCGGTCTTATCACTTTGAGTAATGTTGACATTTGTGAAGCAAAAGTGAACTTCTTATGAAAGCTTCCCCCAGAAAGATATGGTGTTCTAGATGTTACGTGGAACGTCATGGCAAGTCTGTCGAGAGAAATAGGACGAATTAAACAAGCCACAATGTTTTCTGTCTTATTCTCGCAACTCTTTGGGGTTAGACTTTCCACCAGCATCACGTGTCTTGGTGACGTGAGCAGGGATAAATCTCAGGGTTTCATGTGTGACGTCAACATTCAAGATCATACAGGGGAGATTCACAAGGTTTGTGCACGTTTTAGACAAGTTCAGACTCACCTGGAGAAGGAAAGCATTTAAGACATGTTAAAAACACAAGCTTAAATAAACCATACTCTACTTCTGCCTTGATCTTTGTTTTTTGTTTTTTCATTTTGGATTTTTATCATTTCTCAACTCCTCTGCTCTCTTCTACACTCTCAGCCATCGAAAGAAGAGCAGACTAACAGAATAGCAATACTCACACATTGTCTCCGGTTGAAACAGATTCTTCTCTTGGAACAAAGTGTTGTTTAATATATTTTCAAGTAATTTAGTCCTCATAGGAAAGACAATATGCTCATGTGGCAAATGGTTGATTCATCACTTTCAAGTATAAAACTTTGATTTGACAACACATGAACCTCACACAGCCGCTGTCGTCGGTGGTTTGATCGGTTGTTTCTGCACAGGAAAACCTATTCAACAGTAACAAATGGGACACACAAAAAGGCAATTTAGATAGTAAAATTAAATAAAAGATAGTGATATTTCACCACTTAAACTTCTGGTGGTACATTTAAAAATAGACTGAGTAAACATGTGTAATAATACATATTTGAAGACGGCATTCAAGTCATTTCCACAGTCTAGGGTTTTTATGACTAAACAATAAGACAACAGAGGTCTGTCATTACAAGTTTCAGGTTCTCTCCCACGGACCGGTACGCACTGTACTGAGCTGTATCCACATGGAAGAAGTTGAAAAGTAGCATGATGCTTAGTTTATAAACAGGAAATACATTTCTCTTCAAAAGAAACCCCCCCAAAAAAACAACTGTTCCCACTTTTGATAATGGAGATTACACGATCAGACGTCACGTAAGACACACGTCAAATAGGCTATGATTAGGGAGTGCAGGTTTTCCTGATTTGGGCAGGATTTGCAACTCGCATTAACTCCATCCAAAAATAACAGGTGATGGTATGAAAAACAAAACTCCTGTACTCTGGTAGTAGGATACATCCTCTCGAAAAACACAACATCCACTGAATCATTGACACTGCACATTCCCAGTTTAGGTAAACGCGTACAAGTTTAATCAGGTTTTGGCAATCACAAGGTGTTCTTTAAAATAACACAGCGGTTGATCAGAAATGCTCCTGAACCAACAAGTAAATCACCCCACCTGCGTTACAAAACATGGAAATAAACACTGACGTAAACACTGAACTCATCCTCAATAGAATCCCACACTAAGTGCATTAAGTATTAAAACGTCATCTTGTGTACTCCTAATATGGTCTGGATAAAGTAGAGGAAGACGGATAAGGGAATAAAATTGTTCCTTCTTCTTTTTTTAAACCCAACGCACCACAAGGGATGTATGATATACCGTAAGTTGTCACGCCATGAAAACGGATTAGGGGGTGACTAAAGACTTTAAAAAAGCAGCGTTCTTATTGCTGTGTTTATTTCACATATCCTATGCATTCTTTGAGTTTCAGTCAGTATTTTCATCACGTTGAATTGGTGGGACTCATAAGGGTCTGACCCCTTCCTTGAAAAAAAAAAAAAATAGATTACTAAATTGACCCCAAGTTTTAAAATTCAGATGTAATAAGTGTATACAGAACCAAATGTTGCTGTACTGGCTCGCCTTTTATAATTCAGCTAAAACAAAAGAAGAAGATCTGAAGTAACAAGAGTATAACAAAACAGCCATGTCAATATTTAATATTGTTCATATAAATATACATCATTTTTATTTTCAAAGTGCAATAGTGTACGAGTAATGGGATTATATAAACGTATATGTATAACTAAAGTAAATTGTGTCATGAAACTTGTATCCAGTGTAGGGCTGTGGTACTGGAGCATCGAACAAAAAGTTTAATATTTTCACTGAAAGTTATCAGTGTAACAACCGATAGGGAAATATATTTTTAAAGACTTTAGGTTGGTATTTAACAATGCAAAACATTTTTCAGTCAATGATGAGGGTGTGATGGGCCCCTGATGATATTTCAGGCTCATGGAGCTCTTCGGTGTGAAGTCCTGAATGAAGGGAAGATCAGGCCCAAAGATTTTTTACAGTTTGTAAATGGCTCATAAATAATCCATACATAACCTTTTATAACTCTGGCCTTAACAGTCTTGAACAAAGAAACAAACTTGGCCCAGATTCAAGCTGGGGATGTTTTTGCTGTGGCGTGAGATCACCAACTACACATTACTCAACATTACCATTATGCAGTTTCCCCTTTTTTCCCCCCCTGCCATGCATGATGCAAATATTACATTTCATAATAATAAATTAGAGAACTGCTTGTGTTTTAAAAGCTATTTTTATGCAAAGGCAGGCAGTGTCTTCATGCATAAATTGTAAATCCTGATGCACTTAATAATTTCACTGCGGATGTGATTTGACATTTACGGAAGAGGATTAGGGCCACAGTGGAAAAAAACCCTGAGTTCTGACTTTTTTTTCTCAGAATTCTGACTTTAAACTCAGAATTCTGACTTTATTCTCAGAATTATGACTTTATTCTCAGAATTATGACTTTAAACTCAGAATTATGACTTTATTCTCAGGAAAAAGGATTACTATTGCAACAACACATCATCAGAAGGGTAAATCTAGCCTGTCTCACGATGGTCTAATCCAGGGGTAGGGAACCCTGGTCCTCGAGAGCCACAGCCCTGCACGTTTTGCATGTCTCCCTGCTTCAACACAGCTGATTGCAATGAGCAGCGTGTTATCTGGCTTTGTGCTGAACATGGTGATGAACCATCAGGACGTTCAGTGGAGGGAGACGTGGAAAATGTGCAGGACTATGGCTCCCGAGGACCAGGGTTCCCTACCCCTGGTCTAATCCCAGCTCATGTTCCCTATTAGTGGGTGAACAATCCAATGCTTGGTGAATTCTGCTTCACAATGATAGGAAGAGTCGACATTGAAGGATCAAAAAGCGACGTCGCTATGAACGCTTGGCCGCCACAAGCCCTGTGGTAACTTTTCTGACACCTCCTGCTTAAAACCCAAAAAGGTCAGAAGGAACTCAGAATTCTAAGTTTAAAGTCAGAATTATGAGAATAAAGTCAGAATTCTGAATTTAAAGGCAGAATTCTGAGAAAAAAAAGTCAGAACTCAGGGGTCTTTTCCACAGTGGCCCCAATCCTCTTCCGTAGACATTGAACATTGAGTTCGTAGTAAACATTTGTGCAGTTGAGTTTGAATGTAAAAACTGGTGCGTGTATGTCTGGACCATGTGTGGTGGTGGTAATCATGATATTTAAAAAGAATCACCTGGTCGAAAGAAGAAAAAAATTGGAACGACTGCACGACAACATTGAGGTTTCATAATAAGTCTTTTATTACATTTTTGGAATCAAAGTTGGATTTATTACACATTGCAAGCCATTCTGAAAAGTACGTTATGTTTGACGCCGTTGTTTTTGGAACATGAATGAGTTCAAATGACGTGCATTGCTCCCATTTATGAAACTTGCCCGGGTATCAGGTGCGAGTGGCGCCCTGAAGGACTGAAACCTGACAGGATTTGCTCCTGATCATTGATAATGGTGCACAGCCGAGAGAGTGAAGGGGAAAGCCCCCGAGAGGAAAGCGAGCCTGTCTGTGCGCGCGCTTGTGGGCGGGCCCGCGCGCTCTCGACAAAGGTTTACAGGAAGCACGAGTATCAGGAAGTAGAGAGAGTTAAGTTAAAGATTTGTTTTTGTCGCCAAAGTTACCGCAGCGTTTGTCCAAAGTTTACCTCGGTTAAAGACAGAGTGTTTTTTATTTATTCATTTTTTTGAGAGAAACGGGCGTTAAGGCGTGTGAGCACGAGAAGTCCAAGGTAGGATTGTTATGAAATGAAACGACAGCTGAGGCGCTTTTCTGCAGGGAAATAAAGCCAACAAACATCGACACAAAGTGATACCAAGTCGTGTTATGTACGTGTGTGATGGGGTTTTATGTTATGTGTGGTCATCATCCGTGAGTAAAGTCACAGTAATAGTTTGAAACGGGAGAATAAAGTGCGTCCCTGTACGAGATCAGGCCTTGTCAGTCCTTTGACTTTGTATTTATTCACTTGTATACAACCTGTGTGAACTGGAGCTGCTGTGAAAATCAACGCACATAAAGTTTGTAGAGTTTCTAATTGAAAGGCAATCTCACTAAAACGAGTACAAGCACATATAAGAATCAAAGAGGAGTTAAATTGCTTCATGCAAGAACACAGGTAAACATAGTCTCTCGCATAATAAATGGATCATCACCAGTGATCACCTTGATTATTAAAAGTCTGGGATTTATTCATTCTTTAAGCATGTTGACACATCTTTTACACTTTTAGATAATCCTCTTTTTGCCCCCGCCCTCATCCCACACGTTATTGTACTTGAGCATCACAGAGCCACCAGCATGAGTGCCACTTTCAGTTTCCTGTTGTTTTGGCTGCAGGTGAAGGGGCCATGAATCGAGTCCCCTTGCAACAGACTCAGAGCTGCGGGCCCTGGGAGCTGAAGGAGCGACTCGGCACCGGAGGCTTCGGAAATGTCACACGGTGGCAAAACAAGGTTTGCAGTCCATGTATCTGTAGCAGATTAGTCGCAGGGAGGCATTTTTACTGAGCTTTAGGGGAAACGAGGCTTGTGCCTTGTTCACACCTGAATTACTGGGAAGGCCTCTGGAGCGACGATGTTTCAACAAGATGTTACTGAACTCGGCGTTTTAATGGCCTGAGATGGAAGATAAGTGAAGCTGTCTTGTTGCTATTTTTCCTGCAGACATCAACACAATCATAATCAGTGCAAGTCCAATTACGCAGACAAATCTCGTTTTCATGAAGCGTCTCTATTTGCATATAGCTATATTACTGAATTATTCCCTTATGTAAGAATATGGTTCCTCGACAGGACATATCTTTTTCACCTTTATCCTTTTTTTTTATAGTAACCTGACGTCACTTCGGGAAACCGTTTGCTTTGTCTCTCAGTTGAATAGTAATTGTGTCGGTTGTAATGATTTCACTCTAAGTCACGGGATATAAGCATTGTCATGTTGCATCAGGAGAAGAGGACGGTGGGGAATATGAACTGGTCCGGTTGGCGTAACTTCCACTTCCTCTCCTGAAAACCACTTGTATTGTATTAGTCACATTGGCTTTGCAGACAAATTTAGATCAGGCCGACAGTCGTATTCTGTTGTCATGTTAATATTTGACTTGAGAGTCGACCTGCGGTGGTTTATTTACGAAAGTTTATTGTTTCATGTGAAGAAATCAACAATATAACTGCGGCATCTGCGACCATCTTCACTTAAACCATTTACCTGCAGAATTAAAAATCATTATTGGATTTCTGGAGTTGTGCAAGTTATCCCGTAAACCGCAGGATCGGATGTGCTTTATCGGATAGACGTTGAATTAACACACTGAGATTAGAGGCTGATACCCTGCTTGCCTGTTGATCTAATTACTTTTCTTTCCCATTTGTGTAAAAAAAAATTAAATCATAGAAAACGGGAGCACTGTAGTCACAACAATAACCTGCGTTTTTATATTGACAATGCCAGGTGACTTTAGTTCCTCCTATGTTGGAAGGAATCAAGGAAGTGGCTGATGGGTTTTTACCTCTTGTGCCCTTCAGCATGGCAGTTTGTGGTCTGTGATGTGCGACTGATACAGGAACTGAACTTGAAAGGGAAAGAATGTAACCCAGGTGTTCCTCATGTGAACTTGCAGATGTCAGCTAAGCAGTTGCGTAACGGCATCCTCATTATATGGCTTATAATAAATCTAGTTGAAATACATTCTACTTTAGATGAGGCACGTTAATGTATGATTGAATCCTCCACGTGTATAAGAAACACTGCTGATGCTGTTGGCAGTCGGCTTCACTGCACATTAAGCCTCGGGAGGCAATGGAAAACTTTCTTAGCTGCAGCTCTGCTCTGATGATTAAACTTCCTTTATAGGAAATTCACTGTCTTCTTGGATCAGTGGCATGAATCTGATTTATTATTAGCACGCCAGCCCCATTATAGGAGGCGGAATGGTTCAAGTTTCCTTGAAACGGTTGGTAAGATGTACTTACCAACCATTGCTCATCACTTTTGAAAAGCAATTAGTTTTGCAGACAAAAGTGTCATCATGCACACGGGCATGTTCAGTATTACAAGCCCGGCCAAGGGTTTTCTACCTTTCCAACACGATTTTATCTTTGCCAAGTCTGCGTGGCCTACATTAGTTAATTCAATGACAGAAGTGAAGAGTACATTAGGTTCATAAAACAGGTAAAAAATCATTCAAATCCTTTACTGACTGTGCTCTGAAAGCTCGTTTTTGTCGTAGTGGTTAGTCAAGGTAAATAAATCAGTGTTGCTGTAGTCATTTTTTTATTATTATTATCGTATTCATTGTTTTAAAAAATTCCAGGAAAAGCTTGGCAGTTCCAGATGACAATGCAAAATCAATAAAAACATACAAGAATTAAGTAAACTCTGAATCACACCAGAACTCTTGGGTCCTTATTCATAATTATGTTGTATATTTTATGAGAAGAATAGTTTTATTTGATTAACACTGCATCTCTTTAAAGTAAACAAATAAAACACAAGAGTGTGGCTACGACTGAGGGGTGAAAGAAACAAACAAAAGTGTAAAACATTCCAAACGGAGGCTTTTTGTCCGGAGTGGGTGGCTGGTTCTGGTCGGTCTCTAGGAAATGAATGTAAATCAGTGTAATGGTGACTGAATTGATGGAAATCCACGCGTGTGTGTGTGTATGTGTTTTCAGGATACAGAGGAACAGCTTGCTATAAAGCAGTGCCGACAGGAGCTGAGCGACAGAAACAAAGAGCGATGGTGTCTGGAGATCCAGATCATGAAGAGGTCAGTTCAGATCAACATTCCTGAATCTTGTCTTGAAGATTGTTTGCTGGGTATCAGGTTTGATCAGCCTGAGTATGAGGTAGTTGAGCTCACCTGCATCTGACAGCATTTAAAGGGGACCTTTAAAAGCTTTTGTTGGATATTTGTCATAAGTGCTTTTGAGAAGGACTCAATAGACCGTCTTGTGGTGCAAACTTGTATTGCAAGACTTAAACAGGCAGGTGGTTGCTGACTTTGGTAGATGTAACCAGAAGCCCATCATTAAATGCTTTGTGTCAGATAACATATCTGAAAAAAAAGTTTTGTTTTGTCTATAATGTCTATAATGTTACAAGTTGTACCTTTGGTTTTATATATATCTGTCTGAAGTTGGTGAGATTTTATTTTATGATGGAAACAACATCCGTAATGAACCCAAACATTCCTTTCATTACTGACAGAATTTGGCTTGCACATTTTTAATAACCATAACTTCAATACCTTGCCCGATATTTAAAGAATTCAAGTTCGAGAAGTTGAATTCTTTAAGCATGTATTCTCCGACACTATCGACTCTGCCCAGCGGAGCAGCGAGATATTTACTCCTCCTCTGGTTAATGCAACTCCTCTCCTGCTGAATTAGTATAATGGTGAGGAGTGGGGGGTGGGTGGGGGTGATACAATTTCTCTTCTTTCTATTAGTGTTTATCCTTCTTGACCAGCAGACGGGACAAAACACATCAAATGCACTTTTTTCGAGTTCAAGTAAAACAAAGCTGCTGACTCTCGCATGTGGACGAGAAACTCACTAAAATACTATAAGATCTCACGGTATGTTGAACCTTTTGGTTGATGTTGGACTTCCTGAAGAATTTCAAATGAAAGGATTTTTTGTGTGACAACTGTCGGGATTCAAAGGCAAAGAAAACATTGAGAGTCGTGCTAATTACATGCTAATTAGTCACGCTACAGGAAGTGAAGTACACGTGAAGCAACCATGTCTAAAGTCCAACCCGAGGTTCCATCAATAAGATTATATATGGCTGATCTGTCCAGAATTGTTTGTTTTTTTTGTTCCTCATCACAAGTGAAACTTAACAAATGCAACAATCATGGTTGCCACATCATTGTGTTGCAAAATAATTTAATGTCCTGCGTAGACGGATTTCAAGCTAAAAATGAAAAACCTACTCTCTCTCTGCTTACTTTGTCTACATCTCTTGCTGTATTTATTTTGCATAATCACACATTCCTCAACCTTGTATGTTTATTTACACAAAAATCCAAAAGTCTGTGTTTTTCCATGATGCGTTTCAGACGGTGACGTGCTGGTTTTTTCACTCATCCTAACAAACGAGTACGTTTCTGGTTGGGTTTTTTTCTTTTGCCGAGCGGTTTCTTTGCATTGCCAGACCAGTTTTGGTTCAACATTTAGTGACTCACCATGGTACAGCTGGGTGCTTACGAGTTTGCTGTTTCACTTTTATAACCCGGTCTGTCACTCAAATAACCTCAAACTATTAAAAAAGACAAATTTGTGCGAATAGAAATAAAAAAAAAAAAATAGCACATTAGATAATTAGAGCAGCTTGGAAGTTTGGGTTATATTGGTGACTTTGGTTATTTTTGTCTTAATTTGCCGCCTCCTCATTCTGCCCTGTTGTTGGCTTGTGATGTTATTTCCACACACGCCTGTTAACTGTTTTTTTGCTGTCAGGTCACTGGAGATGCCAGTTTATTTAGGTTTTGATTGTGTGCGTGTGTGTGTGTTTGTTTGGTCTTCTCTGGACACCAACGTTAAAAAAAAAAAAAACACAACAACTTTCCTTTCCTTGTCCCACTTTAACTAGAATTTTGTTTTCAGACAGACGCGGTCACAACCGCAACCCTCCACTGCACCCACGCTCAACTTGTGGAAAAAAAACCACAGGGCAAAGGACACATACATGGCAACCTACCATTATATTATTACTGCTACTTAACACACATTTACGTACACACATATGCGGAAAAACACATTGCTTTGTTTTCTTGACTTTTGATGTGTTTATGGAGCTTGTAATGGTTTACTTTGGCCTCTGCTAAGAGTTTTGGTGAAAAAAAAGAGAAAAAAATATAATTTAGCCACAATGTGATGCAGGATTCATCTCGCTCTTCCTCTTCATTATACTCCTCTTTACTATGTGAGTCGGAACAGTCTAATTCTCAAGTTTTTAACTATTCCACTCAGGTGTGTTTAGTTTTTATTTATCATTTATCAATTTATCCGATCATTATAGGTCCACAAAAAGCAGAAACTGGTTACTGACTGATTATGACAGCTTTTTTTTTTCAATGATGACATTCATGTGTCTCCTACTCTTGTGGCTGTGAGAACTCTGATTACGTGTCACACAAAGTTTTAGCGCCAGTCAGTTTACTTTTCAATCTGGTGTCTAGTTTAATATTTCTTATTTTGGTCTCGACAGAAATGCTGACCAGCCCCAGGAACCATCTGAAACACATTGTTTTCACGCCGTGTTACGAAAGAGCAAGAAATGAGAAACAGGAGGGAAACTGAAACAACAGGTTGAGGGCAGGCAGCAGGCTGTGAATGGTGGACAACATGAGCACTTGTTTTTTTTTGATCGTGTGAGAAGAAGATATCCAGTTCTTCAACACTTTGTGACATTTATTCTCAGAAATGACCGGATGTGTGGTTGTTGGATGTGCGACAGGGTACGACGCCAATGCGCGAATGACACGTGTTTGGGACACAATCCATTCATTTCTAAAATATATTCAACATGTCAGAGTAAAAAAATGCGATAAATTAAGACGGGCTTGTTACAGAGTTTGTTTATTCATGTTTTTCACACATGTTCAGAAACACATTGCACTCGAGGACCTTTTCAATTTATTATGCTGTACAAAATCTGCTATCAGCTGCCAGAAATGTTAATTGAAGTCATACCAAGCACAGTGTTTTTAACATTTAAAGCACTCTGTGCTACATTTTGTCTTATGAGGACGACTCTCTAAAAAGTAACTCGCTTAACTGTCTCAATCTCAAATAATTGTATTATCATCGAAAAATTGTCTTATTTGTTTCTACACTCAAAACGTTTAAGCAAAAATGATCAAAACATTTATTAAAGCCTTGTTTTGTCATTTTACTTCCTCATGTTGTAATATTTTGACTTACAAGCTTAAAATATCTAGATTAAAATGAAAAAAAGTCATTTTATGAGCAATAATCCTAAGATGCATGCAATTTTCACTGTGTAATTTGCAGTTAAAACATTTTCGAGGAACGTTTGTAGGTTCTAGGCCTGAAACGTTGGTAACAGCTTATGTAGGTCTACACCTGCAAGGTATCAATTGTTATTTGCCATGACAATCATTTATGAGTTCAGAAAGGCTCATTGTCCATCGCTGACTGATGTCCCCTTTCTCATTTAGACTGAATCATGTCAACGTCGTGGCGGCTCGGGAAGTTCCTCAGGGAATGTATAAAACTGTGGCCACCAACGACATGCCACTGCTGGCCATGGAGTACTGTCAGGGTGGAGATCTGAGAAAGGTATACTTGTGAGAGCACATGCACATCTTTTTATGACTCTCTCTTTTTTCTGTCCTGAAGCCCTACATGTGATAGTTTTGTCCCACAGCTCGGGGATTATTTAATGTCGATTCTGGAGGTTAAATCTAGTGCAAAGTAAATGGGAGGACAGCGGAGAGTGCAGCCTGAGCCAAGCAGAAGAGGAAAATGCCAGCCATTGCCAACCGCGTTGTCATAAAACGTTCAAAGTGTCACAGATGGTCAAAAACTAAGCAGTCAGGTCGGAGGCATATGGGGCGGTTTAGTCGAGGGACAAAACGGAACCATCCTCTTCTTCTCAGGCTTGCCCGAAGTTTCCAGATGTGGAAATGCTTTAAATATGTTGTTGAAAGTAAAATAAATCAAAGTCTTTACAGCCAAAGTGTTCATTTCTCAATTTGCAGAGCTTCTTAAGTTTAATAAAATCACTAATTGGAGTGCAAAAACCAGCTGTAAAAAGGTTTGGTGCCGGAATCGGAGCCTGTACGTCTAATCCCTTGTAAAGCCAGCACACTTAATGAAAGGAAAGTAGCTTTTTTTTTATAGAACAAAAGCGTAGATGAGCTTTAGAGGTTTATAATAAAAAAAAAAAAAGACAAAAGACAGATTAATGGACAGAGGTTTTTCCTCTGTGTGTATTTCTTTCTTCCCATGGTTCATGTTATTCTTGACTGAAATGTGTGTGCTCTCTGCAGTATCTAAACCTCCTGGAGAACTGCTGCGGCATGAGGGAGGGCTCCATTCTCATTCTGTTACGAGATATTTGTGAGTATTTGTCTCAACTTCCAGCTTCAATGGTACTATTCAGACCGTTCAACCCATGTGCCGTGAGACAGATTCTCGATTATTGTGTGGGCTGGCGGTGTGACTAGTTTCCTCGAGCATGGAGGAAATGGTCTTGGTGAGTAGTATTGTGATGTCACCAGTGACCCCCTAATCCACCAACCTCTTAGTCACCATGGCAACAGTTTACGTTCATACAAAGTTGGACATCAACTATCAGCGCAGCCTGCTCCCACTTTTATGTATCAAAGCAAACGTCAACAAGCTCCGCATGTCAGCCGCTGCAAAACCAGATCTGAGACAGAACACATGTTATGGATCACATGGTGACTACACACACACACACACACACACCCTTTCCTGTTAACTATAGGTGGACGTTTCCTGATAATGACCAACCTCTTTTAGCTCGTTTCATGAGCATGTAAGCACATACACACCCATAAACTCACTGTTCCTCACACACACACACACACACACACACACACACGCACACACACACGCACAGGCACACGCAGACACACAGGTGTCCAGCAGTCGTAAGTTCCGCTTCATTTAAGGCATTTTGTCAACTCACACACTAGTCATGCTCTGACGCACACGCGAAGTCACAACACGGTTTCGGTCATAGAGTGAGGCAGAACCTTTTGGGTTCTGCCTCACAAAAACCTTTTTTTGGCAGATTAAAGATTAAGCGAAACCGATGCACTCACACATACCTGTTAGAGTTCTTTGTGACTTCTTGTGGTTTAACGACCACAAGCGATAATTCAATTCAACTTTATTTATGTAGCACCACATACAATATGGCCATTTCTACGTGCTTTTAACAGAGAGAAATCCAACAAATCAACAATAAGTTAACAAATATTTGTTCTTAGACACGGCCAGTTGTTGTATGGATTCTCAGAAAGCTCACATTACTTGTGCTTACATGGACCAGATATGTAATGTGAGTAAATGCTAGTGCAATCAAAATTTCAACATGTAAGCGCTTTTTTTTTTCCAATGTGGGAGACAACGCTGCGCTTCCTGCCTGGGCTCAGAACAAGGAAAGAGTTGTGTCGCTTTCTAATTTTCTTTTCTTACAATTGATGTCACAAAGCAACAGAAGTCCAAACAATATATCCACAGAGCCAAATGCCAAATGGGACAATTTAAGCCGAATACTGAGCATTTTGATAAATTTATCAAATGTAGATATCACTGAAGCCAGTTTTTTATAAAAAAATAAAATAAATGCTTTTCTACAATATGGGACACTTTCACCCTAATACTGCTGTTATTTATTAATACTAGTTGGGGTGCCGCAAAGTTATTGATTGAAGCATTACATGGATTTAAGCAATTTGAGTACAAATTTTGCTTTCCCAGATTCCACTATCAGTTTATCTGGTTCCCAAACATTTCCCTTTGGAAGCCTTTCCCTAACTCTGGTTCCTTCTTCTCTTTCTTCTTTTTACCTGAATCAGCTTCGGCTCTCACCTACCTCCATAAGAAAAGGATCATTCACAGAGATCTGAAGCCAGAGAACATTGTGCTGCAGCAAGGAGAGAAAAGGGTGAGTTGATTAAAAAAACAAAAACGCAGTGAACCTTCTTGTTGAGGCAAATACACCCAAACCACAACAAAAAGAGACTGTTTGTCTCTTTTTTGGGTTCTGTGGTGTAAGTAGAAGAGGCTCGTCGCTCTTTTTCACACTAAATATTTCATTTGGAAAAGTCAAGATTTAAACTGCAGTTATAAATAACTTTCAGGATGGCTCTGCTCCTGCCTTCCGTTGTCGGCCTCCCCATATTTTGCCCATTATATAATAAGTCATATTGTCGCCTTAAAGCTACAAAAGGATACATGAAAATGAAAAGCCTTATATAACCAAGTTCAGACTTATTAAAGAGGTTATATATCCATGCTTGTGCTAAGAATGCAGTGTTTATAGAAACTGAGCCAAGCTTTATCTGTGTTCGGTTTATAGTTTTGTAGGAAGGCTTGTTGTTCTCCAGTAGAATCGTAAATCCACACAGACATGGTCACTGGTGTGGGAGGTTATTGAGACAGATGTTATTGAGCAGAAAAGACATTAAAAGTTGATTTACTCCCATACAGACTCTTGTATAACGGTGTGGTCTGAATATGTTTACGCTCTTTCTGGCGGGCAATTTGATGAAGTACATTTAATATGAAGCTACAGCAGCCAGTTAGAAAAACAACAATATCAGCAGCCAGTGCCTCTTGAAGGTCCGTTGGAAGGACATCTATTAGCAGTTATTTCTATAAATAATTTGTCCTCCGTAAAACTTGATGGCATTAGATTTGGTCAAAAACTGTAATTTTGACTCCTCAGGAGATGCAGTCTATTATTACGCCTGTGGAGATGTAAAAGGAAATGATGAATTTGTTTGCTATCAGCCTCACCACGAGATGGTACTATTTCTCATAAACTGAATGTTTAAAGACGAAGTCTTTAAACACGTCTGTAGCTCAGTGCTACAGTTTTTTTCATTTTTTGATTGGTGCCAAATGTTTCTCATATAATATTTAATTTGTAATATTCTGTACTTTTGTCTTCCTGTAAAACGGTGTCAAATGACTGATGATTCATTCTGAGGTATTCACTAATTCTGCATCCAGTACAAATGCCTAACAGAGCCCTGTGGTGTACGTCTTCCACAAGCAATAGAACGACTTCGGGTATTGGCGTGAACGGACAATATGTGTAACGTACAGTGAGAATGATGAGCTCCTGAAACTGAGAATGTCTCTGTCTCTCACTTTCTCTCTCACTCGCAGTTAATCCACAAAATAATAGACCTCGGCTATGCTAAAGAGCTGGACCAGAGCAGCCTTTGCGTTTCATTTGTGGGAACACTGCAGTACCTCGTGAGTGGTTACGTTTCCCATCACACCTCTTCGCCTCTCATTGTAGATTGTAACGAATTTCTTTGTGGCTTTATTTGTACCTTCTTTCAGGCTCCAGAGCTCATCGAGAGGAAGATGTACACGGTCACTGTGGACTACTGGAGTTTTGGGACACTGGTGTTTGAGTGTATCACAGGGTTTCGCCCTTTTTTACCAACCTGGCAACCTGTTCCCTGGTAGTGCCCCCATTTCATAATGTTGTTTATCTGAACTCAACCCCGTGACCTGTTCAGACATGACAGAAATCATTAGGGAGAATGTGGTGTTCCATAAATGTCCACTATTTCACCAGGTTTATCACATTGAACAATGATGTTTTCCTGCTTAAGCAATGATAAGCTTTATTGCGGGCCAATATTATTGTTTCTTGACTGTTTTATGGACATGTTGAATATAAACACGAAGTGGAGTTTCCAAAGAATTGCAGGATATGTGGGCTCTGCCAACATCAATGCCTCCTGGCCCGTGGCTATTTGATGTATGAATGATAAGAAACTCAAGGGATGTCTGCTTTAGTTAGTAACAAATCCCTCTCACGTTGTTGCACAAATGGCCTCACAGGATGGAATTTAACAAAGTCAATTTGCACATTTTGAAAAGGACTCAAAAGGAGTAGTTATTATTCATTATGTCTCTGCATTATGATTTTCTTAGGCACCATCAAGTGAGCCTGAAGAAGAATGATGATATTGTCGTTTATGAAGACCTTTTGGGGGAAATCCGCTTTTGCAAACATCTGCCACAGCCCAATGACCTCAACAGGTGATTTTCATGTGCAGCAAACCCACAGATACCATTGGAGTGTTATTTTACAGTGGTGTGATGACGGTTGTTTGGTAGTCTCTTACTAGAGAAGCTGGAGAAGTGGCTGCAGCTGATGTTGATGTGGTCTCCTGAGGAGAGAGGCAAAACCCGAGATGCCACAGCCCCCGACTGCTTCTCCCAGCTGGGGCTCATACTGCAACTCAAGGTTGGTTGGAAATTTCCATTATATTTAGTTTAATTTTATCTAATGTCCACAAACTGAAGTGACAACATTTATTCTTTCAATTTCACTTCAGTTACTCAACAAACGTATTCACGAACATCTTAAATGCCATCAGAAAGCAGTGCTTTTGTTGCATTGCCTACTTTCTTCATGTATTTGCTCTTTTTTTCCCTCCTCAGGTGGTTCATGTCCTCAACATGATGTCTGCCAAGATCCTGACATATTCCGTCTCTGATGATGAGACTGTGGCCAAACTCCAGCTGAGAATAGAAAAAGACACCAATATCCCTGCAGCCAATCAGGAGCTGCTGCTGGAGGCCGGGATCGCCCTGGAGCCTCATGGACTCGTCACGCAGTGCGCCATAGATTACGCAGTAATGTCCTAAAGAACACACGTGCACACGGTGCTTTAACATATATCTTGAGAGAGGGAACGATGTCTTGATTCACGTTTGTGCAGGAGGTGGACGGACGGCGGACAGACTTGCCTCTGGTCTTTTTGTTTGACCGCTCCTCTTGCACTTATGAACCCCAGTTTGCTCCTAGAATGCTTCCTGAAAACATACGCTTTGTTCGTAAGTATTAATCCTGTTTTGTTTTGTTCTTCTTATATTATATTTTTATTGTCTCTTTGTTCCTTGGTCAGGTAGTTCTAGTGTACATGCTTTAGTGGAATAAATCAGAACTTTAAAAAAAATAAAATTATTTGAGTAAAGCTGCAGAATCTCTAATATGCCAAAACATTACAGTGAAGACCAGACACCCACTAATATTTATACATCAAGATACCCTGTCTCTGTTATGTTGTTGATAACAGGTCTCAACCTTCAAAGACATATGATTGTTCCCTGAGAGTCTCATTATAGTTTGATAGTTTGGATTTGGAGGACCTCAGTGATCATTGGTCTGCCAATTTTTATTTTCTTTTTTCAACAAGCATTATGTCAGCAGCATCACGCAGTGTTCATACTTCAATATAACCGCTCTATAGTCTATTTCAAAGTGAACCGAGAAATACTTCTTAAATGTTTTTGGTCGTCTTTTACTCTCAAGATACGCCTGCTCGTGTTCAGACTTTTATGAATTGGCCACAGCTGATAGATCCCTCCCGAAGAGCTTCTCAAAAATATATCTAAAGAGTGCATTGTATGCGCTGTGTATATATACTGAATTACAAGCAGTTTGTAAGGACTATGTTTCGTTGGATGAGGAAAATGCAATGTTAAACCTTTACTCTTCATTGGCTCTGTGCTTCTGTCTGTTTCTTTGTCACAGAGAATGATCCCAAGCTCGTCCTCGCTTACAGTCCTCTAAGAAGAACTTGCGGCCAAGCATGGCAGACTATTCGTGGCCTGAAAGAAGACTGGCAAAGATTGCAACAGGGGCAAAAAGCTGCCATGTAGGAGTCACACGGATGTACACAAACGTCCACATACTCGAGCACCTCGAGAAATGACCTGAAAAATGTTTCCTATGTCTTTCAGCATGAGCCTGCTCAGACATAACTCATCACTGTCCAAACAGAGGATTGAGATGGTGTCCAAGCACCAAAGGCTCACAGCGAAGCTGGAATTCTTGACGGCCAGTCTCCACATCGACATGGAGAAATACCAGGAACAGGCGGCCACCGGGATCGGTAATGTTTTAAATTCATTTGTTAGAGGACGGCTTTATATTCATGTAAAAGTTGGCATGTGACTTGTTTGTGTATGGTTTTATAGCTTCTGCTGAAACAATTAATTACATACGGGCTTGTCTTAAAGGATGCAGGTTTCTGACTAATGTCTTCATTTCACTCTGTCTAGCATCAGAAAAACTGCTGGCTGTGTGGAGGGAGATGGAGCAAACGGCTGTCATCTGTGGTCAGGTACATCTCAGTGTGTGTTTGCGTGTTAATAGGTGTTGTGTATTGTCACAAAGATTAAGCGTGTGTGTGTGTGTGTGTGTGTGTGTGTGTGTATGTGTGTGTGCTCAGGCCAAGGTGACTGAACTGGAGGAGGAGATGATGCAATTGCAACCAGACATAGTGAATGTTCAGAGGCAGCCATGGAGGAGCGGCGAGGCTTTGGACACTCTGTAAGTCTGATTCAAAGTCAACTGTAAAAACAAAACAAACAAAAAACTACGACCGACAGCCAAACTGTGACCTCTTCTCCTCTCTTCAATCACCAGAGAAGGAAAAGCCATGGAGTTGTTCCGAAGACTCAGGGAGAAACCAAAAGGTTTGAGTTTGTCACGCATCGGTGTACTTCTAATTTAGCATTTGTCACAGTGACTGCATGTGAAAATAAACCTCATTTGATATTGGTTTTCCTTCTCCTTCCTCAGACCAGAGATGTCCAGGAGACAGTCAGGAAGTGGTGCGTCTGGTGGTTCAGGCCGTGCTGTTCTATGAGAAGAAGCTCAAAGACTTCTACACACACCTCAGGTACCCACAGTATATTTATTCAATGAATATTCCCATCTACTGTTTGGTAAAATAACCCTGTTGAAAAAACTTCCTCAGGTTATAATTCAGGTGTGCTTTTACATGTAAATAAATGCAAATACAGGCTGTAAATAGAGGAGATGGTTCTTTCATTCTCTAATTCACATCAGCAGGCATCGTTATTGATGGCGTAGTGTTAACATTTCAAAAATTAGGTTTTATGAAAATATATGCAGATAGAACATTTTCATATTGCATTTGTGCCTCTTTACATTAAAGGAAAGAGTCATGCTTATTTAAAGGCTATCATGCTGTCATCTCATTGTTCTGGCCCATTCACTATGAAATTACTAAATAAAATGAGTTTGACACTCTGGTTTAAGGTGTTTGTAGAAAACACTTCAGGGAGCATCGAACGCAAGAAAGAAGAGTATTTTATATCAGTATGTATTCTTCCTTGTTCGCAGGGAAAATTTCATTGTTCATAATTAATATGGGTAGAACTAATATTTGTTCAAGGATCTACTGTCATGCAACTCCATGTCTTCAGTAAAATAAATGTATCAAGGACTAATTGAAAATGAAATGCAAATAAACAGGCTATAATATAAAACAATGAATCTGTTCCACCATTGCCAGGAACTATTTTATCTCTGTTAAACTCAGTCGTGTGTATTAGTTTACATGTGTTTGTGATGATATTCTGAACGTTATCTGCTTGAAGGAGGAAAAACAACTTAAGCTGTGTAAACCGTACGATTAAACGACGTGCGTTTGGTACCATCCATCTGTTATGTGGACACTTAATCGGTCCTGGCGAAAACTCGTAAGATTTATATTCCTGTGTGTGATCGGCAGTGAGACGGCAGTGTGCAGACGGCGAGTGATGGAGCTGCTGCCAAAGGTGGAGGGCGTCGTTCAGAAAATGGCAGAGAGCGAACAAGTACTGATGAGTCTGCAGGAGAAACGACAGTGGGCCCTGTGGCATCTGCTCAAAGTGGCCTGTGTGAGTGTCTCCCAACTCCTGCCTTTCCTTTCGTATTCCTGCTAATGTTGCTTACTGTTTCATGCCAACTCCCCGCCGCGTGAAGCTGTCGTAGTAGTCCGTGTTTCGAACTCGGTGGCAGCTACGATATGCACACGTAAAAAGGTTTTGGGTCCCAACATAACCATAAGAATGAAGTTTGTAGTATTTGTAACTCGGTTGACACCAAGTGACGTGCGTCATCTTCTCTTGTACAGAGTAAAGTTCGCAGCCCGTTGAGTGGGAGTCCTGAAGGATTACAAACCCCTTCGTCAGTGCCTCCTCTTTTGACCCCGAGACACAGTTTACAGCAGCTGTAAGTGTATTGACTCACAAACATCACACAGCTGGATGAATGAGGCTTAATCTCACCAGGACAACATGACACCGGTAAAAGTATTTCAAAATGTGCACTCAACTGTTGATTTTATTTATTTTGTTGTAAATGCCAGACTTCTGAGAACCACTCAAGTAGATTTTGTGAGACTTTTTTATTTTTAAAGCCCTATAAACTCCCAATGACTCACTCTCAACATTCACTCTTTGAAATACCTGAGCAGTCCGTCTTCCTGTAAATACAGCCTCAAAGTCTCTCACATTCCCCACTGAACATTGTAATCTTATCGGAGTCGTGGGTAACGTGGGTGAATCACTCTGGGCGTGTGTGCAGTGACGAGTCTTTGGTGGAGGAGAGCAGGACGTTTGAGAGTCGCCTCCAGAGTCTGCTGCAAGACACCATCCAGGAGTCAGAGAGCAGTATGGAGGTAAGGAGTCATTCACACTCGCGCCGATGCTAAACGTTTTTTGACCTTTCAAATGATAATTACCGTTTTGTGGCGAGGTTTTGAAAAGGGCCCTTGTTGTGTTTGTCCCAGATGCTGAGGGAGTGGACGTGGCTCAGTGATGGTCAGAGTCTCTCCAGTGACCTCTCCTAAACTGAGCTCTACTCATTTATGGTACTATACTGCCTCCGTGTGGATGTGATGTCAAACTCCTTCCAGCTCTTCAGCCTGATGTTATGAATGGTGCCGGAGCTCCTGGCACAAGGTTAGAGGAGGAAACAGACGCCTTGTATGCGAGGATCATTGTTACCCTCTGGGATTGCACTGAAGCAAAACGTACTTTTCGTTTGGATTAATGTGAGATTCAATACAAAGTAGACTTGTTTTTATATTTGACTGGTTTGTAGCTTCATCGGTGCATTTATGTTTGAATAGCACTTCATTATGAACAACTGTTTTATAAGGTGATTGTGGAAGCATTTGAAATATCTCTGTTATCCCCCAAGTTTTATCGTTTTTTGGGGGTAAAAATGTTGGGATATGGAACTACATCTTTTTTCAGATTGTATTTAAGAATAAAATGCATTTGTGTGTGCTTCACTAATCTACACATTCTGTCCTGTTTGGTTAAATTTGTTTTCATCCATGCACAATCAGAGACTAACACCAGTAATTCTTTTTCCAAAATAAAGTTTGAAGGGATGTATAGGTATGATCACGTTGTACATTGATTGTTGACATGTGGCTGAAGTACCTGTGATGCGTGTTGTAGTCCACCATGTGGCAGTTCTGAATATTGAATGTGTTTCAGGGTCATTTGTATGTGTAGCAGAAGGCTTATGTGGAGTATTGCAAATTTGAAAGAAATGGTGACTGATTTAATGCTTACATTTTAATACAAGTAATGAACTTCACATGTATCATGTTTGAATTGTCTTCTCCTTCCACTTAAGCCCACCCTTATTTCCACAGTTGGAGGCAGTGCTATGTATAGACCATACAAATTGATCATATGTGTTGTCAGTTTTTTTGTTTATCTTACTGTGTATTGCTTATGTGCACAGATGTCGTACCGTTCTTATTTTTGGACCAACAATTTCTATCATGTGCAAAGCTTCAGTGGAATGCAATATTTTCTCCGCAGATAAATAAATTTCCATATTTCCTTGAGTGGAGATACCGTTTCTCCTTTTCAGCCACTTTTTCATGTCAATCAAAACAAAATTAAAAGTTGATGAGCAGGAAACAAAATGACCCATTGACACTGTCGGGTTTGTAATACTTTATTCCACTTACTCAATAAAATCAATATGAGGTCCTACCTTTTCCTATACAAAGCACAGCACAGATAAAGTGAAATGTAGTGGTGAAGTTTGAACAGAAAAAGGACACAATGCATGACAAGACAAAGAGGTGACAGAGATCCAAATTGCCGTCGGCCCCTTTTTACCAAACAGGACCTGAAAAATAGACATTTAGGCAACAGAGGGTTCACAGTTTCTTGCTGTGTTACTGAGGTCAAACGGTGAAGCCCAAAGTCAATACACGCCCCTTTCTGTTTAATTCTCTCCAGCCGGTATTGCATCTGATTACAGTGACTGTACTTGTCAATATGAAAAGTACAATGAAAAGTCCCAAAACTTCCATCAAGCATCGAAAGCGTGCAACAAAACCACAATATGTCAACGCGAGCACTCTACAAGTGCTCTCTCTAACGTCTAAAACCCAGAGCAAGTCATGATCAAATTCAGCTGACCACACATTCAGAGTAAAAAGGTGATTCCAATCTTATTTCGGACATAATACAGATATGTCTGAGACAAATGTGCTAATCAAAGGGCACTTTGTCGAGTCAAACCTGTTGTAAGCAGCATGTTTGGAGAAGAGGAATTTTTTTTTTGCATAAATTGCCTGCTATGTCTATTTGTCGTACTGTATAATTCTGCAATAGTAATGTTATAAAGGGAACGCTGGATCCTATTCAAATTATAGTCCGAGAGGCTGCTCTGGGTTTCAGGGTTAAGGCCAAAGAACGTGTGTATCTGTGCATTTGTGTTTCAGGATTCAGAGGGGCAATGTGTTGGTGTGTCGCCAAGCAGGCCGTGGCATCGTTCTCACTTTTGGGCTCTTTTATTTCCTCTCTGCTTGTCTCTGTTCCATGGAGTCTTTATGCCTCCAGCTCAAAACCCATGCCCACTTTGTGTCCGCCACCATTCACGTTCTTCCCGTCGATCAGAGCTGAGAGGGTGAGCTTCACTCCTGCAAGGACAGACAGTCAGATAATGTGAGTAATAACTCAAAGCTGATGTGGTTTGGGATCTTTTCACACAAGAACATTTTATGTAAATCGAGCCATTTTATGTTTTTGTTTAAATGAAATTATCTAACCTGGCCTGAGAGTTTGTGTGTATCCAACTCCAACGAGGCAGGCATTGTTGACCTTGGTCTGCGAGGAGAAACATCATATCAAGGACGGGTTAGATCATCATAGATGCCCGAGTACACAGATGGGAACTGTGTTACATAATCTATGTAAACGGATAAACAGAATAATCAGCTTCAGATGAGGTGGAAGTCAGTCAGGTAGTGAGGTTGATATTCAGTCCACGTATGTATCTCAATTTCCTGAAAAGCTAATAATGGCTTCATCGGTAATTTGGTTTCGTACATGAGCGAAACAGACATTCTCAACATTGGGGTCTCGAGATGATTTCAAGGGGTCTTTGGATGATTCATGAGAAGTGAGTCTGAATGAGTTGAATTATTTCTGCATGAGATTCTGTAAAGAATGTTATCTTTCAGCAGTTCAGAAAGATTGAGAACCACTTAACTACCATTATTAATACGACGTGTTTATTGAGAAGCATCAATGTGTGAAAAGCATTCTACTGTTTGAACTGTGCAGGGTTTATTTAATATAAATGTGACACTAAAGAAAAATGGAAAAAAAACAAGGTTCTGACAAGTGTTTCAGTTTTTCAACTTTTCCTATAATGTTAATGTTTGAAGAAATGGAGTCATGTACTGCCATTACATTAAGTGTAAAGTTTAACATTTTGTTAATATTTTAATAACGCTAGGAATCTGAAGAAAAGTGCGAAACAATTGTGGAAAAATATTTGGTTTAATACTGTAAACTTTGTAAACTCTCGTGTGTTGCATTTTAAGTTGTATAAGTTATAAATGAAATGTTTCCACATGACAGTGGTGATTTATGATAATACGTTTCAAATACTCAAGTAAAGCCTCTCACCTTTGTAACTCAATGCAGTACTCCAGTAAACATAAAAAGTACTAATTAGTAAATGGTGTCATGTCAATACATTACCAGGGATGGTGAACTGTAAACAATACTGCACAGTGCGCGTGGCAATGCGATCACATTACAGTGCTATTATAACAGTGGAGCAGACGTGGTTTGTTCTTACAGACAGGGACGCGTCCTTATCCAGCTGATATTTAGCTCCAATTCCAAAGCGTGTGTTGTTGCTGCCTGCGGTCCAGGCCAGGTGGACGGCTGACTCCATATTGCTGTTCACCTTTTGGTAAATGGAGCCGCCGAACTCGATGCCGTCGTTTCTGTAACAAAACGGAAATAATTCAAATAACAAACATTGCAGTACTTCCAGTACTTGCTTCTCTGCACTCTGGACGCAGTGACTCACACGTTGGTGTGAAGCTGGAAGTCACCCGTCTTGTATCCAAGGGCGAAGTTGTTCTGGGTCAGTTTAGATTTGGCGGTATCGAAAGCCAGCTGGTAGCCGGCCAGCCAGCCTTCGTAGCCCAGCACAGCTGCTGCGTGGACGGTGGGACCGGCCATGTCGAAGTCCAGGTCGCAACCCATGTTCACAAAGTCACGCTTGTAGCCAGTCTTCAGTTTAGCACTCTTCTTGCTGAATACAATTTGGAAGAATAATTAATATCTCTGTTACACGTTGTTGGACTAATCTACTCCGAGGACAATAACGATAAATGAACGGAATTGATCTTACCCAGTGTTGGGCACAAACGACGTGTCCAGACCGAGCTTCAGGCCCTGAGCCAGCTGCAGAGAGAGAGAGATCACAGGGGGAAAGCGTAAGCTGTCTGTGAAGAGTGTTTATCTCACTGCATCACGTGAATAACTGGATTTCTTTGTTTCATCCTCTAAGGTCAAAAGGTGAAACTTCTTCAAGCAACCACATGAAACGTTACTTAACGTTGTGATACAATGAGACTGAATGTAATTATATGAATGGTGATTCTGTCCTTTTCATTAAAAAAAATCAGTTTTGTGTGACTCCACCTGGTCCTCCATTGTGATCTCTGTAGTGAGCGTGTTGTCGGTGTTCCATTTCTGGTTGAAGCTGAGGCCCAGCTCTTTCACTTTGTACTTGGTCTCCAGGTGGCCTCCCGACTTCCCGGTGTCTGTGTTGTTGGAGCCAGAGGTGGCAAACTCCTGCAGGGCAACATGGGAAGGAGTAATGAGGGGAGATGAGGTTGAACGGGAGGTGGGAAAAGAAGAGGATAGGCATATCAAAGCACAGCTACAGGAATAGGAGGCAGGCTGGGAGGAAAACAGTTCATCAAGCTTTTCCTCTGCCACACAATCCCTCTCAGGTTTTTACGAGCGGCTCTCTTAACGGAATAGATACACCTTTAGAAGATATAGGCATAAGATGGGAAGGAAACTGAAAATACGGGCAGGACTGTGAGGGACGTGTTGGTTTGAGGACCGGTGCTGTTATGGCTGCGGTCAGAGTAATGGGGCCATATAGGCCATCTACGGCTGCATAGAAACGACTGGCACAAAGCGCGCACACAAACACACAGCTGGTATCACTGGCTAAGATCCTGCAGTGCCTCTGTGTTTAATCATTACACAAACACACACTCTCTCTCTCTTACCATCTGACAGGAGTGTCCAAAGAAGAAGCAGGAAAAAGAGAAAAGAGATTAAGTTAGGAAGACCCACACTGTTAACATGCAAGAGTGAATGATTGATGGCAATGCAGAGGGGACAGAAGAATTATTGAAGGGTAACTGTAGTTATATATTTATTTTGTACGTATGTACAGTGTGTGTGTGTGTGTATGTATGTATGTATGATCTCCACCACTTATGTTCTGATGTGACTCATCAGTTCACGGGTGCAAATTGAGATCAGCATTGCAGAAGCTGGAAGTTTTGAAAACAGAAGGAAAGAAGGGTTGGATGATTTTCAGCGAGGTTTCCATGGCATGCAGAAGCCGCTCATTTATGGTTTTACGACGCCAACAAGTTTAGAACACTGAAGCTGAGCTGAACATTTGAGGAAGTGTTTTTTTTTTTTTTTTGCGTTCTGTTACACCATGTTGCTTGTGAGACGGGTGGTGCTTAATGGGCAGACTGTCCTTCTCTGCTGACAGCGTATGCAAGCACATGTCAGGCACACTCCAACATCAAGAGTCTCGAGTCAGCCATTTGATCCATGCCCGGGGGCCTGGCGAGAGACCTGCAGTTCATATTTAAACACATCAGGCTCACGGACAATACTTACAACACCACTCTGAGACTTGGTCTTCACGTCCAGCTTCAGCACGCCATATCCTGGAAAGAAACAACAGGAACTCAAGGAGCTGAAATAGACTTCAAAGAAAGCCTAAAAAAAATAAACTCCATGGGACTGCACAGTGTGGATTTGACAAAAACAAACAAATTGAACAAATGTCTAGTATGCGTTCGCATCAATCGAGCTTCTGCGACAAACAACGGCAAATAAGAAAGCCACGTCAATGCAACAGTTGACAATCTGTTGACTTACCATAGCCCTTATTGAAGATGTCTTTGGCAGATTTTCCCAGGTCCGAGTATGCAGGAGGAACGGCCATTGTGCCTGTGTAAACCAACAGATTTCTTTGTTACAACAGTAAAACACACATTTTGCTGCAGTTACTTCACTGGTGGCAAAGTCGGTCAGGTTAAAATGTCTGTGCAGGAGGGGTGTTGAAATATCCCATCAAATAATGGAACAATAACAGGTGTTCTCTTCAACATAACAATGCAAAAACCCTTCAAACTCAAACAGCTTATGACCCTCCAGATCCCTCTATAAGTGTAGCAGTACAAACATAAAGCACTTTTAAGGGAACAGAGCCACATCGACACGCATGCGAACGGCTACTGCGGGTAGGCGTTTTCTACAAGATATTTACTAGCAAACAATCGGTACATGTCTGTTTTGGGCTGCTGGAAGGGAGCATGTCTGGGTGCTGGTGATAGCATCCCTCCACCAGCATCCCTCCACCCCCTTGTTCTTCCATGTAGGACATATTGATTGCCTGGCAGCTGTCCATTGCAGCAAGCAGCAAGGGTTCAGAAACTAAGGGAACTATTCTTTTATAATAGAAACCAATATTTTCTACAGACCACAAAGGCTATAGGTATTTAACAAATGTAACAACCACGGTGTAAAGAGATAGTGGCACTCTGTGCATTATAGGTGGAAATGCTGTAAAAGCTGATGCAGCAGAGCTCCTGTAAGCACCAGCTGGATTGGTTAGTCAGCAGCTACCACTCCCATACACTACTGCACTGCACCGTACTGCTTCACACAGTCATCGGGGTCCCCTGGGTCAGCATGTGTGCGCGATCCTTCTGTGTGTGAACAAGACATTTTTGACAAGGTGACTTTTCTGAAGCATTTCTAATGTCCTGCATTTGCTGACAACCACGAGCCAGTTTAATGTTTAACTGCTGGCACGCCTTCGCTCCCGTGCCTCCGCCCAGCCTCTCCCTCCTGACCGTTAATCTTACTTATCATGCGTACTTTGCAGAGGAAGGAGACTTTGCTCAGAGAAATGCAGACCCCCATTAACTAATGCATCCATAACAGAGCCATTGCAGCCCATCAAAGCCTGTCAAGAAAAGAGGCCACGTTGAGATCTTGCTTCAAACAGAAGTGTAGCTAAATTGCAAATCCAGGGACCCTGATGAGAGCACATCTCTCTGTCTACAAGCACACCCCCGCCACTCACCATGTCCCTTGGGTGCGTGGTGGTGACACGTCACACATTGGCCTTTGTTCTCAGCCTGCTTGCCTTTTGCTGTCTTGTCCTGCTGCACCACAATCCCCACTTTCTCTGCCATGTCTCTTCAGACAAGGGAAGTATAAGGAGGAGGGACAATAGAAAACTTCTGGCAGGCAGCATCGCAGCACAATTAATGGGTTTGGGCGAGAGTGTATTCTGAACGTGATTCTTCTCGCATGACTGCTGTAGCTGTTGCATCACATTGTACAGTGTGTGTGCTGTTGGACAGAGGATGAGCACATGTACTTTGTGCACCGGGTGGTAACATGATAAGGACAGTAGACAGATGAGGGACAATGATCTTTATAAAATATTCTTTCTCAGTGTCATATGCGTAAATAGTTTCCCTTTGGGATTAATAAAGTATTTCTATTCTATTCTATCCTATTCTATTCTGTAACATGTATGCGACTTGAGTTTGTAATGTCACCAACTTCTTATGCAATCCATTTTCTCATAAAGTAAATATATATATATATAAATATAATGTAGTGCTTAAAGCTCCTATATTTTGACTTTCGTGTTTCCTTTCTCACACCAAGGTTTTTTTATTGTTAGGTTGACGGTTAAAGTTATAGTTTCTAGATTTTCCTTCTTACTCTTCAGTCCTGCAACAATCCACTCTTTTGTTAATTTGGCAATGCTAATATAATGCAAACTTTGAAGCAGTATCGCAATTTGTTTGCAAACTTTTTGTCAATTTGAAAGTGATGGAGCAAGAGTATCATTTAGGTGGCAGTGCGTGGCAATAGTGGGTGATTTATTTCTGCACCGCATCTCGAAAGGAAACGTCTCAATTATTGAATTATGATCAAAAAAACATTGCTGTTTGTACAACTGCCTATTATAATAAACTGTCTGGAGACACATGAGCTGAAACTCACTGTAAATCTTTGTTGCCGACAAAGATGTAGCTTAAGAATGATTCAACCTGAGAGAAAATATGGAAAAGATCACAAATATAGGATTTTGAATGAGAAGAAATCGAAGTTGACTTGCAGGGAATTTCTTTTCTCGTGGGTTCCCATTGAGGTCTTTACATTTAGAGCCTTAAAGAACTTCATCTTTCTGCCCTCTCCATCATCTGAAGCTTCACTTTTCATTCATCAAACTCTCAGCGGCTGCCTGACAGCTGACGAGCATCTTGCTGACTACGTGCTATTCCCGACGTGTTGTCATTTCACCAAAGTGACAGATGCCCCACCTTGACTCTGTATCCCCCCACCACCTCTCTCCACAGTCCATGTTTGACCCTTTCCGTCTCTGCATTCGTCGCTCCGTCTCAACTCTAAATTTAGAACAGGTGAACCTGACACTGCACCACATGGGACTTGGCTTTCAACAAGTGTCCTCATCCAGGTTCATCCTCATAAAATAAATCCAATAAAAGTAAAAATTATTTATCTACATTGCACTGTGTTTACATACTAACATCCCCCCACCCCCGAGGAACCGCCGTGCCTTCATGAGCTACAGCCCATGACAACTGACTCTCAACTCAACAGGCCAGAATAACAGCAATATTAAAACGATGGTGTGTGAGAGGAAAAATAAGGACAGACAAGATTGCGGTATTCAACAACCAAATACAAATCGACCCTACAGGTACATGTGTTTATAATTGTTCTATCAATATTGTGTGATTTAAATAAGACAATGATTGCCAATGACATGTTTACACTTTTTAGACAAGATGTACATGTTAAAAACATGCAATCAGCTATATTTTCTTTTAGAAAGTTTATGTTTCCAAGAGGTTTTATATAAATGATGCAAAAAATATAATAAGATCAATTGATTCTAACAAATTAGCATGCCTGAGCAATGTATTTGAAAATCCTTGTTGTATGACAACAAATTTATGTTAATGCATCTGAATGTCTCACAGGTAAGGCTAATGTGACAAATATAGCTATCAAATGAAATAAATTGATACCGTTTGATACAAGTTGGCATTATTTTACCTTTTAAATGATGGGAATGTTGCTGGCATTGATTCAACAGCCATCATTGATATATTTGGATTAAAAAAAACACTCATTGATGAAAGAACTCCCACTGATGAATAGAACCTTGTGAGAAACTGTGTAAACAAGCAGTTTCCCAACACTGACCTTTAACCTCCAGATAACATAACACCAAGACAACTGTGTGCATGTGTGTGTGTGTGTGTGTGAGGCAGGTTAAACTTAGACAATTTCAAGCTTGGACATGGTATATTACTGTGTCTGCTTCATACTCTGATCAGTCACATCCACTGTTTTATTGTGTACAATGACAACACAGCGGCTGCTGTTGTGCCCAAGCATGTGTTCACTTGTGGGTGAGGGACATTTGATGCCTGTTGCGTCACCCAGTGCTGTTAATAATGTCTCTCTTTAATAAAAGGTAGTGTAGAACACAAACTTTCCTTAAAAACAAACAAAAAAAAGAGATAAACTCATATTCAATTTAAAACTAATAACAGTTTGTAAACACTGAATTCTCCTCTTTCACTTACTCCTACAATAGTTTAATTGCCGACTAACACCTCTGGATCACTACTACTAATTCTCACGACATTGTCTGCGCACATTGTATAATCACAAAGTGTGTGTGTGTGTGTGTGTGTGTGTGTGTGTGTGTGTGTGTGTGTGTGTGTGTGTGTGTGTGTGTGTGTGTGTGTGTGTGTGTGTGTGTGTGTGTGTGTGTGTGTGTGTGTGTGTGTGTGTGTGTGTGTGTGTGGGAAAGTCCAAAGATAACGGGTTTTAAAAAAGAACAGTGGTGCCTCTTGACTATCAGACAGATAATGCGTGTTCATAAGATTTATGGCATTATGTCGCTTTGCTCCACAAATCAACGCGTTTAATAGCGAGCTGGGTCAGTGTGTGGTTTTCCTTTGTTCCTGATCGGTGCATTGGTGGTGGGACCGCAACTCCTCACTTTGTATCGCACAAGCAACACAACATATACAGGCTTAATGCACTGCTACACTGCCGCTACACAGCAACACCGTCTCTCTTTGGAGGATCAGTGCTGTTACGTTCTAACGTAGATCCCCACTTATAAATAATACGGACGCATAATATTGCATTTGTAGTTGATCTTCAAGCAGTTTGCAGTTGTGCATTTCAGTGAAATAAAGGGGTAATATAGGCCTCAACTCGTATTTAAAACCTTTGGCATGCCCGTCTGCGGCTCCTCCACGCCTTCCCGTGAGTGAGTCACGTCTCCCTGGCAGACTGTCAAAACCACTGCTGGAAAACCATCGACATGCCATGCAAACACATCGGAATGGGACCAAAAACGCGTGATTGATTTAAAAAAACAAAAACAAAAACGAAGACATTTCTCACCTTGATGTATTTATCGGGCGGAGTGTGCAGAGTTGGTCAGAGCTGGTCGCTGCAGCGGGACACAGTGAAGGAGAAGCGAAGGCAAACAAACTGGGCAGGCGCGAGGCAGACCTCCTGCCCCCCGCGAGGGAGGGAGGGAGAGAGGGAGGGAGGGAGAGAGAGAGGGAGGGAGGGGGTTGTTGTGCAATTGACATTGAGCATAGGAACAAAAAAAAACTTCTATGTTCCATTTATACATGCTTTGCAGGTGTTTACGTCATGTTTTGTTGCGTTACTGACAGTGAACAGATCCGAAGTGTTTAATTTGAGGCAGAAATGACCCCGTTAAAAATGCTCAAGGAAAAAAAGGGGGTGTGGTTTTACTCTCGTGGGATAAAAATATATACAGTATTGTTATTGTGTATTATGGACCTCTAAACTTGTAATAACAATTACAGCAAAGTATCCCATTTACTCATCAATATCTGTCCGGGTATTTATTTTAAGGACAGTTGCAAATTTGAAATACATCCTTAAAGTATACAAATGTTGATCTCTATTTCTATTGCCACGACCATTATGGAGTCATGGAGGGAATCTCCTGTGAGGACGTTGTGTTTTGATTTCATTAGACTCTATGTGCACGAGGGATCAGTGACCTCTACCGGAAAACAAATCTAATGCGATTGCCCTCAGTATTGTCTGGCAGGAAAATTCCACGAACACCAAGTATATGCACTATTTCAGCCCACTGTTTCTACATTAAGAAGTTTTAACGTGGGCTGCAAATGATCGAGATTGAACTTCGTTTGGATTTATGTTGTAAATTTTCGGAAAACTAAAGCTTTAAAGGTAGAATTCAGACAATACCCTCTGTGGAATAACACATAAAGAGCAGCTTGAACTAGATCAGACACACAACAACACATTCAGACCCAGACTTATCTCGAAAAAATATGTAAATTTGAGGAAAGCATAATCAATAATTTATACTATGAGAAGGCTAGGCTTGGTGCTTTTTTTTTAAATACATGAAAACGTTTGCCAGAATCCTCTCGATTGTTTTCTATTGGCTCTAGTTCTATGTGCGTCTGCCTCGTTGCCGTGGTGACGACAGCGCAACAAGTGTTGACGATCCGCGTCATCAGTGCGCGTGAAGCTCTCCAGCCGATAAACAAGAGCATTTTAAAAGGTAAAAAAAAAATCATTATCTCGCTTTTGTGATGGTTTTGTCGACCTTGATCGATCTTTATGATCAGATTTGTGACCAAATGCATGCTAATATTTCGTCGAAGAAGGACAAGACGTCGAAGAACCTGTACTGATGATCGACTTTATTACAAGCTAATTAGGAATAGCTATTGTTAGCTCCTAATAAGACTACCAAAATGTAAATAGAAGGGCACCAACTTTCTCCACAGCGATTTACTCATTCATTCATTCATCCATTCATTCATCAGTCATTATGTGTACCTTGTACATAACATGTATAATGGATTACTACTAATCGAAAAGATATATTAGTAATTATAATAATAAGGATTAGTCACGTACATTCATGCATAGCCATAATCTGTCTGTGTGATTTGTTTTATGAATCATAAAGACATATGGCAGTTGGTGCACTGCAATAAATGCAGTTATTGCTCCATCAACATCAGGAATTCAGCCATCATCAGTCAGACTTCTCTTTAGAAAAAATACAATCTTTATTTCTTCATCTCATACGCCTGCCATGTTCTTTGTAGTTTCAGATGTGTGAGGGGCCTTCATCAATATCTGGGCCAATCCCGCCAGACCCCACTCTGTTTCCACAGTATTACAAACGGCCTGCTTCAGGTTAGATGCGACTGTAACACTTCTGCACCCTTAAATTCCCACCAAAATACAATTTACTCTATGATTATGTATGCTTGTATCAAACTATGCTATAAAATAAAAATGTTTACTCATTTGAAATCAACGCCTTGTTCTGTGTGATGCTGCAGCAAAACAATTTGAATTGTTGTCTTCATGGGAAATGTTTTTGACTGAGCAAGTGGTTACGTGATGGAGACACAATCAGGTTTTTCAAACTTGTACTTGTAATCTTCAAAATCCATCTGCATGTGTTTGAAATCATTCCATAATACATTTTGACGTACAGGTAAATTATTTCATCTTCATTCATCCATTCTAGCACGTGGCCGCATCGAGGGAAATCAGGAAGGGACCTCGGCCTTGCTGTCAGGGCCACTGGCTCCAGATCCCGTGTTGCACCCCGGCTGCTACAGTGCTCGTGTCCCAGCACCTCGCCCTCGTATCAGCCCTAATGCCACTCATATTCTTGAACGAGGACGCAAAGGCGTTGTGGGGGATCTACTCAAACTTGAGGGCTTGTCTCTCACCCCTGTTCCCAAACAGAGTAAGTGCTGTGTATTTTTATTTGTTGCAGCATATAGTTTACTTTCTGAAAGAAGCCCCCAGCTTTGTCTTCCACATTATACATCATATAGTTGGAGTGGATTTTTCTGAGGAGCTCTAATAGTGAAACAACTTGTGGTAAAGAAAGAAATTAGCATGTTTTTGTCAGTATTTTCTTTTTTAACTTTATGTGAGAACTTCTTTGTTTTTTTTTTTACATCAATAAAGTACTTTTTAAAGATTTTGTGACTCTACTGTTTAGAACAGAGAGTCCATGACTTTGGTAAAGAGAATGTCCGTCGGCTGCGTGAGATCCAGAGACGCTGCAAAGAGCAGGAGGCCAAGAGAGCACAGTCTCATCCTGCGCCAGTCAAAGCCCTCTGGACCTCCTCAAAATACGAGAATGTTCCATCTACGGTGATAGCCCAACTACAGGCAAGAAGCACAACAAAAATGTCTTGAGTTGTGTGTTTTTTCCTCATCATGGATTAACCAGTCTGTTTCCTCCATGCAGGTTTGTAGTCCAGCTGTCAGGCCACAGTGTCAAAACTTTCTTAAGGCCCACTCACATGGTGTGCCCAGACAACAATCCAGAACTTCGCCCAGAGTTCCACAACGTCGGGCTTCCTTCGGCTCAACAAAAGACCAAGAATTACAAGTGAGAGATTGTTTTCATACTTTAAAAAAAAAATAACTTAATAGTACGTAGCAGAGTTGTAATATAAAATTGTCATTTGGTCCGATTTCTGACAAAAATGTAGATATTGTATATATTTTCAGATTTAATTTCAGATTCCAAAATGGTTCAGTGATCAATAATAGGATTTATTTTCCTTTCTTCTCTTCATTACAGTTACAAGTTCAAGGTCAGGCAATTGACTTTATAAAACATAATGCCAGGGCTGCAGGAAAAACTGTGCTCCGCCGCTCGCAGTCACTGACAAACCTCAAAGAAGTGAATGTTCCCAGTGCAGTCATCGGCCAGGTGCCTCACTAGTGAGTGTTCTTACTCCACACTTCAATTCAAAAACTTTTCCTCGTGTGACTCATCGTCATTTCCACTGCTATTGGGTTTTTTTTTTTTCCATTCTCAATGATACTCAAACATTCCACACCACACCCACACAGCCTTGAAGAAAGGAAGGAGCAATGGCGTAAAGAGGCAGAGGAGAGGAGAAAAAACGTGCGAGATCCTTCAATCCCACCTGGTCATGCCCTGATGCCTGAAAGTGAGAGAGTGGAAACACTGAAGACCCTGAATGAGGGTATGCCTCTTTATTTCTGGTCCTAATGACAGCATTATTTTCAAGCACACTGCAATATAGTAATGTGGGTGAAAAGAACTTGCCTCACTAATTGTAAGGTTTTGTTTTTTTCTTCCCTCAGCACATCGCTCCTTGGTGACTGAGCTGCTTTCGCTCCCCCTCAAAGCTGACAATCTCAGTGTCCGTTCACGTCGTGCTCAACTCGATTGTAGGCTTTCTGAAGTCGAAGAGGCCATTAAAATCTTCTCCCGGGACAAAGTTTATGTAAAAATAGATTCCTAACATATGAGGATGAAAAGGAGAAGATGAAACAGGGATGAGAGGGAAGGAAATCATGTAAATCCACTGCTTTAGAGGTTCATTTTCATTATGTATTTGATTTAAGTAAAATTACACTGTATCTTTTGAAACATGACCATTTTGAAGTTGTGAATGCATAAGTTGAATTTCTATATTTGGAAACAGATAGATTTCTACTTGAAGTAAAATATTGAGATTACTGGGTGCCGAATTGAATGCCACTGAAAAATATGCAGTTGTCTTGAGGAATAAAATGAAATAAAATGCACATGTTCTGTAAAGGTGAGATGAGAAACTATGGTCTTTACCCCTGTCATCAGGGCCATGTAATAAGTCAACTCCCTTCAGTGTTCCAGGTCGCAATATTGGATCATTTTCTCCGGTATTTTTCCTTATTTACCTTTACATGTCTCTTCTCACTCCATCCATGAAAACATTCCCAGACTTTCTTTTCTCCTCCTGCCAGGCAGCTCCTAATTCACCCTTTTCTCCATATGGATCGTGTTTTGTACTTGGTGTCAACATGGTGTTGGACTACCCAGTAATGTATAATAATTTATGTGAAGTCAGTTGTTTCAAACAATAAAAACATTCATGCTGCTCTAAAGTTATGTTCATTTAAATTATTTTAACTGGCGTTGTCCCTATGCGTAATGACATCATGCCACGTCGGCACGCCCCTCCCCCTCGACGTGTTTCGGTCATTGTTCGACGTGAACTGGCCTCTGCTAACGTTGCTAGCTCGAGGCTAGCCGAGATTCAAAGAAGTTTAAACTTCTTCTGCATACATATAAGCTATAGTGTGGGGGCTTAAAGATCCACAATGAGCAAAAGGAAAGCGCCGCAGGAATCCCTGAATGAGGGAATAACGGACTTTCTTGTAGGTACGTGAGGAGTTGGACGCTCGAGCTTTGCTAATTGTAGCTAGCTTGACAGTCGGTTTTGTTTTGAATTAAAATCGCCCCAAACAATCTTTTAGCAAGTTTATACGACAAACATACATGTACAAATATATCCAGGTATGCGGCTATTTCTTCACAGTTCAGTTCGGGTGACTTTTAAAGAGCAGGAAACGGGGCTTCGATAGGCGCGTGCCTTTGTCGTTTAAATGTCCTCAGCAGTGTGGACTGTTGTTGAAAAGATGCAAAATAAAGTCAAGCATATTTGCCATCTGTTTTCCTCCTGTTGTTTTCAGAGCTGGCCAACTATGAGAAAAATGTCAACAGGGCAATACACAAGTACAACGCGTACAGGTAAGCTCTGAAGCCTTGGCAGATCAATATGGGAAGTTTTCATCAATTATTGCTACTTTAAAACTATAGTTTTTTGGGGGGAATGAATTGTATGCAGAAGTTGGGGAAACCAAACATCAACATCTATCCTCTTTATCAGACACAGCTAATGATATAAAATAAACCAGCCCTGCATTACAGGTTTATTCAAAACTGTTAAGGTTTGATTCAGATGAATGACTGTATCGTGCTGTTAAGTGGTGTCTAACGTCTATTGTTTTTACAGCGTTATTACCAACGAGTGTTTGAATCAGCTTCTATATAAAACACCTTTGTCAACTAAAGCTAAACCAATCTAATGGAAATGAAGACAGGAAGTTAATTACGGTTACTTTTCTTGTCCTACCTCATGTATAGAAAACCAGATTGGATCATTATGTTTCAGTTAATGAAATTACACATAAACCTGTGGATTTATTTGAAGTAGACAATTCTAAATAACCTTTTTTTGTTGTTGATGCTTTGTTTAGGAAAGCTGCTTCTACCATTTCGAAGTACCCTCACAAGATCAAAAATGGAGAAGAAGCCAAAAAACTGGTATGTTTACACCTTACAATTTCAGTGTTTTCATTCACTGCCAAATCATGTGTTTTTAAGTGGTAATGGTCCATGTTCCTCTCCAAGACTCAACATTCTCATAGCCAATGCTCTGATGAGTCCTTTTGTTTGTGAATGTTGTGTTGGTTACTAGTTTTTATTAGTGCATACTGGTGTTGATATGCATGCATGTATTGTGCAACTTGTTTTTCAACATATAGGGTTGATTTAATGAGTCCACATTTGCATTCGTTGATACATTCATCAAACCACCTGTCATTGCTCTCTGGGATATTTTTAGGTGGGTGGTGAAGACCCCCATCGATTAAATGGATTACACATTCCCCACTAAAAACACAAACATGTTATTGTCTCACTTTTTAAATTGTAGTCATATTTCCTTGTTTGTTTTAATGGTTTGGATTCACTATGCGTTTGACTAAAGGCTTTTTAACACGGGTCTTATGTTGACCTTCACTTGGGCAAATGACTTTTTGTACTGCTGTTGACATTTGTTTTCAGTATAATGCCCTCCGTCATTAAATATCAGCGCTCATGTTGCTGTGTTAGTGTGTTATGTGATGCCCTCTGTTATAGCCTAAAACATTTGTCACAGCTCCTGGACGCATCTTGCATAACTGCTGCGGATCACACTGTTCAGAATCTTCAGCCTCATGCTTGTTATTCCATCTGAACAGGACGGTGTTGGAGCCAAAATAGCAGAAAAGATTGATGAGTTTCTTCAAACTGGCAAACTACGGAAACTGGAAAAGGTTAGTCTTGTAGTGTGGAAATAAATTACCTGCATTAAAAAAAAAAAATCTATTTGCATATGGTATATTCCAACAAACTGACGTGCCATTTTGACATTGTCCCCTAGATCCGCAATGACGACACAAGCTCCTCCATCAATTTCCTCACCAGAGTTACTGGGATTGGGTACTTAACAGTCCACATTTACGCAATCGTCCCCGAAATGCATCACTTTTGATCAAACTTTATCAGTGGCTCACATCAGGAGCAAGTTTTATTTCCTATATGTCTGTACTTCGCGTAGCTAAATGTTTGTCCTGTGTTGATTTCAGGCCTGCTGCTGCCAGGAAGTTTTTCGACGAAGGGGTGAAGACATTAGAAGGTTTGAATAAAATCCTCCAGCTGTTTTGTTTGGTCTCAATTGTGTTTATGACCTTCTATTGTGCTTATGAAATATGATCATTTATTTTCTTAGATTTGAAAAAGATCGAGCACAAGCTAAACCACCATCAGCAGATTGGTCTGAAGTAAGTCTCGGCATGTTTTAAATGATATCATCAGCCATCTTCAACTGCTGCATGCAATGTGTCTGAGTGGTTACTTTGCTTTGTTTAGATACTTTGAAGAGTTTGAAAAAAGGATTCCACGAGCTGAAATGGAAAAGATGGAGGTAATTATATGTCTGTTTATATATGATGGATTGTAAAAGCTTTTTATGCAACTCACACACGGATGGTGTTTGTTTGTCGGTTTAGACTCTCATCCTTGCGGAGTTGAAGGAGATTGGCACTGATTATATCGGAACGATCTGTGGAAGCTACAGAAGAGGTACATTTTACTGTTGAGGAATTCATTGTTACTGTGTCATTTGTTATGAGATGACCTTGTGCCAACTCAAGCATGCAGGTAAGCTGATTCCCTGCAGTAAGTCCGCCGAAGGGCACAAAGGAAACGCACTATTGTTCTGTAGTTTACAAGCACACTTCCGCCTCTGATCATGTTCATGATTTCTAGGTGCGGCATCGAGTGGTGATATTGATATTCTGCTGACCCACCCGAACTACACGTCTGAGACAGAGAAGCAGGTACAAAATGACTTTCCATCGGCTTCAACTCGCATCCTGTAGTGAATAGATTGTTGTTAGTTGGAGGATGATTTGGTTTCTGCTCCGCAGCCCAAACTCCTCCACGCTGTGGTCGAGCATTTTGAGTCCATCGGCTTTGTGACCGACACTCTGTCCAAAGGAGACACGAAGTTCATGGTGAGGCCTCTGATTAATTTGTAATGAGTGCTAACAAGGTTACAATAGTAACTACCTCCAACGCTCAAGGCACATGATTGTGTGGTCTTTTTTTTGTTGTTTTTTTTTAGGGTGTCTGCCAGCTGCAGCAGAGTGAGGACGATGAAGAAGAATACCTTCACAGGCGTATTGATATTCGGTGCGTCACTATATGTTTGCTCATGGCAATATGTTTATGGGGACAACAGCTTGTTTTACAGTTAATCGCTTTTTTTTTTTTTTTTTTTTTTGACTCATAGATCGCGCTCTCATAATTAAATCAATTATATGCATTCTTGCCAATCAAGAATTAAAGGATTTTTTTTTTCTTTTCTTACTTATTCCAATCTGCTTTTTATTTATTTACGCTTTTCTTCTCATTGCTAAAGGTTAATTCCCAATGATCAGTACTACTGTGGAGTACTGTACTTCACGGGAAGTGACATCTTCAATAAAAATATGAGGACTCATGCTCTGGAAAAGGGCTTCACTCTCAACGAATACACCATACGACCACTTGGGGTCACTGGTGAGACTGGATCTATACAATAACAGTATATGGCGTTGAAGCTCATGACATCTGTTCCAGCTGTTTGTATGTTTTCCGCGTTTAATACCTGCTAATTTCCTCTGTTGTAGGCATGGCAGGGGAGCCTCTGTTGGTGGACAGTGAGAGAGACATCTTTGAATACATCCAGTATAGATACAGAGAGCCCAAGGACCGCAGCGAGTGACACAAACTACAGCATAGTTACATCTGTATTTAAAGCTACAGCTTTCCTACAAACAAGATCTGAAAGTGTGTGTTTTGTGTGTGTTTTAGATGAATGCTACACTGAAAATTTTGCTTTAAACATTTTACATTTTGTGGAAATCAGTGATATTTTAACCTAAACATGCATGGAATGAAGAAAATATCATTTTTGTTTTGGGTGTAAGCCAGTTAAATTTCACCATCTTTACTTGCTTCATTTTTAAGTAGCTGGATCAATCATACTCCAGTCAATAGTAATTTATTTTTTACTGTTAAAAAAAACCCCTCAAAACCTAATAAGTGCAGTGTTAATATTGATTGGCTTCCATTACAATTTCTTCTCACCATGAACGTTGAATCAAAAGGAAGACCTTCTTATTAGTATTGCTCCCTTAAACATTCTGGCAGTTCCTGACTGTGGACATTACATCACAAGACCATAGCTTTCATTTGTTGTCGATCAATCGATGGGTGTATGTGAACGTCCTGGTAGACTTGTCTCTCAAGCATGTATCAAAATGTGGGTTTGGTGCTTTTTCATAGGGGCATTTTCAAAGTGAGACATTTGACTGTATTTTAAAGTATTAGGAATGTGTTACTGTCACTGTGTAGATACCTGCATATATATCAGAAAATTTTGGGTTTTTTTATAACAAAAGCATCGACGTAGGGTTGTTCATGTCAATTTGGTGTACACCTGTGAGTGAAATAAATGGGTAAAGTTGAACCTATTGAAGTTATGTTCATCTTATTTAAAACAAAAACGTATATCAATCAGTGGCACCATTGCCATGCACTCAATAATACATTTATTGAACAACTGGACCATAGCAAGTTGTAGTGCAAAAGGTCCTTTATTGTTCAAGAACCAAAAAACCTAAAATGAATAAAAGCTAATTAACCTGACACCATTCAGACTATTAATCCATTGGTGGGGTCACAAAACACCGAGAGACAGAAAATGCACACATAAAAATGATTGTAGAGGGATGAATTAACCTGATAAGTGTATCTTTATTTTGAGAGAAATTCAGAATGTTCAGAGAAAACACCCAGGGAAAGACAGAACATGTTGATACAACATAGGCAGATACCAAATTGAGCTTTAACCACTTCACTATAAATTAATCTCAGTCAATGACTCATTCAATCTGTAAATTGTTTACTGGAATATAAAAGTAACTTCGCTTTTCATTATCATCAGTGGCAAGTTCAATATGTGTGCAAAAGATATTGCATTTAAAAAAGATATTCTCACTATCCCCATGCATTTGGCTTTTCTGACAGCATCAATTCACCTGGTCGTCTATTTATGTGATATTTTGGGTAATAACAGACAGGTTTTCTTTTTGCATGAGTTCTTTTGAAATATTAGCATGACTGTTAATTGTTAGTCTTGTAAATAATATTTTAAATATTCTATGTATATTTATGTTCTATTAACTGCACTCTATTTATGGAGCACAATACTACATAATATTCTCCTCTGGGATTAATAAAATAGTTATATTCTTCTTTTTTTTTTAACCAACCGAATATTTTAGCATTAATTACGATAGTCAATCACCTCCTTCGGCGTTATGGCCGAGTCAGCCATGAGCGAAGTTGTTGACACGGGTTGCCACGGTAACAGCTGTATCGCAAAGCATCATGGGTTGAAATAAAATGCAGGCAGACACACCGGGGAGATAGACCTGATCCTTCCAATGACGACGCTCTTAACATTAATACCAGCCAATGAGAGCGCTCCGAGGCAGCAGTTTCTAGCCGTTACACACCCACATTACTACTGGTGTCAAGCCAGCCGCCGCTCTTTTTAGCAGTGCGCCCATACACCGTGTATTACCGTACGAGCGCAAGCGAAGGGATTTCAAAATAAGTGACCTTACAGTGACTGAGATCTTATCATTGTACAACTTTTTTGGAAAGATATTCTTGCCATGCTGTGTTTAAAAAAAAATATTTGTCAGATCTTTTTTTTTTTTTTTATATATTTTTAAAACGTAATCAAAATAGGGGGCTGTTTATTGTATTATAGTAACATTAATACACCACTGGCAGAAATTGAGGACGCATTTTTTTTTTTTTTGCTTCTGTGTGCAGTACGAGCTATTATTATTTGGGTTCTAATAATTATTTAAGTATTAATAATTCACTAATTTATTAGCTTTGTTGTTGCCTCTGTGATTAACAGTAATAATTATTTGTGTCTTAACTGGCAGAGATCGTATTTACTGGAATGTCCCTTTTATTTTGAAATCCGTTTCCTTGCGCTCTTACGGTAATGTATAGTGTACAGGCGCACGTGCTAAACAGAGCGGCGGTTGGCTTGACTGTTTTCCGAAGTGGGGGCTGGCTTGACACCAGTACATTACTTTTGTGTCAACCACTTCGCGGGAGTTGTCGCCTCCGGAGCAGTCGTCTCTTTAAAACTAGACAAACAGTCTACGGGACGCTTGTAGGTAAACCAACAACTTTGCATGCAGATGCTTGTTGTTAATTTGCTTTATTTTCTTTATGATTGATATTGTGGTATTTCGCTCACTGTGCTACGTTGCTATTTTTTTTTTTTTTTTTTGCTGTGGGGGATTATTGTGCTATGAATGAGTTCTCGTGCTTTTGGCTAATCAACGGTTCATCATGGCTGAATGCGCATGTGGTCAATTGTTGCTACAGATTCTTCTTCTCCCCGTGACTTCCTCACTTGTAAAATCCAGTCCCATCCATAACAAATGTGAGATTGCGTAGAAGATAGGGGGGTTTGTGTCGGAGTGAGTGCGCGATGAAAACGGATGCGGTGTGTTTTTATTCTCCTTCTCCCTCCTTTCCAGCGTCACTCAGGTAGTTGCAGCAGATTAGCTTCGTGCCCCCCCACTCACCCCCCACCAACTCGATTCTCGGTGAAACCTCTGAAAAATCTGAGAGGATAATCTCAAATGTCTTGCGTATCCATAGAAACAACGCAGAGAGCGCTTCCAGCGAGCCCGCTGCTGATGGAAGTTGTTATGCAACACTTGTAGAAATGAACACTTTATACATTACGCATCAGCTATTATGTAATACGAGACACGCTCACTGTGTGCGTGTGCCTTTTTGCTGGTTTGTGGCCTTAGTGTTAATAGATTTTTATCGTTCAAGTCACTCGTTTTTTTAAGGACTTGCTCGTGCCTTTAAAAAAAACAAAAAAACAAAACAAAACGAGTCACTGTGTATGTGCGCGTGTGCGCTCGCGCGCGCGTCTCTTGTCTCTCTCGATGTGAGGATGATGAATTCTCCGCTGTGTTTTGGTTTCCCAGGGTAACCATGTCTGACAGAAAGGCAGTGATCAAAAATGCCGACATGTCGGAGGACATGCAGCAGGAAGCCGTGGAGTGCGCCACGCAGGCCCTGGAGAAGTACAACATCGAGAAAGACATCGCTGCATACATCAAGAAGGTAAATAAAAGTAATCTTCCTCATCTCCCAGCCAAGTGGTGTCAATTCACTGAATATGGTCGTGATTGTAAGCTTTTTTTTATTGGCCTCAACACTCTCGAGTTCCTCATCACCACTGCTATTTGCAATTGTTTCTGCTCTTCCTGAGGAAACGTGTTCCTCTTGGACCAACTGTCCCACACAACCCATATTTGTTTTCAATTTCCACGACGGCATTCCCAGCACACCTTTAAACCAAACCTGTACAACAGTGCGGATGCAGTTTAAAGAGGAATCCGTACTGTAAATCGTTTAAGCTCCGATCTGTGACAAAAACAATCATGCAACTGATTCTAATTTGCTTCATTCTGTTGTGTCTCACGCAGGAGTTTGACAAGAAATACAACCCGACCTGGCACTGCATCGTCGGGAGAAACTTCGGCAGCTACGTGACTCACGAGACCAAGCATTTCATCTATTTCTACTTGGGTCAGGTGGCCATTCTGCTGTTCAAGTCCGGCTGAGGGAAGGCCGTTATCGCCGCACTGACCGAACACACACACACACACACACAGTGCCGTGAAAAAAAAGTATTTGCCCCCTTCTGGAATGCTTATTTATTTGGAATATTTCCCCCACTTCAATGTTTTAAGATAATGTGTACCAATGTGAACACAAAATGCAGTTTCTAAATGATGATTTAATGTTTTAAGGGAAAACAAATCCGTGCAAAACCTACCTGTCCCCGTGTGAGAACGTTAGTGTCTTAGTTCAGGTCAGAATGGAAGTGTGACGATCTGGAGCTGCTTGATTTCAATTGTGGCTGCCGAGGGTGGCCTATTAGGTTTAGGGGGCAATTGGTTTTTCACACAGGGCCAGGGAGCATTCACTAGTTTTTTTTTCCTTAAATAAAATCATTCAAAAATAGCATTTTCCATTTACTTGGGTTGTCTCTGATATTCACATTTGTTTGATCTTAAAGTGGGGGAAATGTACAAAACAATTCAGAATTTGAGAAAAGGGCAAATATTTCACAGCGCGACACAGTACTGACTGACTCTACAAAAAGGCACTTATCATTCCTTGGCAAGGGGCCGCTGCCTTTTTCTGTGCTTTCTACTTTGTTTTTGAATAATAAAAAAAAAAAAAAAGTGGCCATGTTTAAGAGATAAAACTTGTATTTATTTTTGTCTTGTTACATTAGATGTCATTTTTTTTAATTAAAGCATAGCGAAGCCGTCTGGGTCCAATGTGTGCTGTGATCATTTTTTTATCGCATGTTTAGCCAATAAAGTTGAAAACCTCAAACTAGTAATATTACCAACAGGGTGAAACTGGTCATACTGCAGTTGCCATGTTGACCAATTTTATTGCTTCAGTGTGACACAGAAGCCGGCACATCGCAAACAATAGTATTCGACTGGTTAGATTGCAGTTTAAGCATCAAGGGACTGAACTTGAGGCAGCTCATAAAATTTTTAAAAGGTGTAAAGTGAAACTCCCATGAAATAATCTATGAATGCCCCACAGTGTGTGGAAAGTCAGGTGCAGGCAATATAGCTAATGGATTGATACTTTTATCAAGCTTTCTCCACATCAATGGAGGAACACCATTCTTGTAGACTAAAATCCAAGAGTTTGAGCGACTCATTACACAAACTGAAATAGCACGTTGTAACCATGGAAACACACCCAATTGTTGCCAAAATGGCTCCTAGCCACATATACCGAGAATGTGAGAACAAAGCAGTCAGAAGATGGCAGAAGACGGTGGTACTCTTTATTACAACACATTTTAGAAAACCAGCTTGTGTGGGTAGACCCCATTAGACAGGCAGAAAGAGGACCGCAGGTACCCCTTCAACTGGGGGGTCTGTTTGATGAGGGGCAGAAGCTGAGCATCAACCATCTTCTGGTCTTTTTTCCTCTGCTCTGTCACCTGGTACTTCTGTGGAGGGAATACAAGTCGACAGGGTCAGCCAACCAAAGAACATTGCAAAAAGGACATAAAAATAAAATAAAACAGTAGGGCCACATCACCTCTTTTTCTGTATCAAAGATCTCTCCCTCCTGATGACGGGGCCTCCTCAGCTTCTTCTTCTTGAAGTAGGTGTCCTGCAGGTTTTTGGGGATCTTGACACCAGAGATGTCGATCTTGGTGGCGGTGGCAATGACAAACTTCTGGTGGGCCCTGCGCAAGGGGATTCTGTTCACAGCATGAGGGCCTGAAAACGAGACATTTTAAACATTACATCCTTTCTTCCCCCAATGGCTTAAGTCTTACACACATTAATGACTAAAATCATTTGCCAGTAGACGGCAGATATGCTTACCAGTAACAAGCAGGAGACCACTCGAGAGCTGCTTCAGGAACACCACGCGCTACAGGACAAAAAACAAGCAGGGTCAGTGAAGCTGCTTTTTGAAGTCCAATGCGACAACATCAGTGTCAATACACATGTAGAAAAAAAACCTTTATTAATTTGGAACGAGAATGTTTGCATTTCAATATTGAAGAAGGAAAAAGAAACACGGAGGCGATGGCACTCGTAACTTTCAGTTCTGAGGATGAAGCAATATTTAGGTCAGCGGCAGCTCCAATAGTGCGTGGGCACACTCGCTTCCATAACTTGCCCATGCAGCGTTTCAGAGTAGGAGAGAGCAGGACAACGTCTGTGCTACTGAACGTGTGATCGAGAAATTGTGTCCAAACTGCGCACCTCGGGTCGGTTGTAATTCCAACGCATTTAAAAGGGCTTTTAATAAAATGTCTACACCCCCCCCCATCTAAAATAAATAAATAGAAGAAACCCATCACAGATCCAAACCATTTTCTTATTAGACTCCACTGAGCACATCAGTTAAGCCCTTTGACATTTCAAGTAACATTGTGAGTTACAAGCCAGAACATATGTTGATGCTTATAATCATTGATTTTACCCAAAGATATACATATTTTTCCATCAATTTTGGGCTCAGAGACATTCCTCTTGTATCATTACTCCACACCCACAGAATGGTCCTACTCCTGCATCCTGAAGAACATTTAGTGGTTTAAGTCAGTACTAGATCAATTTTTTCCTTTGATGCATTTAAACTGCTGCAGCATTTCTTTCACACCAGGATTCTAAGCCTGCGCTGTGAACGTCAATCATTTCCTTTATTCAAGGACATTCGAGTCGTTGTCGTAGCATGTGCCAGAATTTGTTCTCACCTTTCCACGATGGCGGCCAGTGAGCAGAATGAGGACCGTTCCTGGTGTGATGGACTTGCGCAGCCGCCTCTTGTGCTGGGAGAAGGGCTTCTTTCCATGACTCTTCAGTTTACGGGGAACGTCCTCTGTGGGGTAGTAACGGGGCTACAGCAGGAGCACATAAAAACATCGATTTAGTCCCTACCCTCCAAGGAAAACATCCACATACAAAAAAACCTAAAAGCGCACTTAAAGTGCCCTCTAGCATTAGAACCAATTAACCCATTAGTATGCGAGGGAACATTTACATTCATCCATTTGAGTCATTTGTGCTTCAGCATTGACAGCTGGATGCTTCCCAATTGGATAGTTTCCATCATGTACATATAAAATCCCCAATTCATAGATTTTTTTTCCCCAAGCACTGACAACTGCATATAAATAATATGCAAAGCACATTAGCTGCCCTACATCAGGCAACAAAGGAGAGATTAGCACACATTCTTCCAGGCAGCAAATGACAGAACTCAAAAAGCAAAGTGCCATAATATCAGCTGTACATCAACTTCTTCTACTTTTAATATTGGTAATGGCCAGATACCTTTACAATGTTGCTGCATCAATCAACACTTGGTCCAAGTGATGACTTCACAAAATTGTACATTCAGCCATCAACTCACCATCTTGCGCAGCTTGACAACACGAGTGCCACCGTTCTTGTCTCCTCCGACGGTCTTTACGACTGTGGCCCGGGGTCGAGCTTTGATTTTTTTCTCCACCTAAAATAAGGCATATCACGATCAACGATACCATTTACCTGGTTTTGCGTTTCAGAAGTGTCTGGGACGAGGGTTCTGCCCTCACCTTGGTCTCAGTGGTCTTGTTCTTCCACTTGTACATGGCCCTGCGGGCATACATGACGGATCGGGAGTAGCGGCCGATACCACGGGCCAGAACCGGGTTACGGCTCCCATGCTTCTTCTTGGCAGGCTTCTTGTCTCCCTCTGCCATCTGAAAGAACGAGAAGACATTAATATTCTGAACTCATCCATGTGTAGGGTCAGTGATGTAATTTCTAATTTAGTGGAATAGATGATATATGACAAGCTAATTCTTCAGCAATCTTTGCTGCAACACAAGTATTAACAGGGAACATTTGGGTGAAACACCGTTGGACAATGTTATGGGCAATAACACACAAAACAAAGTCTTTAATCAGCAAGCAAAAATGTCGATCCAATTACACGATGCACTAGAAAATACGTCCTACTTTGTAAACGCCTGTGAATCTAACGCGCTGAGAAGCTAACAGCTATCCCCGGTATTGAAGCATGACAAGTATGGCTAGCTACTACTTAGCATCAGTTTAATGGCAAACAAGCCGCTTCACTCCCTTAACGCAGACCACTCTAAATGGAAAAATATATATTTTAAACTTCCTTAATGTCAGAAAGGACCACGGGAACTATCCACAATACAACAGGTTTATATTTAGCAGCGCGGCGAACAGTGAATTCGGCACGGCCGCTAGCCGGCGGCCTACCACTGCAGACACATTCAATCCGTCGCTATTACGGCAACATCGGGCATAAATCGTCGCAATAACAACGTCTAACATGTCATCTGTATGTGTCGAGTCTTTTCCTTGTACGAGTTTAATGCAGTTTTCACTCAATATCCCAGATGAAAGCGGATTTTTATTCCTACAACGGCACGAAGGGAGGACTCTTACCTTTGCTATGAAAAAAAGAACGATATCCGGGCACGTGACGTATATATGGACGCCGGTGGCGACGCGTACGTAATTACGTCATGATCAAATCGATGGTAGTTGTAGTCCAATCGGTATTTCGTTCTTTTTAAGTTAAATATCAAATACAATGACAGGGAATTGGACCAAAGTTCGACGATTACAGTGAATAAAGTATTAAGTCACAAACTTCACACCTTCATGTTTTCATAGAAAGTCATGTAATAGATGGAATGATAATGTTTGTGTCAACAAATACCACTTATTGCCATTAGATTTCAATTTATATTTATTCACTCTGAAATATTCCCCTTTGTGCTGAGCCTTCCCCAGAGATCTAAACCATTAATATTACCTTCATAATTCCATCTGTTATGGATTATGTATGGATGATCCACACATCATCTGTACCACTCAATACACATGCACACCTATGAGCAAGTTACAGTCACCAATCAGCCTCATATGCATGTTTTTGTTTCGTGTAAAGAAGCCAGAGTACCAGGAGGAAACACGCACATGGGGACAACATGCAAACTCCATACAGAAAGGTCCGGCCAGTATTTAAACCCATGACTTTCTAGCTGTGAGGCGAGAGCACGAACCACTGACATAGTCAAAGCTTAAACAGGAGCTCTGACTTTGTCATAATTTTTTTCTGCATCATGTCATGAATATTTTTTCCTCATTAATGTACACACATCATCCCATATTGACAGAAAAACACAGAATATTAGACCTTTTAACAAATTTATTACACAGCAAAACCTGAAATATGACATGGGCATACGTTTTTAGACCCTATGCTCAGTTGTGATTCAAAGCACCACTTTGAGCTAATACAGCCATGAGTCTTCTTGGGAGTGATGCAACAAGTTTTCCCACATCTGGATTCAGGGATCCTCTGTCATTCCTGATCCTTTCCAGTTCTGAACGTTGGTGGACAGCTATTTTCAGGTCACTCCAGAGTTGTTCAATTGGGTTCAAGTCAGGGCTCTGGCTGGGCCAGTTGTTCCAAAGCTATTGTTTCATTATCCCAGTCATGTGCTTTGGGTCATTGTTTTTTTGGAAGGTGAACTTTTGTCCCAATCTGAGACCTTGAGCACTCGGGAGAAAGGTTGTTTCCACACATAAAGTAATCAAAACATCAAACACAGGACTGAATTTATTTGAAAATTTTAATTGAGATCGTTTGACACAGCAGTAAAAAATGTGTTGTTAGAGTCACCCCAAACCAGTCATGTTACTTCTACTGCTAGAGTAATAAGAGTACATTCTATGGCAAGAATCAATATACTATATAACCTTATCCAAACAACCTAATATTAAACGTTCATCCAATATTGTATTAGGCAGATACACAGACAAGTCTCCTGCATCAATGAGGAGATGAGTGTGTGTTGTAGGTAAGCTGCTTATAATCATAAGGCTTCCAGCACAGTAGATTTTGTTTAATTGGAGAACATTTACCAAATAGGGAGCTACCTGAGCTCCTCATTTGTATAGATTCATTGGGTTTTTTTATTCCAGAGAAAACTGTGCAGCTGTGGACAACTACGAAACAATCCCTTTTAGCATGACTTTTTATTTTGTCTTAATGAATGAGAGCTATGTGCAGTGCATTCTTTGGACAACTGCAGTTTCTTCAATTAGCACTTCTCAAGGATGATGGCGATGCCCTGACCACCACCGATACAGGCAGAGCCAACAGCATACTTGCCTCCTCGTCGCCTGTCATAAACAAAATTAGTCATTAGACACATAAACATACCAGTGTGTAACGTGCAATACGAATAAAGGCAAGGCTACCTGAGTTCATGCACTAAGTGAGCAGTGATGCGTGTTCCAGAAGCGCCGAGTGGATGTCCGATGGCGATGGCTCCGCCATTGACATTGGTTTTCTCTGGATTCAGTCCGAGGGCCTTGGACACAGCCAGGAACTGAGGGGCGAATGCTTCATTCACCTGGGAAAAGTAACAGACAGCACCTGAGAGCATTAAGCAATGGATTGTTGTTGTTTTACACCAACCGGACCGCTGAAGGAGTGCTGTGGTATCTGGCACATCATTTAATTTAGTCTGTCTTTTCATTGCCATCAAACTGAAATATTATATATCATACCCTTTCGATCCTGTAAGTTACGATGAGGGGTCTCTATGGAAGATTGTTTCGTAAGTCTTGTCTGCCCATGATGCTGTTGCCAATTTTTCAGCTTCAAACACATTAAGTTTGAAGGTGAAATGTTCACCAGCTGAAGAACATATCCCACCCAGTGACAGGTGCCATAAAAGCAATTCACTTTACCAGTTAGTGGTCATTAAGTTAGGGCTGGTTGGTGTACATGAAGGATTTATAGGATTTTTTTCTGCAAAGAAAGCACTTCTAGCTGTCGTAGTATTTGGAGTGAGGAGTTGTTAAATCAATGGAGAAAATGTTTTACAAAACTTGAGGAATAAGTCACACAATTTAGTACATCATCCTGTAACAAACCTCAACAAGATCCATGTCATTGAGAGTGAGACCAGCTTTTTTAAGGGCTTCTGTGATTGCGGGAACCGGACCTAAGATTATTAAAAGGATAACCGGAATTCTTAATACAACAAAATATGTCAAAGATCATTTACACATTATTTTCTTGCATTTCTTGGACAGTGTTGAATTATATGTTGAGTGAGAGCACTCACCGATTCCCATGATGCTCGGGTCACAGCCAGAAACATGATAGGCTACAATTCTGGCCAATGGAGTGAGCTTGTGTTCCTTCACGGCATCCTCACTCGCAATCACCACAGCACCAGCACCATCAGATACGCCCTGGAGATCAACACAGTGAGCACCTCTATAGGTGGAGCTGAGGATTTCTGCATAATATCACACAACTGAACGTATAAAACGGCCATGTCATAGGGACGACGAAAGACAAAGTACACTCTCAAACTGACAAGTTATTTTAAGATCGCTAATCAGTATTGAAGAAATACTAATTGCCATCTTCTTGCCAACAAATGAAAAGAAAGAACACCGAAATTAATAGCAAATGTTACTTTGACAAACATGTTTTAAACGGGGGCTGAGACATTTCTCACAGAAACTTATATAATGCTTTAAAATCAAAACAGACAAATCTAAAATGGAAGCCGTTAAACTTCTCAGGCTACACAAAGTGCAGGTTTTGAGTTTGAGATGAGGCACACTCCTAATTTAATGACAAACCACAGTCCTTCTGAAATAGGCAACACCATGGACCTAAACTCACTGATGCATTTGCAGCAGTAACGGTTCCTCCCTTCTTGAAGACACTCTGCAGTTTGGCCATCTGCTCCAGTGTCGTCTGAGGACGGGGGTGCTCATCCTGAGCCATGGACACCTTGCCCTTCCTCGCTTTCACCTCAATGGGGGCGATTTCAGCAGTGTAGTGCCCGCCCTCAAAAGCTGTAAACAGAAGAGGTCAAAGGTTATTTATTTGGAATGAGAAAATAAAAAAAACAAAACATGTCCATCTCCCGTTAATCAATCAATTTTGTAAATATATACTGTATACTTTTATAAGTGATCAGAATGGTCCCTTGAGGTGTTTTCCCACAAATCCCAGTACTGATCACAGCTTTTCTCCAGGATTAAGTATTTTACTTGAAGTAGACTGAGAAATGTAATCAAAAACCAAACCATAGCTCACCTGCTTTCCACTTTTGTTGCGTCTGGTATGCGTAGTTGTCACAGTCTTCCCGCGTAATCTGGTATTTTTCAGCCAGGTTTTCTGCCGTGATGCCCATTGGGATTTTGACATGCAGGTCTGTCAGCCCCGCCCATAAAGTGTCCTCGAGCTGCCAGGTAGATGCAGGTGTTAAGTTATTCTCAGAGTATATGATTAGAGATTTTATACTTGCCACAATATCTTCAGACTTATTCATATTCAATGTTCTGATATCTGCACGTGGGAAAAAACAACAACAACCAAATACCAACCTTGAGATCTAATCCAAACTTTGTACCAAATCGTATATTGCGAACTGCATATGGGGCTTGGCTCATGCTCTCCGACCCTCCGCAGAGGACCACCTCTGATTCCTTGAGACAGATCTCCTACAGACAGACAGCAATTCAAAAATGAACTCAAAGACACAGATGTTCATCGTTCATCTTAAAAATTGTCATTCCATCATTTTGTGCTTTAGTCTGATACTCTAATCTCCCAGATGTCACTGAGCTCATCATTCAGTTTAGTTTTTTTATTTCATTGTGAAAAATATATGAATCAGTGTATAGTTTAGAATAAAAGGTGGTTGAAAGCATCATGCTGAAGTTAATGTGTATTTTTGGTCATTGTCGAATGGAAGCCAAATATGGAACTAAATAAAAAATAAGTAATCATTAGGCCATCTAGGTGTATAATTATAACATTGATATGATTTCATTCCACAGTTCTTTTCCGTCAAGAAAGCTTACTTGAGCACCGTTGATGATGGACTGGAAACCAGATCCACAGAGTCTGTTTACAGTGAGAGCAGGCACTGGGATGGGAACTCCGCTTCTCAGGCCCACGTGACGGGCAATGTAGGCTGCATCCGCTGAGCTCTGAAGTCAGGATAAAAGGATTATGAATTAGAGACTAATTTAAGATCCAATATAGTTACGCACAGTGCTTTTCTCTCCAATGCAATGTTTCTTGTCATCAGAATATACTCAGTGTGAATGGGCTGAGGTACCTGCATGACATTTCCCACGATCACGCTGTTGACCAGCTCTGGAGCCACACCCCCTGCAGCCAGTGCCGCTTTGGCCGCATGCTCAGCCAGATCTGTTGCACTGTGATCCTTGAGGACACCGCCGTAGGCACCGAACGGAGTGCGCTTGGCACCTACAATAAATACACCTAAACAGGAAACGTTTTTTTGAGTAAAGGCAATGAAGTACAGTCAGATTTTTTTTTTCTCGAATGTGACACGAAAACTTTCGGTACAGAGATTACCGATAACGAGTTTAATAAGATGGAACACAATGTCTGGGAACTGACTTTTCTGCAGGTTTGAGATGTCTCTGCTGCAGCACAGCTAATTCAAAACAATAGATCATTGACAAGCTTTGCAGAAGCCTGTTGCCCGCATGTCATCTCATCAACCTGCATTTTGGTATATCCACAGGAATTCCGGTTAGGATTTATAAATGTCATCTCCAAACCCTTTGCACTCTTGCATCATCATACTCCTACCTTTATGCTTCACTGTTGTAGGTAGTCCAGAAGTCAAACAGAATGATCTCTATGCAAGATGCACAAATGTAACCAGGTCTCATCCTAACATATGACATACTTTTAATATTTATCAGGCTATTTCTGTATTATTTCACCACAATTAAAATATTTGTCCTCAAGAGCAAGCAGGGATTTACTTGGAAACCTTCCATACCGGTCAACATTGTGCAATGTATTTCGCACTGTTTGAGCTTTCTGTGATGACCTGAAACCTCATGAGATAACCTTATCTCTGAACTAAATGATACACTTTTGGTCATTTCAAATAGGACATATAGTACTTGCAGCTGTTAATACGTACCTACCCCCATAGGGAGCCCTGAATACATGAAGTGGCTTTATAGCTCCCATATTATCATGTCATTTGCCATCTCAGTAAAGTCTGGTGAACGACAAGGTTTATATCAATTTGTTTTTATGTGGGTCCATATTGTAAACAAATATGGACAAACATGGGTCATAGATTCATACCCTCCATACAGTCCTCATGTTCACAAGTCATTTTTATAGCCCCTGGAGCGCTCTTTGTTTTGATTTTCACAAATCAAGGGATGTTGACATCCTGATTTGAGGAGCAATCTTCTTTTCACTTATTTGTAATACTTCTTTGACCAACTAATCCCAACGTCTTCAATGTGATGATTGATAAATCATTATACAAACAAGGTGACCTGAATTCAGTAACCACCTGACGGTGAGATTTTGTTGGGGGAGTAGATAAATAACTTACACATAAGACGTTCGTCACAGTTACGTGGAAAAGTGATAATCACGTTTTTGCACTCGTCGGATCCACAACATTTGTCTTTAAATTATTATATTCAACCAAGACACCAAATACATGATCAATACCAATCTTGCCCTGATCTTGTTACCTTTTACCTACATTGTCGTAACACTATGTACCAACCTTCCTGGCACGATAATGAAATAACCAACAAAAACAAAAACAATACTGTGACAATATTTGATTTAATCACACGCAATCTAACGCTACAGTATTATCAAACAGAGACAAGATATATTCATGTGCATTATAAAGCATTATAATGCAATGACAGGTTCCACGCTGAAATTAAAAGTTTGTTTACCTCTGAGCAGTGACATGACGCTGATTCCACAGAAGATTCAATGGATTCAAAGAAAGTCAGGATCAAACTTCTTTCCCGACGTCTGTCTCGGTGCAGAAAACCTGGGACAGTCTGCGGTGCCCTTTCACCCACATCCAACACGCGCTCAACCTTTTACACCCCCTCTTAAGATTCAACACACATATTTACGCTTAAATATTTTTTTACAAAAAAATTAATGATTATCAACACATTGTAATATTCGCATTTTCTTTATTTGCTATCAAAGAACACTATTTATTTTTAATTGTTTCAAGTTTTATTTCGTTGCCGGTACAAAATATCCACGAAAGTGCGGCACCCAGTTTGAGGGACGCGTCTTTGAAACGTCATCAGGACGCGACGCGCCTGTTGTGTCGTTATTTTTCCTTCGAGACGACATGTGAATATTTTTGTTGTGTTTTCCACGGTATGCGTTTAAAGTGGGACGAGGCGAAGTGAAGACATGTCTGCGGCTCTTTCACGTTGTGTTTGCAGGGTTTTACCCCGACAGGCCGTTCCTTGGAGGTCAGTATTGATGTGAGCTTTCTGTGCTCGACCCTGGGGAAGGTTACAGGAGAGGGGCATGATGTTCTGCTCTGGTGGATGTCGGAATAACACACATTTAGGAGGTCTTTTAAGCTATTAAGGTCTTTTTTTTAATTTTGTTTTTTTATTTGTGATTAATTTGCAGCTTCTGGTCAGAGGGAACCCACCACGCTATGCAGCCTCTTTGGTCTACTCAGGTGATGACACTGAAGACATCAGCCTCTCTGAGGTACGACCCCCAGGCTGGTTTAACACAACCACTGTTTCTTTGTTCACTTTCAGGATTTGTATGTATTGTTTGCAGCATGATAAAGCATAGATGTGTCATCTCAGATGAGCAGAGACCTCCTGACTACCGATGCCTGGAAAGACACCAGGAAATCCAGTTTTATAGGGAAATAAATTAAATGCATTGAAACAAAGCAATTAAGAAAAGCATCAAAAAAGGAGATTAAAACAAAAGTAATAAAAGCTTTTATTATGGAAACCATGTGTAAATAATTGTTTTTTAGACCTGATTTAAAGGAAGTGCGTGTGTCAGCAGTCCTCGTGTGTCCAGGACCACAGGTTCCACACGTTATTTTGAATAACTAAAAGCTGCTTCACCTTGTGGGCTTCCGACTCTAAAAAAATAAATGGTAAACCTCTTCTTGAAGACTTCAGGGGTCTGGATGGTTCACATTCTACGTGTAATTGTGAAATGTATTTAGGCCAGAGACCATTCAAAGCTTTAAAATGTTGAAGTCAATCCTTGGACGAACAGGCAGCTTGTGCAGAGATTTAAGCTCAGCCGTAAAATTGCTCAACCCTCTTTGTGTTGTCGAGGACTCTGAATGAGCTCGAGCTGTCTAACGGATTTTCTGTGAAATGCACCATAATAATAATTCAGCCTACTGAAAAAAAGTGCATGAACAAACTTCTCTGAGTGTTGTTCGGTCAGAAACCCTTTAAGTTTTGCGATTAATGTGGCTAAATTAAAATCATGGGACTCTTGTCGCAGAGCTGCTGTACTAGATGCCTTTAAAATTGTGCATAATGAAGTCACTGATGTAGATTGGTAATGTAACATTAAGACTACAACTATGAAGTCACACTCCAAAGAGAGAACGATTTACTTTGCCGAGGCAAAGAGACAAAACACAGCTGTGTTTGTTTTAGAAAAGAAGTTTAAAGATGAAGGTGCTGATTACTGTCAAGTACTACACAAAAATCCAACACCAGACATCCTATTACAGATTAACAAATTGCTTTGCATGGGTTTGAAATATGTGGAGGCTTTTTGCCTCACTTGTAATAATATTTTCTACCAGAAGAAAACATACCTGTCTTGCCACTGAATGTGCTGACATAGAGCTTCCTGTTTGTATTGTGTCAGAGCGGAGCCAAAAAAGAAGAAGAAAGTGGACCCAAGAAGGGAGCAGATGATGAAAGAACGACTGAAAAAAAAGTTAAAGAAGCTGGAGAAGGTGGTACCTGAGCTCATCCCGATAGAGGATTTCGTCATTTCCAGCAAATGTCTGAATGAAACAAGGTGCAACATTTATACTGTTAGATGCAGCGATTGGTTTGAATTCATATATATATATATATATATATATATATATATATTTTTTTTTTTTTTTTTTTTTTTTTTTTTTTTTTTTTTTTGGGAATCGGGTGCTTTTAAACTGTCGCTTTTTTATTTTTTGAACAAGTTTTAGTTTGAAAGATTGGTTTGGTATTAAAGCTTCCTCTTGATGATTGACATATTGGATTTAAAACAAAATGTTGTATAGGGCTTTTATATAATAAACCTGCATGACAGACCTGGATGGTTGTTCAGCAGTGGAAAATGTCATTTCAATACATTTAATAATCAGTTTTTATGTATCAGTTCGTTTTCCCTTGCTCTGCATCTATTCATTTCTGCCTTTTAATTTCCATAAATTGTTCTTGAATATTCTCTTCAAAGGGAACGCGGCACGCCAAGGCTTTCATTTGATGAAAGTGAGGGTCGCGCCCTCCTGCTGAAAGAGTGGAGTCGATACAAACAGGTCAGCACTTAACATTACTCTTCAATCCATGCGGCTTTCACAGACATTTTCTTTGCGACCCCTGCACCCTACACAGTTAAAGTGCTACATTTCCTATTTGTTCTTGCAGAAGCAGCACATGGCTGAAGTGGGGTCTATTGAACTTGCTTTAGAAGCACAGAGGGAGGCGCTGCACGAGCTCAAGCTGGAGTCTGAGGAGCTGTACCAGGCAGCACTTGCGCCGGACCCACTTCTTTTTCCATTTGTTCATGAAGGTCCTTCCTATACCCCACCAATACCCAAGTACCAAGCGCCTGATGGAAAACACAATGACATCACCAAGGTGTACACGCAGTGATGACAGAGATTACAAATGGAATTGTTTCAGTACGTCTCCTTGTCTGTACATTCAGACAGCCTGCAAGTGTATGATGCATCCAGATACTTCAGCTCCTGTCACACTATTCTTGGAGATTATGTATCAAATTGAATTTCAAATTTATGTAAAAAAACAACCATGAAACAACTTAAAAATAAAAAATTTTTATTGACTCAGTTCATTCATGTTATTCAAAGCCAGTAAAACACTAATTGATGGAGTGAAACTCAAAGCCCTGTTGTATTTTTGAATAAGTATTTTACTGCACAGAATAATTATGTGTTGCAAATGGAGCATGACGAACTGCACATCTACTGCAGGTGAAGACCAGAAAGTGGAGCGAGGTTAACAGTTCATTACAGGTGCATACAAGCTGCTCTAGTGGAGCTTAGCATCGTAAACCTCCACTTCAAATCAGGTATGGCCAACAGTCTGTGCACGTATTGGATTGAGCTCATGGGTTAAGGACAAGAATTTACATACAGAAGCTCTGAATACACTGTAATAGCATGTGAATAAAGGCCTGTTGGCCCAACATTTGGTTCCAAAGGCTGTGATGTCCATGAAATTAAATATAAATGATTAGAATAGGTCAGTGACAGAGTAACATGGGCAGTTTAGGAGTCCTGAGGTCTTTCCTGGTTCAGAGGCATGTGCCACTCTATTGGAGGCTCCTGCCTGAGCTCCCACACAGGGGTGAATTTATTTTGTTCTGCCACCCGGTTCCTTTCACTTCTTTGCAACGCCTCCTGCAACACAGAGACAGTATTTATTCCTAATGGTGCCCAGACAGTTTCACGGAGAAGAATGTTGTTTTTTTTGTTGTTTTTTTTTTGGGGGGGGGGGGGGTGTTGAACAGTGATGCTTCAAACCTTTGCCTCTGTGCTTTTGTATTGTTCCCACTCTGTGCAGCTCTTGTAGTCCTTCTCCCATTGCCCGCAGGATGGGCTGGTGCCATGCGCGTAGTAATGGTGAAAACGATTCCTTATACTTTTGCAGTGTTTGTACTCACTCCAATAATCCTCACATGCTCTTGGTGGCTGAGTGGGCAAAAAAAAGAATCAAACTCAAGAAACATCATTTACAAACAGAAATTATTTGGGGAATAGGTGTGTGTGTGTCTGTGTGTGTGTGTGTGTGTGTGTGGGGGGGGGGGGGGGGGTTCTGGAAAAACCCTTAGACAAAAAGATTTGTGAATGCAGAGATTTCTCTCAGTCCTTTAAACTGGAATTTCAGCGATTGGTCTGAGGAAATATTGTGGTACATTTGACTTAGCAGCGCCCCCCAGCGGAAGCTTCAGTGAACAAACCACCAGTTTTGTGAGAATAATAAGGATTGAAAATCAACCAAATACAAACAGTTTTAAATGCAGCTAATACAGCGAGGCATTGAAGCAGATCGTGATACAACTTCCCAAGTGAAGACTGGTCAGGTGTCCTGTGACATTGCTGACTTTGGTGGGTTAGCGGTCAACACACTTGCTCAACTGAACTCATATTTGCTTTACTTTAATTATTCCCAATTGTCCTGAGAACAGAGCATGCACCACCGAGTCGGGACAATTAGGCGACAACGCGAATAACAAGAATAAAAGTTTTGTTTAAATACCCTCCACGTTGAGCTTGCTGGCCGAGACATCGTTAGCCACGTTAGCTTAAGCTATGCTACTTCCGGTGTTTCTGATTAAGTGGCTTCCCTGTTCATTGGTGTCCCTTCTTGTTGCCACGATCACCAGAGCTTAAGAAGAGACACGCAAAGGGTAAAGCGCTCAGAAATATCATTGTAAGTGCAGTAAAACGACGGATAACAAAATATTTCTGTCTGTTTTTTAATAGCTGCTGCAACTTGTAGGAACACGGGACACCAAAGGAAGTTGGCCAGCAGTTAACAGGGAAACCAGTTGATCTGGAACACCAATTCAGATCTTTTGCACCTTTTTTTAAATGCGATAAGTAAAGCGTATTTGAATGTCCAAAAAAAGCGCTACATAATTTTGATGTATAATTATTATTATCAAATAGACTTGGAAGAAATTAAAAATGATGGAACTTGTTGAGTTAGGATCCGGAAATCTATCAAGTGCAGTTAAGAGTGACATTTAAGTATGTATTTGATACACAAAAATGTGTTTAAAATGGCAATCGATGCCAATAAACCCTCTTTTTCAGATTCAAATACATCTTATCGTATTTAAAAACATAAAAATGTGTTAAACAGATTAAAACAAGGCAAGTACATTTTTTAAATTACATAATAGTTACATTATTTGTTGTGCAGATTTAACACAACTATAACACATAATGCCTGTATGAAGTATCGATCTGGACAAACAAGGGCATTTCTCAAAGGGTTTGAAATACAATCACTGTCATTTCACATCACTTATTGATATTAATGAAGTTGCTTAGGTTTGTCAGTTTGCCACTGTGAAGACAACCATTTATTTTCGAACATAAATAAGAAAACTGTTTATTCATATTCAAGCTATATAATTGAAAAAAACAACAACAATATTTTCTAAACAGTCCTTTATTTGTCTTTAAATAAGCAAAGTAAAAGCAAAAACCATCAAATTATTAATATAAGTCAGGAAAAAATCTTAAACATCTTACTTTCAGTATACCGAAAATGAATGTATTGTAGCTCCCATTCCATCATGACAAAGGTATTCAAGGAAGACGAAGAGCAAGATAGTGACAAGTGTCGAAAGGTCAAAAGTAATTAAAATCCGATTTCATCAGGACAAAAATTCACAACTTTTTCTTTAAACATGTGAAAAATCAAATACCCTCAGAAGGAACAGGGCTTGTGTGTCTCCATTTCCTTCAGGCTTTATACTATTGTCAGAGGTTTTATTACAAACTATAATCAAAGTCAACAGCAAAAGTCCAGTTTCAAAGGGACTGTAAGCCAAAAAAATCCAACGCAGTTGAAGACCTTTTTTTTTTTTTTTTTTTTTTAATTTCGCTGCTGAGGGTGAAAAAAGGTTTGGTAGATGTGTACACCAAGCAAGGCCACCCATCCTTTATTGTTCAAGGTTTACGACCCTTCTTCCGTAGTGATTGTCCTTCTCCTGAGAAGGCGATAAATCGATTCATGGCATCGTCCTAACAAAAAAAAAGAAGAAAAAAAGACATTTATTATATAACTGACAACATCACATAATTTCTTTGCAAAGATACTTAAATAAGGAGACAACAAAACTACATAAATATTATAATGTCAACATTTAAGTACTATGAAAAGTAAAGACCTACAAAAACAAGTTGATATCAATGAAATGTTCATATTAACTCACATCATCGATAATTTTCCTGGGCTGCGGCTTGGAGTTTCTGATGAAAGTAATCCTGCCAACTTTGAAGTCGTAGTTGGGAATTCCTCTGTGGGATGAAACATTTGACAATTAACCTTATTTGTGGTGTAACTTCGACATTTCTTCCTGTAAAACTAACAATGACAAGTTGTTGTTTTTTTTAAATGGTACCGAGATAGGCACAGCTTCTGTAGGATTTGAAAAACGTGAGAAAATGAATAAAAAAATAAAATCTGTTGTCCAATCTCACTATCAGCTGCTGTGTAATCCAGCAAAAAGATACTCCTGAAGAAAAACCCGAGTAGGAGTTAAACCATTATATTGAACCTAATGTTCATGAGTACACATGAAAACATCTCCTCACCTTTTGATGTCGTTTGCAGTGAGAGGAGCAGGGCTGGGTTCAATTCCTTTTGTTTTGCCATCCAAACGATTGCCAGAGCCAGTAAAAGCCTGACCATGGAAACAGATTCCAAGTTGCATCAGCGTTCACTGCTGCCGTTATTAAGTGCGTGAACTCCAAAGCAAACGTGTACTCACTCTGAATCCCGTGTCCATGTCAGCATAGCTGCAGGGATCTGCTTCCTCCTCCTACAAAAGACATGATTTTTTTTTTTTAATCACATTGTTCAGGCTAGCAAATTAAAGTGAAAATGTAAAACCATACTGCTGGTTCCTCGTGATACTGAGGTCTTCGTTCAGGCTCTTTATAACCCAATGGCGCATCGAAATCCACCTGAGAAACCAAGTGACAACACATCAGTGGAAAAATCCTCACAAGCAGCTTATTTCTATCTGTGACAAAGCCAACGATCTTACATTCATGTCACACTCGATGATGGATACTGCTTTATCTGGCTTGGTCTCCATCACTCTCAGCTCGTAGATCTGAAAGACATCAAAAACATAAGTCTGCAGTAAAAATGAAAGTGAACAAAAGGTACCCACCATCATTGTCAATCAATAAATGTACCTTTTCATTGTAGTTGATGGCGATAACATCACCGGTGGTCAAGCATGCAAAGTTTCTCAAAGCATTCTCCAATCTGCAGGAAGACATGCACTTAGTGGAAACACTTAAAAAAACAACATTTTAGGAATACAAAAACTAATAGTAAAATGGTCCCGAGTAATAAGTCTTACACAGCTTTGGGATTTGTGATGTCCAGGAAGTCGGGACTCTGAGGCTGAAACTTGGAGTAAGTCGCCACCATAAGATTGACGCTTTCCACTTGGACCAGACCGCCTTCTTCCAGCAGCAGATTCTGCATCATCTGCAGTAACCAAAATCAACAAAACATGAGTATTGACTGGAATGGTGCTTAATAAAGGTATCTACCAGAATTAAATTAAAATAAACCATATCAAACAATTAATAGAGGGTTGAGATGCATCAAGTCAGGATCTATAGCTACTTCCAAACAGGGCAAACAGGTTAACAATAAGAAAAAGCTGGAACAATTCAGTACTGTTCCTCACCCAGTGTGGCAGATAACAGATTCCTTCGTCTGCCACAAACTCCAGAACACCACAGTGTGTCATTCTGTCAGAGTTCTTGTTTGTGAGCTTGAACAGCATTGGATACGTTATGTTAAGCCTGCCTGGAAAGTGAAAGGGAGAAAAAAAATATGTAAATCATACAGATACAAAAACATTAACATCCATCTATGATGCATGACTTGAGCTTTGAACTTACTTAGCTGGTCAAGGGCTGAAGGTGGCATTATGACTGGAAAAATGGACAATCACATTAAAGATAACATACTTCGTTAAAGACGGCCCCGTCAAATATTTAAATTGATAAATAAAAATGTTTAAATTGTGATAGAATTCATGGCAAAATTTGTTTTTCTTATGTGAAATATAATCTCACTTTTGCCTCCTTTCTCCACGTCGGAGCGGTCGTTGGGGCCAGCCAGCATCGACACCGAGTAACAGCGGTACTGAGTGGAGAAGCGGTTCTGAAAGCCCCGGGATATTGTGTGGTCAAACACCTGGAAGGAAAACTAGAGAAAACCAGACCCAGTTAACAAAAACACACACATTTTCGGGGTTTTTTGGTCGCGTTTCGACGGTGTTTCAACTTGGTGATGACGGCGCACAATTCAGCTCAGTGGCTGCAGTGTTGTTGTTGTTAGCCGCTCGCTAACTACACCACTACGAACCGACAGACTTATTTCGACGCTAATGTGTCGACAGCGGCAAAAACGAACAGGTCGATACTCACCATGTTGACTGTTTAGGTCTGTGCGGATTAAACAACTGGGAACAATATTTAAAATTCAACAAACTGCAGATGTACGCAGGGGTCTTTTAGCTACTGTTTTCAGCTTTTTCCGGCTGTGAGCCGGAAGTCAACAAGAGGAAGTGACGACACGGGCGCAACGGTTTCGGGTGGCCGTTTAATTTTATTAAGAGTGTGTTCTTTTTTTCTGTCGCTTTGTTCTCAGAGTAACTCGTCCCGCAAAAAAAAAAAAAAAAAAACCCACAATAAATATTTTGTCTCTTTTATTTTGTCTTTATATGGCAACTTTATCAAGTTAAGGAAATTAACATCTAAAAAAAAATTAATATAACAATTGTACTATTAACAATATATATTGAAAATAAACAGCAATAACAATATCAATGTTACGCTTTTATTCAATTTATTCAATTAAGTCGACAACCAATGAGCATCAAGCAGAGTGGCGCAGCGGAAGCGTGCTGGGCCCATAACCCAGAGGTCGATGGATCGAAACCATCCTCTGCTAGGTTCATTTTTTTTTCTTTTTATACCTACATAAACTGTATTTTAATTAAAGACATTGAGATTACTCAATTTTGTCAAAGGAAATATAACCTCATCACAAATGCAGATCGCATAACTGGGGGCACCTCCAACTGTGGGCTTTCTTTTTCTTACCAACAGAAATGAACCTCACACAGCACCTCAGACTCTTGATTCCCCAACTCATCTGGTCTGTGTGCTCACACAGATTACTGCGTCACGCAGGAGCAGACAGGTGGCATAGCTTGAAGAATGTCATATGGACCCTCAACAGAAGCTGGTGCTGAAGATTTACCATTGTTCAAAGTTTGGGCAAGACAGTCACTGGCTGTCAGAGAGCAAGAGGGTGGATGCCATGCATACAATGTTCAACTTGCTGTATGAACACAGGTGGCAGCAGGAGTGAACCAGCAGGCTCTCTTTAGCTCTAATAAAAATAACTGGTGCCATATACCTGTAGAAATAAATACTGGAGTTTCAATAGGGGCTTCAAGTTTTTCACATGATCGTGGAAGGACTTTTCTTCTAATCATTGTCTTTTTGAGTGCACAGAGAAATATCCATAAACATAAACAGAATGTAAAATGGATATCATTGTCTTGTGGAGTGGAGTGGGACTTTAATAATGGTGATTATTAAAAAAAAAAAAAAAAAAAAAGTCAAACCCTAGGATAACAACCTTGTTGTGACTTTCAAATACCTGCTCGTACACTTTTTTTGGCTAAAACTTTTAAACACAACTGAAAGACAAATCTCTTCAGATAAAGTTTGTATTAAATTAAGTATAACCATAAACACCGTTGAGCTTAAAGTGAAATTATTGACTCATTAACAATGGACAGTTTTGAGGTGTAACATTTTCTGCTCAAACACATCACTGGAGCGTAACCATGCATACATCTCTGATGTGACAGTTCTGAACAGTCCAACCGTTTCACCCTGATATGCTAGACCTATTTTCACACTGATCGCTACATTTTTATTGATCACAACCAACACAGTATTTCTCAGAATCACAGATTTAATAAGTCTTATGAAGACCAATTGAGTCAGATTAATGACAGTAGCACACACACACAATATCGACCATTGCATTCTGTCTATCTGCATTCTAAGTTGTCATCTGCTTGGCTACAACTTTATTGCCAAATAGTGTACAAAATATAAAACTGGCGGGAAAAAAAAGGGAGAATTGTTCTGCTGATGTGTCGAGTCAATTCACTGGTCAGAAGTCCATCGTCTTATTTTTGCTTTCCACATGAGAATCTCATACCGGAGGCCAGTTTTTCACAACTTCCGGATGCACAGATTCAGGTAACCACTGGCAGTATGCAGACAAAAGAACTGTGGGATGAAGAAGACAATAATTACACTGAAGCAAGATTAAACCTTCAGAAACAAACCGACAGGAAATTCAATCCTCACATTTATCTTCAGTCTTCCAGACAGACAGGAGTGCCTCCCTGCAGTCGACCCTCTTTGACACCAGTAGACCCAACACAGCCTCGGTCCTGGGCTGCAGCCTGAAACAGCAAAGACAGGAGAATAAGAGAAAATCCACTTGTGTGTGTGTGTGTGTGTGTGTGTGTGTGTAAGCTTACTTTGCCCACGTTTTCAGCATAATGGAGGGGTTTGAGAGAAGGTGGCCACTGTGTTTCTTCAGCTTCGAACAAACCTGTTCAACAGAAAACAAGGACTAGTTTAATAGATTTGATGAGCCGCATGTAGCTTTTGCCCAGTTTAAGACAAGATCACATGCATTTCACACAAAAAGCAAAACAGATGAAAAAAAAAACCACCCTAACTTTTAATAACTGTAGGGGTATTTCTCATCTATAACGATGGGCATTTCTGATTTCAACACAAAAGATTATGAGAAGATTAGGCTGAAAAAAAAGTTCTATATTGTTTAAACTATCTTTATGTATATTTTGATTCATCATTTAAATATACAGTGAAGACCCGGTAAATCAATACAAAACTGATTACAATGACGTGAGAAATAACCATCAGGAATGTGAAAGGAATTACGACTTTAATGAACTTGCAGTGACATTCAACACAGCACAACCATATGAAACACTTTATCTGAAAAGTCTAACTAAACTTTAAAGACTTGTATTCTTAGTTGTCGAATCGAGAAACAATACAGGTTGAAACACAACGTCCTTGCAGCGTTACCTGCCCCTCAAGAAGAAACCTGGCAAACATTTTGTAGCGCTCCAGGCCGTCTGGATACTCCATCTCCACCGCCGGCAGCTCCCAACCCACACGAACTGCAGGAGTGAAACGTGGCGTTTACTTAAAACGTCATATTGAGCTCTAATCTTCGGCTGCAGTGAACTTACAGAAGGTGCTTGAGCGGTGACATCTGATGGTGCCAGTGGTCGAACAAAACCACGGAGCCGGAGACTCGTGGGGAGAGCCGAAGTGACAGTACTGAGGCAGAAGCTGCGGCACCCAGTCTGCTTCTATGGCTGAAACTCCTAGCAGAAACAGAAAAGGAGGACACATTTTATGAGGAAAATCTGGATCAACATCGAAGAAATGTGGAAGGTAATGGACGTCTTTCCACGCAACGTCGGCATTTTCCACCAAACCTCTCTTTACCTCTCATATACATCTTTGTGGTCTCCATGATCTCCTGATACACGACAAAGTCTGGCAGTGTTTTGAAAAGCGCAGAATTAGGATGAATGAACACTGGGTCATCCATAAGTGGAGTCTATGAGCACAAAAAGACAACAAAAAAAAAACTGTTGAAGCAGAGCAATAATACAGAGCATTCTACGAAATCCCAAGTGTGAGAGCAGGGAACTTATTTCATTTGATCTCGATTTGGCTTGACCAGGAAAATGATCATCTATTATAAACAAACTCTTCAGTTGCCTGACAACTTTCAGTAACTTACTTTGTATCCATTCTTGAATTTTGGATCCAGGACATCTTCAGCTTGAACCCGCCTTGCGAGGTGGTCTCCCAGTCCAGCCAGAACAATCTGCCGCAGACAAACGACCTGGTGTTCCGTCGGTGGGGTCATCTTTGGATCCACAAACACTCCCACCTCGGGACACACGGCATTCACTAAGGAGGGGACACACAGACGAGATTTAGGAATTTTCTCGTGCTTTTTCCGCAGCAGGTCAGAGTGCGTTTGTAATTTTCTGCTGCGTGTGCGTACCTGCATTAGTGAGCTGCCCTCGGAGCCGCCTGATTTCCACCATGGCTTTATACCTCAGCCCATTGTCCTCACAAAACTTGGGAGTGCAGCCAGCAAATTCGCAAGCACCAACAGCACCTGCAGTCATGTAGAGATAAATATGGTGAGACTAACACAAATGTGAATGAATGAATTTATGTGCATGCAAAATAAAACCAAGGTCATCGAACAATGTGCAAAAATCACTTCTTTCAGGCTTTACATTGCCTGAGCATGTTCAAAACCCTTTCAACAAACTATTTGACAGAAAATTTGAATTTATTCTTAAACTGGACTTGATTTGTTTTATGTTGTTGTAACTGTATGGAAGTTTTTAATTCCAATTGCTGTTCTAGATGCCTGTTGGCTGAGGTGACAAAAGGGATTTTATTTCAAGGGACTTGATGATGTAATAAAGGTCAAATTTAAAAGAACAAAACAATACTTACCCAGCATGACCATGAGGTCCCCCAGCAGGAGCGAGGCTCCCTGCCCGGCCCAGAGTCGCCTCATTTGGGTGAGCCGAGCTCGGCGCTGGGTCAGCTTGGAGTTTTCATCCTCGCTGCGTGCAGGTCTGAGCAGATAAAGACAATTAGATACAGTCACAAAAACTTGAGATTCAAACAAAAAATGTATGCTACATGGGAATAAACACATTCTATATGTGTCATTGGTCTCCAGTTGATACAACCTGAAGCATCTGTTTGTAGTTTAACTCCCTTCAAGAAGGCCTCATTTATATTTTGTTATCTACAACACTCTTAGAAGTAATTGCATGTGATTAGAAGAAAAATAAATCTTTCACCTGTCAAGGTCTTCGAAAATCTCCCGGACTGTCATCGCTGCTACTACAGCGATAACGTATGGCAGACAATCCTGCTGCTTCCCGAGTGCTAACATTTTAGCGTAGCGCGGCGCGACAGGGAAGGACGCCATCGCTCTGCCCAGCGGGGTGATGGGGCAGGTTAGCCTCGCCCGTTGCATTGCTTTTACACTTTAAAAAAAAACAAACAAACAAAAAGAAAACAGTTTACAAATGTGATAGTATACCACACATTGCTGACACTTCCATTCATCCAAAAAAAAAAACACTTCGACAAGTTCTTGACAATGATCAGCTGAAAATGTATTAAAGCCTTTGTCCCTTTTCTATTTATTCTCGATCGTACGCCATCAATCAATAGCTACGTTTCCCCGGGAAGCCGAAGACGGAGCACAGAAACATCAGTTACCGTCCTGTGCGAGGCGGCTCCTCCAGAGCTCCCAGAGAGACCAGAAGCTGCTCTGCTGCTGCCAGGGCCTCGGCAGAAGGAGGCGTGGGGAAAGGAAAATTAACCACCTGCACGAAGAAGAAAACAAAACAGTTTCAAATGTAGTTGCTCTTTATATCAACGTGTTAGTTTCTCACTTTGTTTAACGGACCTTTTCTATGTTGAGGTCTTTCATCTGTAAAACCAGGTCCTCCACAGGTCTGCGTGTGATCTCTGCCTCCGAGAACAGGCTGAAGTCTCCAAACACAGCGGACGAGTACAGCCTGTGGGAGAAACAAAAATAGGAAACATTAGTGGATAACGCCTGTAAGACCCCCAAAATACATGTTATATGTGTGTTGATGGACAGCGATTTGAAAAAAAAAAAAAAAAATACGATTATAAAATATGCTTTTTGCTCCTCTGAGGTTAAGTCCTTTGAATTTTTCTTTTTATCCCAACTGGACTATCGCTGTGATATTTATGGACTTCGATGTGGTAGTTTAGTCTTGCACAGCTTACAGCAGCCTTGCATTCAAAACTGTTAATTTCAAATAAAACTAATTGGTTTTCCAGTGCAGTATTTCACTCAACCGATAGCAGTGTCCCGGCTCCGTTCGTCCCGCTCTTCCTGCTCTCTGATTGGCTGAGGCTTGAGAGGTCCAGGTCACCTTAAAGGACGACACTCCCGTCACTCTGTCGTAGAAACGTTTCTTCACTCGACCGCAGTCGACGACGTACTTGATACCCGGGATGGTCAAAGACGTCTCCGCCACGTTAGTGGCAATAACACAGAGACGTGTTCCGGCTGGAGGCGGCCTGAACACCTGTGGTCAGGAAACACACACAAAGAAAACCAAAAAAGCCATATATAACTTTAGAAGCATACATTTTGATTACAATATATTTGTTTAACTTATTATCTGAGCAACACATCCCGTAACATATTGATGAATGACACAGGACTTATTAATCTCACCTTCGCCTGCTGCTCGGGGGCCAACAAAGAGTAGAGTGGGAGAACATAGAGAGGAAGAGACGGGTCTGCCTTCGCCTCTATAGTGACAAAATGCAGAACAGCGTTTCACGAAACGGGCTCGTTACACACACACATCCATCAGACAGTTACTGATATGGAGCAGCTTGCCTCCATCAGTGGGATCGTCTCCGATGTCGATGTCCGAGCCTCCATCGTCTTCATCTCCGATACCCGCCTCTCTGTCTTCGTCCCCTTCATCCATCGGCAGGGCAGAGTAATTATCCAAGTCGATTCTGGGCAGAGACTGGGACACAGAATTAACAAGCTTACAAAATGTGTGTCGAGGAAAGAGGTGGAGGCCCGGATCGAACGTCAAGGGAGGATTTAGTTCGGGATTATTGGAACCCGAAGTAGACTTACAACAGTTTTCTTCTGTTTGGCTTTCTTGAACTTCTTCATCGCCTCCGACGTGTCTGCTTCTTCTTCCTCTGTTGGATTAAAACACAAGTTCATGTCGTTGCTTGGTGCTTTGTCAGGACTGTGACCACTCACCCGTGATTGTGCTGCTCTTCCTGAAGGGGAAAGCATTTCTCAGTCGCCTGCAGAGATTGTGAACCTCGGCTTGACCAGTGAGAAACACCAGAATACCACCTGGAATCACACACAAAGCGTCAGGTCGCACGTCTGTGGGAAAGCTAATTACTCTGCGTGTTTGACCGTTTTCTTCTCCCCCCCCATTGTCCCTAAAACAACTGGACTCTGCTGCATGCGCACCTGGAGGCAGCATGCGGTGGATTTTGCAGGTTTTGTGAAAAGCCTCTCCGGTGTAATCCTCCAGCGGAGTGCGCTTGTTGAAGTGGATCGTGACCGGGAACTGGCGAGCGTCCACCTTGATGACCGGCGGGGGGGTCTTAAACAGTTTCTGGTTGTCTGTGAAGTCCTCCACCCGCAGAGTAGCAGACATGATGAGCAGCTTCAGGGGCATTTCTTTCTGCAGAGATGAAAACCTGAGAGTTCAACAGGCTGTAAAGATGTTCAATGAATTAAAAAACCGCACACAGGAGTTGTGCGTCTCACCTTATTCCGCAGAGGGACGATACGAGACAGTAATCCAATGAGGATGTCTGTGTACACGCTCCTTTCATGAGCCTCGTCTATGATGATCGCGCTGTATCGCTGGAGCAGAAAATCCTACAACACAGACAGGAAATTGATAACATGCTGGCCTCTGATGGGTGCATGCACTGTGCAATACAGGGGTCGCAAACTCATTTTTATTGTGGTGCCAGATACAGCCCATTTTTACTTTGAGTAGGCAGTGCAGTTAAAAAACAAGAAAAAAGAACAGAATAACCAACAAAATAACTTAAAATGTCCCCCTTTGTTTTAGAGCAGAGATACAACTACATAAAAAAAAAAAAAGATATTCCATTAGATATGTTCTTACAAAATCTAAGCATGTTGACATTTTCAATAAAAAACAAGTCCAATTTCAACAATTTGTTATTCATGACAACGCCTCCTAAATCAAAATGCAGTGAATATCATTCAAAAATGCAACCAACGAATTCCTCAGAATTTATTGAACAAAAGTTAGGAAATTTACACTTTAAAAAGCTGTGTTCACCTACACTTGAAGACTCCAGACAGACATTATAGCAGATCCAATACTGAGTTTCTCTGGAATTCTTTTTTTTTTTTAACTTAATTTCAGGTATTTTATTCAATAACAGTGACGATATGATACCTTTTGAATTTCCTTCAGCAGAACACCATCCGTCATGAATTTGATCTTTGTGTCACTCGTCACGTTGCCTTCATATCGGATCTGATACGACACCACCCTGAGAACAGAAGGATTAACATGTTACTGTTATCATTGGAAATGTTCTAATAAGTACACGTTTGTTGATTTGAGATTATGTCACATGAAGTCGTTTGAACTGGCACAAGCGGGTAAATCCGTCTTACTGCTTGGGCAGGTTCATCTCTTTGGCCACTCTGTGGGACATGCTGACAGCTGCTACCCTCCTCGGCTCAGTGATGCCTATAATCCCACTGCCACTGGCAAAATTAACAACAAACAGATTAACAGCAGCTACCATGATTGATGTAACTCTGTGAGCCCGTTCTGTAGGTAAACAATACCTTGCATAACCAGCTTCATACAGGAACTGAGGTACTTGGGTAGTTTTTCCACTTCCCGTCTCTCCGCAGATGACAACGCTGGGGTTTTCTCTCACGGCCTCCATGACGACCTGCTCCTCTGCCAGGATGGGCAGCTTCAGACGAGCCTCCTGGAGATTTAAACAGGCTTAAAACAAACTCATAGAGACACTTCACTAAGTGGAACGCCTCCAATGCTCTCACGCACAAACACACCTGGATTTGTGGTGATCTGTCGACGGGAATGAAAATGGTTGGCTGGGACAGGATTTTGTTTTGGTCATTCTCCTGATCTTTCCTCTCGTTATGTTCAACTTGTTCCTCGGGCTTCTGCTCTTCTTTCACGTCTTGTCTGGTTTCCTGACCAGCAGAAGTGTCCTCTTTCAACTCGCTTGTTTCTGTGATGTTATTCTCTTCATCACCATCCTCCTCATCAGATGAAGTGTCCAGATCACTGCTTTCTTCTGCGTTTTGTTCTTCCTCATCTTCTTCCTTCCATTTTCGCTTCCTGTTTGCTCCACTGACGCTGCTGATTTTAGGATCTGTGTCTCCGTCCTGTACTTCATCAGGCGACCTATAAAACAATAGAAATCACGGATTACACCTTCTTAACCATATAACACACTCGTCATGCTGCCTCTTTGTCCCAGCTGACATATCATGTTGCGAACTCACTGTTTACTCTGGTAAAGTTTGTCTCCTGTTCCCAGTTTCGATGTGGTGTAAAGAAGCTTCAATTCAGACTCCGGGAGCTGCACCTCAGCCAGTTTGGACAGGATGTCTGCTCTCTAAACAGAACAGAAAGCAGAAATATTTAGCACATTTTACAGATCCAGTAATTTCAATGCACATCCACATAATCAGAGTACTTCATTCATAATGTAAACTACCATTCACATTCCCACAAGCCATGGCAACAGCTGCCATGGAGGGCCACCACTACCTGAACTGTAGCCACTCTATTTCACATGAACTGCACACATTTTCGTAGGGTTCATCATGTGATCTGTCTTGGTCACACAAATAACTGGATTAAAAAATAAATAAAAAAACTGTCTTGAAGTCAAAGAAAAATGCTGTTTTCTCTGTCCCATCAAGAAAAGTCACAGCAATGCTGTTAACAAATATTATGGCTGAAAGGCCTCCGGTGTCCTTGGAGAATAATTTCTGAATTTCTTTTCAAGAGTTTTATAATAAGGGGATGTAATTATGGCACTGGTATATTTTTGAGTACAATTTATAGCATACACACATTTGATAAAATTTCATTAAGAAAAATGCACAATTTAAATACTACATTCTTTGAATTTAAATACAATTTGACCATTTACATCTAAATGTGAAGAAATTGTAAATTGTGATTTTCAGATCAGTCAGCTCGTGCACATCGCATTATGTTTGTGTCCTGTTTGTTTACCTGCGCCTTCTTCTCTTTGCGTTCCAGGACCTTCTGCAGTTCTTTTCTCTGCTTCTTGGTCAGAGGCTTTTTAGTTGTGACAGATTTCACAGAAGAGATCTTCTTCTTGGCTTTGCTGGCGGGGAGAACCAAAGCGTTGCTCTCATCTACACCTTTGAGTCTTTCTCTGTCTGATGAAAACACAAAACAGGAACAATTGGAACCTCCAATGGGCCTAAATGACAAGAAATAATAATAATAATAGTACAAATCAACCTACTTTGTAACTCCACCACCACCTCCGTTTTGGCTTCATCTGTTGGCTGCTGTGGATCTTTCTGCTGTCTTCCTTTCCAGTTGTGTTTTTTTCTGAGTTTCCCCATTTTAGGTTTCTAAATCCCAAAAACGTGTTACCAAAACTATTATTTAAACGAGAAACAAACCAATAAAAGCTTCCACGAAGCTAAACGAGCTAGCTCTATCGTGGCTACATACACGCAGCTAAACTTTGACTAATATAACACTAACGGTTCTTTATTGTTCTTAAATGTGATCGAGGAGCAAAATAACATTAAAGAAAAGATTAATGTAGCGAAATCAGCCCTTCAAAAAAAAACTCACGTGTAAACATGTGTGAGTGCTTCGGCTAAATTGATCCGGAGTGAAAACCTCCGGTGTGCAAAGGTTCCGCAAGAGAAAACGTCCCAACAAGCACATCTACACCTTAAACTAACATTTGTAATTGTCTTTCCCCTCATTTTGTCAATTTAATTTTCCTCAAAGAAAACCGGGTTCAGCACATGACTCGCCCTGGTGTGGAAAAGTTCTCCACTTCAATGAAAGTACTTTATATCATTGGCATGGTATCATAATTATCTTCAAAATACCATATTGTACATTACAGGGAAGACCAAACTTAATTAATATTTTTTTTCGATTATTTAAAAGAAAATGCAAAAAGAAAATTAGAAAATGAAAAAGAGATATACTAGAAATTAATTTTCCGTGTGTGTGTGTGTGTGTGTGTGTGTGTGTGTGTGTGTGTGTGTGTGTGTGTGTGTGTGTGTGTGTGTTATGAAGCTCAAGAATTTTAAGATGATCTTCATTTGGAGTAAAGGGGCTCTGAAAAATCATTAATTCACAGAAATCTATGCAGAGAATACACAGAAAAAAAACACAGCATCAGTTGTTCGGTAAGAAATATTTATTGCTTATGTTCCTGAAATAAAGTGTCTCACTGTGTTACACATGTTTAAAGTGTCCAAATATGTTACGAATGCTAAACAATTAACAATTAACACAACAAAAGAATTACGATGGACAGCAACAATTCTCCCTCATATGATTATTTGGTGTTGCTTTTACTGATATCAAAAAATTCCCTGTACGTTCCGAACATTGTGACCCAGAAAACACAGTGATATTGTTGTAGTTAGTCTGTTTAACAGACAACAGGGGCATTGCAACAGCTTGCTCACTATTTGTAAATGTTGTTTTTTTTAATCCTATTAAATGACATGTGTGCAAATAAGAAAAGCTGCTCTCATCACATCACAGCTCCATCTCAGATACTGGTGTCCATAATAGGACTGTATTCATTTTCTTTTCGACTCTCCTCAGGAGTGACGCTCTCCTCCGTGATTCTTTTCGCTTCTTTGGATAACTTCTCAAACTTCCTCAGAAAGATGATGAGAGCCACCAGCAAGACTGCCTGCACCACCACAAACACAAAGAGACACACCTGAGAGGCGAAAGCCAGGTCACAGTACCAGTTGTGGTTCGAATTCAGGAGCTCCTCCTCTGTGATATACACCACCAGCCTCCCTCTGAGGCTGGAAGGAGAGCTGCAGTTCACATCCAAGTAAGTCTTCAGACTGGGGGGCTGACGGAGCAGCCAGGTTCGCAGGTAGAGGATCCCACAGTCACACACCCAGGGGTTACCATGTAGGCTGACAGAGTGCAGGGAGGGTAGATCATCCAAAAGCCCGATGGGGAGGGCAGTCAGCATGTTGTTATGGAGGAGGAGCTCGGTTGTCCCAGCGGGGAAAGTGGTGGGCAGCGAGGAGGATGTGAGAGACCTGCTGCTGCAATCCACCTGACCACCATGACAGGAGCAATGGTGGGGGCACGCTGATGACCTTTGACCTTCCAAGAAGAGGAACAGACACAGGAGCAGAAGCCCCTTCATGTTTCCAACCTCTGGAGGAGAAAAGGAAGACTCAAGGTCAATCACAGTGTGTAGCCAGTTGGTTGTCTGATACTAGAGGTGCTAATGGTGTAAGATAGTGAAAATTAATCGGTATTGTCAAAAATAAATATGAAACTTTAATTAACAATAAAATTTGAACACCAACCATCCACAATTTACAAAACATAAACTTTCTAAAGACATAGTGATAACTGAAATGATCATCAGTAAACATGACAAAGCTTGAAGTCAAACTAATAAAAACACTAATGAATAAAAGGATAATATGTACTGTATTACCTGTTTTTTTTGTAAAGGTTCATTTGATTATGCTTTATTACAGGCGCATGAGTATAAACATTTTAAGATCTACAGCAATGTGCAACTGCAGCACTTGCTTTACATTGACCGTTAAGCATCATGCTGTATGGGATTATATATTTAATTCTGATATGTAGATGCACTGATGTTTAACACAGTGAAGCATCGCTGCAAATAAACCATGTGAGTGTTATGTAGAAGTAAAAAGAGCACTGAAAACTGGTACTCGAGTACCACTGCATTGCTTTAATTGGACTCACGAATAAAAGTACAGTACTTCAGTAAAAAACAAAAACAAAGGGCAAAGTAATATTTTACTACACATAATATCATTTATTTCTTGACAATATTTAGTTGCATTGTCTATGGTAAGCATTCAAGTTTAGTAATCTGTATAGAATATATATGTTTGAGTAAGATTTTATATTTGAAAAAAAACAAAACAAACTGAAACGTACAGGTCATTAACAATACTAACAATAAAAGCTAATTATGATGATATGATTATTTGTAGTCCCTTAATGCTAGTAATGGGACAACAAGTCTTCAAATAACTAAATATTATGCCATTTTTATGCTTGCTATCAGTATGGTCTCCTTAAAGCAAACAACTAAACTTTTTTTCATATCTATGTCACAATGAGGGAAACTGTATACCGTTTGTGAAGTGACTGTTTGAAGGAATTTGAACAGCCTCAGCCCATCAGAGGAACATTATGTCATATTTTATGATTTCCCTCAAAGCAGATCAGAAAATAACAATCGAAATCAAGCTTCACACACCAAGGCCTAACTGCGTCATTGATCATGTTTCTTTACATTTAAAGGGTGGAGCTAATTTAGTCATTAAAACTTTCAATCTTACAAATTTCACATTCAAAGGAAAGAAACTCAATGAAAATTCCGTTTGTCTTAACCTTGCTCATGTCGAAGTTCCTGCACAACTAAAGAGTCTGAATAAAGTCAAAGGAGAGTTATTTACCGTCACTGCTGCACGTCCTCACGAGACGACTGTTTCTCTTAGAGGAAGACTGCTTCTCACTGCCAGCTGGAACTCACTGATAAAGGACACTGTCAAATTCTGAGTACAGACACACGCCAACTTGTGCGATAAATGCACATCAGCATATAATGTATCTTTCTGTCAAGAGAATCCAGTTTATTTTAACACACTCCAATAATCCTTAATGATAATATAAGAGGGACTGGACAAAGGGTTTTGTAACTGTTCTCAAGTGCATTCATGACAAAGGAATGATTTAGTGGCTGTCATTGCTTATGAAGTTTTTGCAAAAAAAATATTGTTAGAGGTGCTAGTATTTGTTCAGATACTAATGCATATTTTGATTTAACAAGAAGAAAATGTCTCCCGTGTCTCACCTGCCTTTCTTTGGTGTGTTTTTGATGTAAAGCACTTTGTGTAACAATTGTTCTTAAACGTGCTATATGAATAAAGTTATTATTATTATCTTAAAATATCGCATTATTGTTGTTTTTGTGGGGGGAAAAAAGAATTTGCTGCTGTTAAAACATTTTTGAGTTTAATGTCATTTGCCTGGGACTTGTGGTTCTTTACTTATCTTTCTAACAAGCAAATGCAACAAAAATGCTGATAACTTATTTATAGATATTTCACTAACGACATGTATCTCAAGCACAGAGTGGGCAGTTTAACTTAAAACATAAAATATGGTTGTGAAATTATTGTTGCACGTTTTGTTAAAAGCACTTTTTTTCTTTTTAGTGGGATCATCCAGATCAGCAACTTTAATCAGGTATGTGTGTTTTTCTTAGGGTCGCAGACCTCGATTACAAAAGCCTTTTTCTTTCTCCACACAGGAGGAAACATGAATTCCAGACAGAAATTGCCGGCCCAGATTCAAATGAGCTGCAAACATTTTGCTATGACGCGAGAGCAGCACACAAAGCACTGCAACATCACACAAAACATGGTTTCAATTGTAATGTTCAGTTTCAAGTGTTCAATTATAAAGCTCTGTGTTCGCCCTGTGATGGACTGAATTGTGTAAAGTTTTACTGAAGTTGGATGAATGGATAGTTTATTTCTTTCACATTTTAGGAACTGTAAACTAAAACATGTCTATCAATAGATTTTATCAACGTATATTAATCAACCAAGTTTTATCAATTGAAAAAAAAAAAAACACATCAAAAATACAATATTTTACTTTGTAAATATTAGCCAGTTCTCAGCAATTGGGAGATGTTATAAAATCAGGTTAAACAGAGTGAAATAAGTACCTTGTATTTGTAATCTTGATAATTTCTTTAAACATCTCGATTACATGTATTTGAACTAGTCATAAGGCCTGCCACTATCCCTGAGCAGGAAGCAAAAGGAAAACATTTCAATTCATTTTGATGTTATGTATTGTTGTGTATTCCTCTCCTGACAGGCGAGGAGACGCTGTGTGAAGAGCAGAGGATGAATGGCAACTGGAGATAACGACCCTTCAGCATGTCTGACATGCGGATGTCGTGGAGGATGTGGCGGTGTGCCCGCTGGACTTTCAGAGAAACAACATTGAGGCCGCGACGAGAAACAAGAGTTTATTTGTCACACCTTTGTAAATGGGACACAGGCTGAGCTCACGGCCTTCAGGCAAAATATGTACAGCTCACCAGCATCAGCAAAGACACACACACGCACACGCACACACACACATGGCATACATAACTCACTTCCAATCAGAAGGTTTCAAAACAAAAGCACAGACACAGTATTGGCTCCTCATCACGTTTTACCATCTTGTAATGGCAATAGAGTAAACTTCAGATCATGATGCATTTGATAAAAGCACACGGCATCCAGTTAAAAAGCAGTAAAAATAAACCCACAGCATTTAGCGGATATGAGTAATGGTAGCATGCTTGCACATGCACCCTGTACTGCCCCGACCATGTCGTCATGTCAGGCTCCCCGTTCACAGTCAGCCACTGGCAATAAGTGCATATTTAGCTCAGCCAGCACATTAAAAGAGAGAGGGCTTTTTTTTTTTTGGACTGGCCATACCTGAAATATGTTCCATTAAGGGCTTTATGAGCAAATAAACAAGAACAAAATATGGATAATTATTATTATCATTAGAGAAAAGCCACTGTGTAACTTTAAAAGGACAGATGGGAGTTTTATGGACGGATAAGAGGTGATATAAAAGGAGATTTAAGGATATACTCACACAGCCAAACACACCATCGCATATTAGAAAACAATATGTTCAAATCTAAATATCACCAAAAAAAACCTACATTTCTTTACAAAACACCTCGCAGCACATACCCTGAAATTATATCCAATAAGTTTAGCAATGCAATTATAAATTAGATACACTGAATAGTTAATTTACGCATTTATATTATATATGTTAAGACCACGGTAAGGGGCTCAAAAACTGGAGAAAAAAAACCCAAAAACAAATAGTTCCAAAAAAACCAAAAAAACAAAACAACCTCCAGGCAGACAAACTATACAAAGCACCAAACTGAGGAGAAATGTAACGCCAGAGTCGCCACGAACATTTGATATCCAAGTTCAATTCAGTCTGCCTGCCTCACTGTCGTTGCAGGGGAGAAACAGCAGGTGGCGCTGCACCACAGCTCTAATCTGAGAGCCTTCACTGGTCTTTGTCGTGCATCTGCTGCTGCATCTTGTTCAGCATCTCCTGCATCCTCTTCAGCTGCACACAGAGAGGAAGATTCAATTAAACTGTCCACAGAAGAAAGTCTGGAGCGACTCGGATGGTTTGCACAAACTTGACATGAAGCCACGGATGAAAATGTTCAAATCATGCATGCGTCTAGGATATGAATGTTACGGCATCTCTAAAATTGACATGGGAGAGAATATTCAGCCGATATTGTGGTGAGGGACAATAATAAAACAATACTGGGAGAGAAAACTACCAAAATATCACAAAGAAAATATTTTACATTGTTTTCCACATACATTGTCTCATTTGAAATATGAAAAAAAATATTGTGGTTTTGTGTAGTGTTGTGCAATGAAGCACAGTGTAGTATTGTATCATTTAGCATCATATTATATTGTAACATGTCGTGAAATGTCATACCATATCATGCCTCATTAATTTGTATTTCGCAATCTCACATTGCAAGTGAATTTATTGTGCAGTGTCAAATATTGTCATGTTGTTTCATGTCCTTTAGCACAATATTGAAAAATAGTTTTGGATAATGTGTTTTGCAGTATAAATTCAATTGTGTCATGTCAGTCATATGTTATCACATTTCGTTGTATCTTACCTTAGCTTGTTGTACCAGGTTGTGTTGTGTTGTGACATACAGTACATTGCATTGGGTTGTGTTGTGTTGTGTGATATCATATCTTACTTGATATGCATTGTTAGAACATATCAGATTATATCATGACACACGGTATGATATTGTGCATTGTAATATCACATTGTGATTACAATATTGTATTATATAGGATTTCCACATACATCAGCATGAATGAGAAAGCAGCCCTCTGACTAGGTATGGTAGTACAATACGAAACATAAATGCTGATCTTTACCTCCTCGTCTTTCATTTTGATCAGCTTCTCTGTTTCAACGTCTGGAGTGGACAGCGGCAGAATGGGGATGGGACTCTCCATTCGGTTATCTTGAGCCAGTTTACTGAGAGACAAAGACAGGGGGGGGGGTAAGAGAGGATAAGAGCTGAGCCAGGTCCAGCTGTACTGAAATCTATAAACACCAGTTATCTTGAATGTTTACAAAATATATTCCCACAGTTTCGACTGACACCACACGTTCTCATGCGCAGACACACCCAGATACCTGGTCATCTCCTGTATGCACTGTGCTCTGTAGTTTTCATAGTGGACATCACAGGTTACATCTTTGAGGTCGTGCATGTGAGAGCGGATCAGCATGTTCCTCAGTTTGACAAAATCACAGTGCGACTGGTTTTCAACTGAGCAACAAAGGAAGAGATGGATTTTATTAATAAAAACTAAACAAACAAAAAAAACAGCGCAATACATATGAGAACTTTGTCGAGTAAGATAATGATGACGTAAGCAAAAGTACCTTCGACAATCCCCCAGGGGTACAGTCTTCCCCTAACTCTTTGTCCTCGGGCCTCCACCACTGTGTTACTGCCAATCACAGCGAAGGGGGTGCACTCCTGCACGGAGACACAACAACAGGCTGTTATTTTAACCCCAGTTTGCTCAGAGAAAGCTGAGTGAGCACACAGCGTGCACATTTCCAGAGTCCATACATTCACACGCGAGAACAGAGCAACCAAAATAAAGTGTTGATGTAAAAATGTTGAAAGGGTGAAATGATTTAACGACATGTCAGAAACAATGTATCTGCTGTGGCAATTATCTGTTTCTTCAGTCGGTGTTGTTGTTTGTTAGTTCACATATAACAAAAAGGTGCCCTCTATATTTCACCCAGTCAAAGGAGAAGAGCCCGGAGAGCGTCCTTTCTTTCATGAACCACGGTGGTTGCCTGTCAGCACCACTCAGGTCACAAAACCCCGCTCTCTGCCATAAGACCAACACCCCCGAACGATCCTCACAAATACCTGATGGCCCAAACTCACCTTCAGCTCTTTGTCAAGTTGTTTAAACTCTTCATCCTCGTCAGAGTCACACTCAGGGAACTGGTACACTTTGATCCCAAATTTGTCAATTTCCTCTCGTATCTACAAACGAGCAGACACACGTGCAAAGATTAGTCTGCAGTCGACAGCCTATAAATAAACAATCTTGAACTCTCTGTGGCGCTGCGGGCTTTAAACTCACTCTGTCTTTAAGCTTTTTTATCTCATTGGGTGTGAGGCAGTCAGCTTTAGCGATGAGTGGGATTATGTTGACTTTTTCATGCAGAGCTTTCATGAACTCAACATCCACCGGACGAAGCCTGGGAGAGAGAAAGAGAAGCTCGTGGACTTCACAAACACTTTCATTGGATATTAAAACCATATTAATCTGATTCTTTTTTCTTTTTTTTACACACTGAGCGAGTTCACATAATGACTCAAATGCTCCTAAGAATAAAAAGGAAAATCAGTCATTTCAGCTGCAGGCCTGTGATAAGCTGAATTACTTCAACTCAAACAGACAAAGATATTGCTAAAGGTGGCGGTAAAGTTGCACAATCACAGCAAAGAATGTGCAACTCAACGTTCCCTGTCCTAACTCCTACACTTACAACAGCCTGCACTGTCAAGCAAAGCAAAAGGGAATGGCAAAATTAAATACAACCAAGTGTTTTTTGAGGACTGGCTTTGGAGGAAATCCTGAAGGAAGGAGATGGGAATTGTCTTTATGCATACCTGCAAACTGGTGTTTGTTCTTCATGCTTACACTCATGTTACCTGTGACAGCTTTAATCGAAGCCTTGAATCTCCACATGGTTGTTTTTATGTTACGTTATCACCTGATCACTGGCTCCCACGGGGACCGTGTCTGTGCTGATGTAGAGTATGTGCACGTGGGTGGGTACTTACCCATGGCCAAACGGTGGGATGAAGTAGAGGCAGCAGTGGACTCTGTTGTCCTGGATGTTCTTTCTGTTCAACCCGCTCTCATCCCTGAAGTACTGCTCAAATTGCTGGTCTATGTAGTCTGTAATAGGCTTCCAGCTGCCCGCACACACACACACACACACACACACGCACACACACGTCAGCAGCTTCTTCGCTTCACCGTGATTTGGCTCAAACAGAATAAATCTGTGAGACGTCCAACGCACCACTCGTTGTTGTTGACGGCGTCTCCAAACCCCGGCGTGTCGACGATGGTGAGCTTGAGCTTCACTCCTTTCTCCTCGATGTCTACAGTGTGTTTGATGATCTCCACGGTTTGGTTGATGCGCTCTGTCAAGCATCCGGAGCAGGGAATTAGTTACATCCATCATCTTATATGGCTTTCAAGTAAAATAATCTAAACTTAAAATAATAAATAAATAAATATATCAGACTCACCCTCAGCATTAAGTAATTTTCGGTCTTTGTAGAGATCTGTGAGGAAGAGGCTGTTGACCAAAGTGGATTTTCCCATACCAGACTCTCCTGTAGACGCATAAATGTGTATTGCAAGTTTGTGTGTCTAGTAACATGAGGAAAAAAAAACAAATAAACTCAGTAGTTATTCTGTTAGAAATACTTTATCTTAATTAATGCGGCACTGCTATAATGACATTGGTATGTAAATTTGTACTGCAGTTTGTAAAAGTGTTTCACGTTTTGTTAATTTGTTTTCTGAAATGTAATTTTGTTTTCTGAAATGTAAAAAAATATTTCCCAAAATGTACATTTATTTTGCACCTCTCGGCCACCGTACATCAGGGAACGTGGTTTGTAAAGGTTCTCAAAGTAACTGCTTTAGAGAAGCATATTTCGGCATATGATAAATAGATCAAATGAGATCAAATCGAAAACAAACTTAATGTCAGTTGAGTTAAGAGCAAGTTTTAATCTTCAGTTAGAGACCGACCTGCCACCATCAGTGTGAAGTCGAAGCCTTTCTTCACAGACTTCCGGTGGACTTGGTTCGGCAGCGTAGCAAATCCCACATATTGTTTCTCCTGGAGTACAAACACACAGAAATACAGAGATTTTAATCATTGTTCAATCCAATTTGGGGAAAAAAAATCACATGAATGTCCACCTGCAATACATAATTGATGATCAGATTTTCACAAAACAACACATCATTAATATTTTGTGCACTGCCTTCAGAAAATTACAGTATTTCAGTAGTTAACATACATTTATTGCTCAACATATTTTGTGAAAATGCTTACAGATCCTAAATAGTTTCGATTGCATTTTTTTTATGACTGATCAGACAGCTTATTCATACAGGAAGATGAAATTCTCAGATCTGCAAACCGATAAATCTTTGAACAATATCACATAACAGCTCCAACTATTTCACACTTGGTGTAAAAATATAACTTTTTCAGCAGATGTAACAACAGAGAGGACTGAAAGTGACAGAGGGGTATTTGCACTTGGCATTTTTCCATTAAAATGTGATAATGGTGCTTTTTCTAACTCGGTGCTTCAGCCAATGCCAACTGAGAGACGGTGCATCACAGAAAATAGAGGTACACAACACCCATTCATGTATGATTTAGAGTTAATGTTGAATAATCTAAAACACATGTTCTGGATTATGGAAGGGAACTGCAGTGCATTGTTGTGTAATGGTTGTAATATGTGGTATGCTTCCGCCATCACAGCAGATTTATGTTTTGGATGCAGTAGTTCAAAGCAATACCTATTCCTCCCTGTATAAGTTTCACCTGGTGAATCGAAACCTCAAAAATAATGAACAAGGCCACAACTGACTGGACACATATGACAATCCTGACTTTTGTTCGTATTTTGTTCCCAATTGGCATTTATGACTTAAAGCTATTTGGCAAAACTTGTTTGTTCTGATTAACAGGAGATTTTCCATTGTTCAGCTGACTAATTGTTTCAGCCTTGCAATAGTACACCCAAAGCCGGCCTTGCCAAAAATAGTAGCAGACACCAAATAACTGTAAAAGAGCTCTGAGGATTTTGGGGTCTGGCAGCGTCTGCTGTAATAAAACAACCACAACAGACAGACAGGATCTATAATACAGAAAATCTACATCTGCATGGAAAAACACGTGCAGAGCATTCCTCTCTCTGAGCAGCTGAGAATAACCAACGCCTCAGACTTTCCACCAAATCTCTCACAGAGGACACCAGGCGCCCTTTGTGTCGGACTGCGGCGCTACATCCGTCTGCATCTGGCAGGACATCATCTTCACCCTCCACTGCTACACACTGACATATGTAGATATAAATACACACTCGAGGCCTGCAGAGAGTGTGTACACACACACAGCAGCGGCATTCAACAGACCTGAAAAGCTCTATTTGACTCTGTACACACTCCAGCCAAGCACACAGTCAGTGTCCTGATACGCTGTCAAAACTTGTCACAGGCATTTCCGATTGCCCCTTAGGGAGAGAGGTTTTCATTTATGAACGCATACACACAAATACACACGAAAAGAAGAGAAACGCTTGAGTTGAACTGAAGCGTGATCTCAGCAGTAATCTGAGACCGTGTGAGAAGTGGAGACAGAAATGCAGAGCAAACAGTAAAAAGATGCAGGCAGAGAGTCTCACAGAGGAGTCCGGACCTCCCCTGGATGTATTTTCAATCCAACCCTAAAGTCTCTGACGTTAAGTTCATTCTACTTGTGAAATTCACTGATCTTTAACCTCCACTTGTTGTCCCTATTCTATCTTTTCATTACCATGAATGCACCTCTTTACCTTCTGTCTGGCCGTTCTCACTCTGGGGCACAGCAGCCGTTCCACAAGTTTTTCCTGCAGCATGATGGCATCCATCCTAAACCGCACCGATGCTGACGGACGGAAATAGCCACGGGTCCCAGAAAGTTCAAAAATCGCCCAGTCGTGGATAAAAAGTAAATCTGAAGATTCTTGATAAAAGTGTTTCCAACACACTTCTCTCCAGTTTGTGCTTTTTAGATTTGTACTGCAGCAGTGACTTCCCTTCTGTTTGTTGTTCCTCCGTCCCTCTTGCGTTATCTCGTTTATTTCTTTCTTTCCTCTGCCTACAGTGCTCCAGCACTCCCTGTTCAGACAGGTATGGAGGAATTCTCACTGAGAGAGGGAGGGGAATGGAGGGAAGGAGTACGAAAGAGGTGGCAATTTGAGGGAGGAAACAAGGGAGGGATGGAAGAAGCAAAGGTCTAAAAGAAACTCATTCATTCAGCTCCTATTCCCTCCCCCAGCTCCAACTGCTGAAAAATAAATCTCCACACTCAGAGAAGTAACCGCCGGCTTGCTTAAAGAAAAAAAAAACAACAAAAACCACACACACGGAGCTGACGGAGAGAAAGTGAAGCTCACTCAGACTTATGAGAACCAGTTTGAACTTGACGGTGACAAAAGCTGCAATGTAAACAAAAGACGGGGACATGAACGCTGCAGGTACGGGCCTGTGCAGAGACACGATCCAATAATCAAGTAAAAAAAAACATGTCAATCAATGTCTCCAGTGAAAATCGTGGATGTACGTACTGATCTCTGCTTTAACACTGAGCCCAACAGTTTGATGTTTATTCAAAATCCGATGTTGCAATAGACACAAGTGAAATGCATAGATGTATGCAAGGTATATTTACAAGGTAAATATTCGACATTCAGCCTCATTGCTAAAAGGATAACAGTAAAATGACCCCCACTGCTCCTGTGATGGATTACATGGTATGATTAGAAGGTTATTACCGAGCGTATGATTTTTGTTGGCGGAACAAATGATGATTAACAGAGAAAGAGAAGAGAATTTAAAGTGATATATATTGGAAATAGATGCATTTCAGTGCGTTCTTTGTTCATTTTGCCTATTTGGGTCAGAATATAATGATCTGAAAAAGTTCCAGTCTAACTCTTTTTCATCTGCTCTCTTGGACTGGAAACAAGGACAGTAGCGTCTCTGATCGTCTGGCAGTTTGCTGTCAGTCTTTCCAAAAGTGGGGACTAAACTCAAGCTCTCTTATCTCTTTATTTACTTGCAAAGACGTTTTTTTAAATCTCTGGAGTCCAGCGTATTTCTATGTCAGTGTTTGACATGACATTGATGACTATTAGAAGAAATACATGTAATCTAGTTGTAATTAACAGTTTGTTTGTTTGTTGTTGTTTTTTTAAGAGATCTCAAAGGGACCTGTTTGGTTAAGTAAAGACTTAATAGAAAAATGTAAAAGAAGACAAACTCGGGTGGCTTTCTTAATGACCCAGAAACATGACGATCACTCATCAAACTATATTCTATCTCACTGTTGTATCACGGAAAGTGTTAATGTTAAATTCCCCTTTGAATGCAGCTCTAAGTAGTTGTATGGCATAACATAGAGGCGTGTCATTCAGACAAACAATAGCAGGTTACAATTTTACACTTTACAGCTTCAAATTGGGCAAAAGAACAAAGGTCGCGAATCTGTATATGCTAAACAGAAACATGACATTATTTTAAAGTATTCAGTCATTTTTGTTGCAATTCTCTTATTGTGGCCATATGATGTCATTTTCAGCTGAAACACAAACATGTGTGCGCACCGCAGGAGTGGGCAGGAAGAATTGTGTGGTTACAAACTGCTGCTATAGAGAAAAATGAAAAGGATGTCAAGTAAAACAGTCAAATTGTCATCTCGTTTGGGCGCGCTGGCGTGTGTTTGTGTGCGGAGGTGAAGGAGGTACATTTTCATGGCAGAGGTTAGACCTGAATGATTCCAGATGTGACAGCGGTGTGTGTGTGTGTGTGTGTGTGTGTGTGTGTGTGTGTGTGTGTGTGTGTGTGTGTGTGTGTGTGTGTGTGTGTGTGAGCGTGTGTATACATCAGATGGGTGTGTCGGGCTCCAACATGGTGTGGGCAGCACAGTTTGAATGCTCTTTGAAATAAAAGGAGCTGGACATTTTTTTTCCTTCTTTTACTTCCTCTCAGCGGCGGGCACGCCTCGGGGCGATGCCACGTACGGGATGTCAGAGCCGCACTCCGCACCACAGGAGGGAGACAGAGAACTTGAGTCCAACTAAAAGTTTATGACTTGAAAATTTTGGGACGCCCCTCGAGAAAAGCTGGGCGATGACGGAGAAAGCGTCACAGGAACCTTAAGTTGAGATGTTGGGGTCATGGTAGACGGAGATGACGTGCGTGTGTGTAAAACATGGGAAACAGTGGGAGGTTCAATGTTCAATAGAAGAAAGGAGCAGATGTCTTCACATGGTCTAACAATGGCCCCCCTGGCTCAGCCCCCCACTGTCAGACCTTCTCAGCAACCAGCTGTCTCTTTCCCCCACACGTCCATTGTCACTAAACAGTGTTTTGTCGCAGTAGATAGAGAAAGCTGGAGATCACAGGGCTTTGCCTCAACATTAGAGTTTTTAATAGACCTTATCAATAAGTCTTAGTTATTGAGACTCTGCTCTGGTTTTAATGCCTTCGTTTTTTTTATTGTTTTAACTTTTTATGTTTTGTTTATTGTTTTACCATCTGATTGTTTTTATTGTTTTAACTTTTTTATTGTTTTAAATGTTTTTATTTTGCCTCTTATATTTTTATTTCAATGTACAGCACTTTGTCTCAGAGACGGCTGCTTAAAGCGCTTTATAAATAAAGTTGAGTTGAGTTGAGTTAGTTAACCCTGCGTACCTTTTAAGACCTCTATCCACAAAACTACTACCCCTTTCAGCCACACTAATGTGTACATGCAAATATATCACCTGCTCCTAGAACCTCAAATTATTTGACGTTATTTATATGTTTATTATACAGTTATTATTTGTATGCTATAGTTATGTGTATATGTGAACATATAAACGTAAATATGAACATATGTAAGTGTAGGTGTCTTTTTATTTCCTTTTTACTAGTAATGCTACACCAACACATCAAAACAAGTTCCTTGTATGCTGAACATACCCGGCGATAAAGACATCCGTGACTCTTCTGATTAAAAAAAGCCCACCAGCTTCAACGCTCAAACATACCAAAGACACAAAACATCTTAGCAAACCGAATGGAGATAGACTCACATCAGGACCTAAAGACACTGCTCTTCGTCCCCGCATAGAGAATCTCTCCCATAAGCTGCTCAGAGAGATCTGAAATGGGCCCCGGGAGAAGTATTTAAAGATTTTGTAAATCCTTCACACTTGACTCAGGACTGATGATCAAAATCATCTTCAAGATCAGTCGTTACTTTGACTTTTATACATTCATACATTTTGTGGGTATACATAACACTGTAACCAAGACATTAAGACAATAACATTACCTCTAACCTTTGACCTTTCATATGTATAATGCCATTTTAGCTTACAAACTGTGAGAAGCTTCTTTTCTGGGGGGGGTTATTCTAATTGTGGGAAAACTACAGCTTTTCATATTTACATTCACAAACCTGAATGTGTTTGACTAGTTTACCTATAAGTGACAACAAAATAAATAGTTTTGGATGAAATGTGATGTTTTTTGGGATGGACCTTTAAAAGCTTAACACTCATTTTTTATGTTCAGAGAGATGTGTGAGATATGGGATTCTTATGTAGCCAGAAGCTTCTGCTTTTGAGTCCACCACAGGGCTTTGCTGGTTAATGAGGTGAAATAGTGTCTCCTTCACTGTCAGAATATTATTTCCGATTCTAAAAGCATCATGAATGTTTGCTGCTTGTGTTGAATGCTATTTAACGGCAGAGATCCAGAGATCAGCCACTCTATCAGCAGGCGGCGCTCAGCTTCGTCCTTTCACTCGTACAAAGTTGTGTCTTTAAAGGAAGTGACTGTCAAAGGAAATCAGCAGTGGCTCCACTGAGCGGGGACAAACACAAACACATCGAACAGCAAACCATCCTTCTCCATTCGACAGAGGTCTTTCAAGAGGAAGCGCTGGCAGCCAGACACAGATATCAGGCACCACAACACAAACACAGAAGTCTCTCAAATATTTTCTTCACCAGAAAAACTCAGCACCGCCCTTTAATAGAACTATTAAATAAATACATATTTTCCTCAGGCAAACACGCAGATTTCTGTCACCACTCTTCACATTGTATCTTTACTTCAAGCTGGTTCATTGCTGAACATGTTCATGTCCAGTGAACAAATGTTTAGCAGAGGATTTTCCTCATGTAGAAGCAATACTCATGCAGCTCTACTGATCCCTAAAGAGAGGTGGCGCTAGAGATCATCAGTGCTCAAATCCTTCAAAAAAACCTAATTGTTGTACAGTTATTAATCTGTAACAGCTATATAGATATATATTCATATATCTCCCTTTGGCTTTGGTTTGATTTAACTGAATAGCTTCATATTCCAATTCGCGGACACCTCTGTAAAGACATTCTTTTACATCAGATGTATTGGAAAGAGGGAGCATCGGTAATATGCAGGGTGATGGCTCCCCGCATTGGAGCTGGAACCACAGCTTTAGAGGAAAATAAACCCTTCGGTGAGTTTCAAGGCCGCTGTAGGTTCTCCTGTTTACTTGGAAGATAACAGCAGCCTGCAATATGCAAACACACTGCTTAAAGCCAGTACATGTCAACTTGTATGAAGAAATTGTATCTGACAACAAATTATATAGTATTATATTATATATGGTTGTTTATTAAATGCAGAAGTAGCAGAATTTTAAAAAAGAGGCTTTATTGGGGTCATTTTGTGAAAAAAAAATAACGTGACGCGATGCAGCAATGTAGCTCCTCACACTATCGTGGAAACTGGTGATAAAGGACTAAACCGAGAAGAAATTCCACATAAAACATTGCAATTCACTAATTTTTTTTTTCCACCAATGGAAGATTAAATTCAAATTCAAAATAAGGCTTTCTAAAAGAGTCATAGAATAACTGTAAGACACCCCGAAAAAACTAATAAAGCAACAAAGTTTGCAGTTGTATCAGTTGTGTCTTTACATATTTGTACCAGATATCAAATCAAATTCATCTACTCGTTGTTGAAATATGTCAGTGGGAACATGAAGGAGAAAACACCTCAGAAAGAATCACAGCCATCCTGAGAAATCCATACAAATGTGCTTTGTATAATCAGTAATCGCCATTAGTCCAAAAGCACAAGTACAAGAAAAACCTGATAAACTCTAGCAAGGAAACTCACCATAATCTTGCAAATCAGTAATCATCAATCCTGGCAATGACCAAGCTTCAAACTGTGTTTGTTCTGTGTTCTCCCAGCGTAAAGCAGCCGGACGGCCTGAGGAGGGATGACCTTTACCAATAACCTCTCAGCATCTCGGTACCGTCCTGTCGGCACTTTCACACCATTAACCTTCAATGCTTCCTCTAAATGGTTGCTTGCTAACGGGATGGTGGTGCACAAACCGAGGCAAAGAGAGAGATAAGGTTGGGAAGGAGGGGTGAGGAGGGCGGGCGAGATGTGGGTGAGGGGAGGAAGAAAACAGCGTTAAGATGGACCCTCTTTCCCTCCTATGTTTTGTCTCCGTGGAGATGCAAAGGCCTGCAAGCACTTGGCTCTTAAACATGCAAATCTGACAGCATGTAATTGCTCAGGCAGCAATAAAATTGCACCAGTGAAGGACACTTGGCCTTCAGTTGTCCAGTGTCAGCGTCTGCTGCCTTAAAGACAAATGGGGCTCGTGGGGGCAAAGCTGAATGCTTATAGGTTGAGAAAACGTGCTTGAGGAGGCTGGAAGTTGTGCAAAACAATACAGGAACTTCTGACACTTCTCTAATTTTATCTCTGTCAAAAAGCCAAAACTGAGCAACTCCTTCGACGAAGTACCATCTGTCTTTTTTCTCTGAATCAGCTCCACTGAAACTGTTAAAAACATGTCAGTCAACCAAAGCGAGGTACGAGAGGGAACGTTTCCTCATTAACATGAACTCTCAATCTTCATTACTCATGATCACTTATAGGCATACAGTATATACCCACGTCTGGATTATAATCCCAAAAAGACTATGTAGTCCAGTTTGAACTTTGGTACAGTTGTAATACTTGCTTCGGCATGGAGGCCTTCCAGATATTGACGAACACGTTGTAAGTTCTGCTCCATTCCCGGATTCAGTTAGAATATAGAAGTTATAAATCTCTGTAGTCACAATTCAGGCTTTTATGTGTGAAGAACTACGGCAACAATCTTGCTTTAAGTGTCACTTTTATTTCATCCTCACTAATGACTACAACTCTATGTAAAACCATAGTCCTCATTCATTAAATATATATATATATATTTTTTAAATATATATATAAAAAAAAAATAATAATAAATATATATATATATATATATATATATATATATATATATATATATATAAAAAGAAAAAAAGAATTTTTTTTTTAAACAAATTCAGAGTACTATTTGAATTGTGTTAAATGTTGTCTGTTGTGTTGTCTTGCAGTTGATACGGATGGGAAATTTTGAAGGGACTTATTGAACCACCAACATCGAGATTAAAAGACCATGAATGAACCATAAACTGGGTTTGATTATTCAACTCCAACAAAGGTAAAAAAAAAAACCAAAAAACCCCAACAAAACCAGCTAACAACAATAACTTAATGGCTTAATATAATATACTGTTTTTAACACTTGAATGAGATAATAACGAATATTAAAGGAGTTTTGTTGTTTGTCACTCTGAAAACAGTAAATCTGTAAATCTCCTCAGATATTTCATTGGATTACTGCTTCAATTGCTTGCTTCCAAAGAATTTATAATCCCAAACATATCCAGGTCAACCAACTATCCAAAAGGGTTTTAGTGAAAGACTTGAGCTGTCTGGCCCAGCCTGCAGCGACTTTCCAAAAGCTTTCTGAAGCCCCGTCCAGGCTGCATTATGACTCAGCCCAACAAAGGTAAAAAAACAACAAAAAAAACCAACAAAACCACAGGAGAAGGAGGTGAGTTGTTTCAGGTGAAGGACGACGGCACAAACAAAACTCCACCACATCACAGGCATGACATGAATGTTTGCGGCATGACAAAATGAAAGCACAAGAACACGCTGCAGGGCAAAACCTCAAGAGCTCTGTCAAAAGTGAAGAGATGCTCTGAGAGTTTGCTGAGGCAGGGATCCTTGTTAGACACGGGTACAACACGAATGATTGTAGTTTAAAGGTACGGTAATCAATATAAACTCACATATTGAGCCACCATGATACAAAACATCAGTCCTGATGTTACTTCAAAACCATTTCTGACACATAGCAGGTAATATCTATTAAAATAGTCAAATGATACCTTGTTCCAACAATTTTTAGTCCAGCAATACATGTTTACGCCACAAGGTGATGGTGTAGTCTACATGATAAAAAAAACTCATTTATCCAGTGAAAAAAAAAAAAAAAAGCCATACATGAAAATGGCAAACAAATGCATGTAAAATAATCTATCCACATTATTTGAATAAGCTATAATGGTGAGATCAGGGTTTTATCAGCAGATGTGTCAATGTTTAAAAGTGTGTGAAAGCATTTTTCAAAGTCCTGAAATCAATTAAAACAACACTGCATCCCAATTTTCATTTAGAAATCAAGATCTATGTCTAATAATAATAAGAAGAAGCCAACAGCTAGTTTAGCTTAGCATGAAATCAGGCGGAACAAGCTTCCTCTGGCCAAAACCTACCAACCAACACTGTGCTAATTAAGTCTATTCTATTTCTATGTCTATGTTGTTTTTAAGCTCAGAAGAATTTTGAGCTGGTGGTCTGCCAACACTCATTAAGGCATATAATCCCATTAAAACAAGGATTGTTGTTTTTTTCATCTCCCAGGGAAGATACACTGTGTAAATTACTGCACAAGGGAGGTTTGATCACTTCTCCCATTCCTGTTCTTTGGTTAATCTATACCGCGTCACCAGACTTTCAACCATGAAGTAAATTACCAAAGCATGGTTTTTTTTGTTTGGGTGAAAGACCAGCTCCTACAACTCTTCACTGCTAAAGACCAAAAGTGGGGGGTGGTGTTAAAATCCTCTGTTTGGATGCCGCACCCATCCCCTCGGGAAACGAGTGCCCCTGCTCTGCAGCTGCTGCTGCTGACCAGGAGCCGGCGAGGGTCCATCTGTGGCACTGAGGGTGCATTTAAAGACAGAGAGAGAGAGAGGTTGATGGAGGAAACGGGGGGGTTGGAGAGCTGGAGTAATGGAGATTCATCTGACTCAGCTTCAGGGAAACAGCAGGCAAACATGTGGCTTTGGGGTCTCACATCCTGGATAGAGACGACAGCAGGACATCAAAATATGGACGTAGTCCAAAGAGAGAGAGAGAGAGAAAAAAGCCATCTCAGTGCAAAACTGGTGCCAACATCCACAGCTACATTTTAAAAAGTCACCCGTTTCCATTCCACATTCACCTTGTACATTTTCGACAAAAAAAAGTATGGTCATATCTCGGAACTAATAACTAAAGTTAAGCTTCTCACTGTCAAAAGCAACAAAATAATCAAATAATTTAACAGTCATTATGAAAGCTAACATAAAAAAAAAAAAACTTCAATTATTACATTTAAATTGTTCATGGAAGAATTGTAACCATTTTACTGGAGGATCAGTTCCAACAACTGCCTCATTAATGACCTCTAATTAATTCATAAAACATTACTGGATGTAATTATTGGTCAGTGATATTGAAGGGGAAATATTACCTTGACTCATAGCGGAATCTTTTTTTCTCAGCGCTTGTAAAGGGTTGGTTTTAGGCTAAGACTCCCACTACCAGGCCAGAGAGTGAATGCTTCTTAACATTTATTCTTTGATGCTCAGTTGATCTTAGGGAATTGTTTTTCAAAACATAGAACAGACCCGTTCTTAATTTAAAAAAATTGGTGCTTCTGGTGATTTGTTTCTGGTGATTTAATCAAAGCACGAACAGTCCAAGACTTCTTAGAGTAAGACCTTTAAACAGATATGGTACGTATGTATGTATGTATGTATGTATGTATGTATGTATGTATGTATGTATGTATGTATGTATGTATGTATGTATTGGAAACAAGAAAAGATAAAATAAATAACTGTCCATTAAAAGAAAGAACTGATGAACTACACCTTTGAAACTCCAGATTGTGAGCATTCTCAGTAACAATTTATGATTTCAAAAGTATTAAATTGTCCCTAATTACACAAAGATACTTAATTACAGTTCCACCTGTGCTTATTTCTAAATTTATGAATGATTGTTAAGAATTTTAAGCTGCAATATTCAACAGTTCATTAGTTTCTTTTCATAGTTTTGATTAGGATTTGTGATATTCAGTGAAAAGCTTGAAATTAGGTCAGAGAAAACGTAGTGTCGCTAATTATTCCGAGTTATCTTTAAAGGTGTGTACTTGTTCAGATGATCGTATCCACAGTGGAAACATCCGAGAGTGTGTCACAGTCGGTGATGCATCCCAGCTGACTGCTGTTAAAACTGTGAGGCGATTTTCAGCCTTGGGTTGCAGTGTGAAATTTTTAATAAAATACACAGCAAATATCCACCCACACTCAGATATAATCACCACATGGGATTGTGGGTAGGTCAGATGGCGTCGTCCACTCCCTCATGGAGAAGTGATGAAAACAGATTAAAAATGTTTAAAAAAAAAAAAAAAAGGCTGTTTCCCAGCAACGCGGTACCACAGCTGAGGAGGTGATGGGAGTGTTGAGAGGAGGAGGAAAGGGGAGGGGCCTGCTGTGAAAATATTGACATGGGATTGATTATCATTTATGAATCTTTCAGCCGCAATGAGCTCAGCCTGAAGTCATTAAGAGTGATTGTTATTACTACGATTCCCATCTCTTCCTCTTCCTCCTCCTCCTCCTCCGCTGCCTGGGTAGACCAAATATAAGATATTTGTTCTCAAACGGGGTCAGATGGAGCCTCGCATGTGGGAGTAAAAAAAAAAAAAAAAAAAAAAAAAGAGCGACAGCCAACAGCAAAATCTCACGAGGTGTAAAAACTGAGTAGTATTCTGAGCAGGGGTGAATCACTTCATGTTCAGGGGTGGATGAATGACTCCGCAGGGAGGGAGACGGTGGTTTTGATTGCACACTGCTTTGAAGGAATCACACTGACCCTGAATTTCTTATCATTCTGAGTGTTACTGTGCCTGCTGTTCATGTGGCCACTCAACTGATTGTGCTGCTCCGTTCTGGGATAAAGTGACGCCGTCCTGCATATTTCTGCTCGTAATTATGAGTGAGGATGATGTAAGGGGACTCTGCCACTATTATTGGGGGGAACATTTTTTTAAATGTTTCATCATACTGTAAAATAAACCGTGAAGGTGGTGAGTTTGCCACTACAGTCCAATCGCATCTTTAACTTGTCTGTATTGTGAGTGTTGTCTGTCTCACAACATCCTGCCTCGGTCAGCTGGGATCCACTCCAGCGCACTGTGACCCTGACTTTGATAAGGTTGTATAGAAGATGAATGGATAGAAGTCTTAAGGCATTTACATTCACATTCACTCACCAATAAATATTTATGAAATTTCAATTTGATGTCATGAGTTATTGGTGATGTAATTTGAAGTTTTAAGCCATGTCAGTAACAAAAGTGTACCAAATGCAGGATGTTAAATTGAGGACCTGCTTTAAACTCGGTGTAACTTGAAAAGTTGATATGAATATAAATATAATTAGATTTGTTTAATTGACGTTGTTAAAGAGGCTTTAGTTTAGCAGTAAGTTTATTTTTCTTAGGTTGAAGTTTCCAAAAACATGTTATTAATGAGCCTTAACATTAACATTCTGTGTCGTCCCGGTGACCCCAGTTCTCCCTTCCATCATTTGATACTACTATATATAAACTCCATATAGGTAAATATTGCTAGAACACTAAAAGAAAAGTCTACTATTCTAGCTGATTTATGTTCATTTTGTCATCTTAAACGTATGTTATAGTTTCTTTTCTACTGACATTTCAGTGAAAAAGAAACTCGAACAAAAGTGTAATCTGACAATTATGTCCAATTTCAATTGAGAACAAGCAATTTATTGATATTATTGATCTATTATGTCAAGTATTACCATGAATCGGAGACTGGCCTGGCGATGCAACAGTGTGATTACTTGAATAACAAAAACCTGAATGTGGGCTTTCTCTTGCTGCTGCAGTCAACATAACATAACATAACATAACATAACATAACATAACATAACATAACATAACATAACATAACATAACAAAAACAGATCAGGACTGGAGTTTAACTAATAAAACCCTGAACAAGTTGCCATGAACACAGCCTGTAAGAGTCCTGCCATATCTATCAACCCATCCATCCATCCATCCCAGCTTTGTACAAAGGATTTCAGGAAGATGACCTCAGTTGACTCAAGTCACCAACCCATCACACTAGAGCAACATACAAATTCCGAAGCCCTGGCCAGAAATCCGATGTCCAGCACAGTGATGCTTTCATTCAACAACCGACACCCCCATGATGACGAGATTGTCAAAATGAACACCATCTATAATGGTACCATCATGAATATTCAATGAGCCGGACACTGTTTTGTGTTTGAGAGCTCTGAAAATAACCCGAATCTACTGCAGTTTACTGCTCCTGATGAATCAGCGGTTTAATAAGTGTTCGTTTATTACACTTCTAGATATGTTGAAGAAGATATGCTATTATCATTCGTGTATTTAAAGCTTTTCTATCAGATGTCGCTCAATTATTATCTTTTTCACTGTCAGCCATGAAATGTGCAGAATATCAGCTGATGGAGTTTGACACTCGGCACCATTAAGATCAGGCGAACTGAATCATCAAGGCCAACACACATGCATGCACACACAACACACACCTCATGCAGATAGTGTGCTGTCATGAGACACGCTGGTCGGAGGAAGATGGGGGAGGAGGAAAGCCCCGGGTCATCAGAGACCAGACCTCCCCTCCAGGCTCATGGGGCAGAAGTGCTTCTCAGCAGAACAATGGTCATGGAGGACTCGGTGGAGGCAGCCAGCAGCAGGAGCAGAGACCCGGAGCAGGAGAGGAGATGATGCAATGCTGACAACTGGGTCAGTGCCTGTGTGTGTGTGTGCTCTGGATAATCGTTCATAAATGTGCAGGCCGCGCAGTGATGGAGGAGAGGATGGAGAGGAGAGAGGATAGTGCTGGCTTTCTGGGTACCATGTTGGCTGTTCCCTTCTTGCAGGCTCGACATGCTCCACTTACACGTCTAAAAATGATCCAGCCCCCACCAACACCACCCACTTCCCCACCCACTCAGGATTGTCAGTCTTGTGATGGCATGGCTAAAAAAAATAAATAAATATCCATCTTAAATAATGTGAGATTGGAAAGAAAAATATCGCTGCTGCTGTAACCGAGGTTGCGAAATGTGCGAGGTTATGCTGGCATGTCAAGCGCACCTATTAAGACGAATAAACGGCATTAAATGACGGTTCCTACCTCGGCGCTGTCCTCTATTGGCCATCACAGGCGGACGAGAGGGAGCCGCAGGTGCGGGATGCGGAGCGACGCCCAGGAGACACAAACATGCAGCAGTCAGATCACTGATCCTCCACAGAGAGAAAATACATCACGGATTTACCTGAATGGCAGAAACTCACCCGTTTTCACCGGGATCCGGCTTTTGTATCTGATGTTGCTCGTCATGTTTGACCGCTCTTGCACCGAATCGACGGCTCACAGATAGCGGCCCCCTCGCCTCGCCTCGCCTCGCCTCCGAACCCACGGACAGCCAGCCAGCAGGGGGCGTGGCTGAGCGAGGGTGGGGGGGGACAGAGCCCGCCTTCTCCGTAGCCTCGGCCAATCATGGCACGGAGAGAAAGGAGGAGGCAGGGCTGAGCGGAGGGACAGAGCCCGCCTATTCGAGAGCATCAGCCAATCACAGCAGGGAAAGGAAGGAGGGGCGGAGCCTATTGGCATCAATCCCAAGCTGACCATGAGCTCCTCGTTCAGTTTCAACTCACCTGAGCTGACGCTACAAAAAACAAATAAAATAAATAAATAAATAAATAAAATCCTCCCTGATGTTTTCTCTCCAACTAAAAGAAATCGAAGCAAAAATAATTGCTGAGCTGATAATTGAAATAAATATTCAAACTCATTTTATTATGATGTTTGTCATGTAAGATGATGTTGACAACCTTGCCTTATGAATGCAAGTTACTATATTTATTTATTAAAATTGAAAGTCAGTTAGGACAAACTCTATTTAATAGATATGTCACTTGATAGTTTGTAATTGTTTTAATGATCAAGTTAAGGCACTTTTTATCATTCAAAGAATTTTGGAGCTAGAGATAAAAACTAACCCCCCCCCCCCCAAAAAAAAAAAAAAAAAAAAAAAACAAAGGAGAAGAATCAGTCTATATGCCATTATTGAAAATTTTATGTTTCAGCCTTTTTGCTCTGCATCTCTGCATCTCTGCATCCGGTATCTGAATCCATAGTCCATCAGGCTCTTTGTACTGATCACGACCATAAGATTCTCTGTGTTCAAACAAATAAACCTGCAGATAGAGACATGGTCAGCTGCATACCTTTCCTGCTTTACAGCATTTCGTCATCAAATATCATACTGACAATGCTCACTAACACTTGCAGATATTTAAAAGGAAATTAACTTCTTTTAACGCAGAAGATTCCCAAATAAATGAATGTTGGCAATAGGATGATGAGTATCTCTCTCACTATATTTTCTTAACTTGAGAAAATTAGCCATAAGAAAGAACTAAATATCGCATAATTTTCAGAGGTACATAATATGTCAAATAGCAGAACGAATATGAATACATTTGTAGCAAAAAACCCATCTCAAAAAAAGAAGTGATTCCACTTTTGTTCTCTAAACAAATTTATTTCAGAAAGAAGTACAAAATGTTGACATTAACAAACAGATGTTTACTGACACATGGTTAAGAAAAAAAAATATTCATCTTGTTTCAAAAGTCAAATATGCAAACGTCAGCCTAAGACAGAAGAACAAAATGATGTTGAAGGTCCATCAGCGGCAGTGCCGAAAAAATGTTAGCGTATTTAGTCTGCTGCTCACAGATGGTTTGAGGGATTTACACACAGTATCATCAAATATTATTGTATGTGACTTTCATATGTGAAAGCACCAATACAGTATGTTAAAAGTCTGTATGTGTAGTGTACCAACGGACGACTTCACACATTAAATAACATCAATGAAGTCATAATGACACATATGTTTCGGTACTGAATTAGTGGGTTAGTTTTCAGTCATCAGCTGCAGTTCGGCACTAACATAAAGATCAACCCCTGATAAACAAAAAATATTACTCATACTAAAGCCTGATTGCGTCATTAACAAACATCAGTTTTCCCTGCTGGCTACCAAATGAATTTTTAGAGTAACAAAGAGGCAAAACAAGGAACCGGAGTGTTTCTCATCTTGGACGAGGGCAGATCACCACACAAATTCTTCCTCGTTGTGGTATTGATATGGTTATTGCATTGTCATACGTCAGCCAACGGCCACTTAACTGTTGAAACCACGCAGAGGTAAAGGTCATGGCCTCATGGACTCATAGATATACGTTACCAAATGTTCTTCTTTTTTTTTTTTTTTAAACACTCTGAATGTCACAGCAAAACGAATTAAACACTGTGTCTCATGAAGCTTGGACTTAAAAGAAACTCACAACTCGTACATTATACCTTTGTAAACAAGATGCTTGATGGCAAAGACGCTTAGTACCATTGTCACTGGCAGCAATAATTAATATTAAGGCTAAAAAACAGACACAAGTCAAATATTTTCACAATAATTCAATTGTGCTCAGTCCCTTTCAGAGACTTGTTCCTATGTGGGATGTAAACAAGGTCTTAGAAAGTGTGGTGTTGATGGATGGAAGTTAGAAGGCATGAGTGGAGTAGTGTCAGGAAGCGTTGACCCACCAGGCGTGAATGTGTATATGTATATATATATATATGTGTGTGTCGGAGACACTTGTACGTGCGTGTTGGGGCTTAAGGTCGCATGTCTCCTCAGCTCAGCACCGTTTACTCATCTGACTTCATCTTCATCTGTGCCTGCATCTGAGCGATCATCTCCTGCATGCGTCTCAGCTGCAGGGAGGAGAAATAATGCAAATAAAAATGTAAGGAAATATTTCATCTGTATGTTTCATCTGTGCAACTCTCTCTCAAAAAAAAAACCGATATCTTTTTTTAAAATTTCTTACCATTGCAATTTAATTGTGGCTCCATCATTCGAAAGTTAAATTGAAGAAGATTTTAGTTACACAGCTAAGAACGCTCTGCAGGATTATTTAGTTTAGCATTTCTAGTAGTAGAAAGACGATGTTATTTGTGAAACAATTTAATTGAAATCAATACATCGTTTAAAGGTCAATAAATGTTTATTTATAAGTCGTGTGGAAAAAGAAAGCTGTGGGCGACGTGCCGCTGGGTCTAAATAAAGAGCAAGTACGCCATCTTGTGTCTGTTGACGAAACTACTACTTTCTCCCTCAATAAAACAATTTGACTTATTTAACCTTGTTCTGTCATTCAAATGAAGCTGAAACTTAAACTGATGAGAGGGTTATTATATACAATCTTCAAAAAGAAAAGTTTGACATTTTACATACATGTTTAACGTTTTATGTATAGTAAATATTTCAAGTTAATTATTATTTACATTTGCATCTGTTATGTTTGTATATATACAAATAAATTAAAGTATTTCCAACCATATTGGTATATTGATCATAATGTGAGCCCATAATTCATGTGACTACAATGTGACCACACTGTGAAGACAATTTGCGGGATATGAAAATATGAAATTATTTTGTACATTTTGAACATTTTCCAATTCTTCCTATGATCACAGCTATCTACTATACTAAATTTACAGTAAAATCAAAAGACTTGATAATGAAGCTCATACTGAGCTGAAAAGTTGCTGGTATCCACAGTACCAGGTTTTTAACCATATTCCAAGTAAATCAAAATCTAAGCCATAATTGGCAAACACTTTAATAGGAATTAGACACCAATTCTGACTAAATTACAATAAATTACGAAATAAAGTCATACTGAAAACTCTCTTAACTTTCTAATTGCTTAAAACACAAGAGCTCAACTTGCTCCAGGAGTTTTTCAAATTAATATCGCTTACATATCACATCCCCTCTGGGACAACATTAAGGAATCTAGGGAGTGACATGGGTTATTGTATTATTTCCTTCCACCAAAAACCCTGACGACATGTCAACAAATGAGCGGCTTGTGTTTCGGGCTCCTCGTGGCACTGAGGTCATTCCCACCATAAAGCTGCACCAGGACATCCAGGCAGGAAGTGATGACATATCCTGCCTGGGCACATTGTTTACAAACAGCTCTGATTGCACCCCACCCGCGCATGACGGCACACTGGCAGGAGCACAAACAGGCCAATCAAGAGCAATCAGGAAGCAGGTTATTACCTGATGACATGAGGGCTCCGGGGCCCAGCAGGTAAACAATGCATATCAAGCTTTTTTTAATTTCTCCCTTCAGAATATAGTCAATAAAACAGAAATACAGAGAAGATGAGGGAGGTTCTCCTGAAGCCCATCATTGTTGAAGAAATGAGGCGAGTAAGAAGCATGTAGACGTTTATGCACAACTGTCTATTTAAGATTTATTTTTGTATAAAGAGAAACAAGAAGAAAAGAAAAAAACCTTGCTGTTGCAGCTTTGTGTTCTTACCTCTGCCTCTTTCTGTAGCAGGATCTGGTCCTTATCCATCACATCCTCATCGACAGCTCTGCAAGTGGAAAAAACCAAAACAAATACATTAACTTTGATTTTAAACTGGAGCAATTTATGTGCTCTGTAAGTGATATGAAACGCCAGCTCACCTGCCCGCTCTCTTCAGCCTCTCCGAGCGGAAGTTCTCATAATGCAGGTCCTGTGTCACCTCCTGGAGGTCCTGCATGTGAGTCCTGAAACAACCAAAACATTGGCTCAGTTGTTCATCCACACTAGAGGGCAGCAAAGCTATTCTCTTTCCTCCAGACAAACAGACCTCAGGTTGGGACTCTGTCCATGGTTCATTTTCACAAAGCATCAGTCTTAAGGTTCTTTACCCAATAACACTCACACAAGCATGGTGCGCAGTTTGAGGAAGTCATTGTGCTCAGGGTTCTCCACCTCCACCACTCCCCACGGGTAAAGGCGGCCACGAATCTTCTTACCCTTCACCTCAATCAGCTGGTTGGAGCCAATCACAGCAAAGGGAATGCTGGCCTGGGAAAGGAAATTAAAAGTCAGTGGACAACCCAGACAGAACCAACGTCAGAGGAAGCGGTACGGCAGGAGATATGGAAAATGAAGGTATCAGTTCAGGCTGCAGCGAAGGGAAACGGGGAGGAATAGCAGCACTAAGAGGAAAACATCTTATGTACTTTCACAAGTACGTGTAAAGCCTGTCCCGCTCACCCACCTTCAGCACTCTGGTCTGTTCCTTGAACTCCTCATCCTCGTCAGAGTCGGCATCTGGAAGCTGATAGATTCTGATCCCGTGCTCTGCGATCTCGTCCAAGATCTGAAAGACGGGAGCGGATGAAACAAAGAGATAGGAGGTAGCGGCATGACCTCATTGTGACCTTCCGATACGTCTACCAACATAGGTCAAAGTCCCCAGAAGCAATTAACGTTGTTGTCGTTAGCGTTGACTTCACCTCTCACTTTTCACCTGTGCTACAATTCATGTGTACTTATAACCTGCCTTCAGGAAGGCACATACCACTGCAGTATTTACAAAACAGGTGCCTTCACTGTCAACTATGTATTATGAGACAAAAAAAAACCTGCTGCTGCTTTGACCCATAAATAGAAAGTAGGAGAGCTTTATCGAGTAATACGAAGGTGTGTGTGTGTGTGTGTGTGTGTGTGACTATCTGGTGTTGCAATAACACAGTTAATTAAAGCCCCCCATCGGGAAAAGAGTGGGGGTGAAACTGGCGAGGAGACAGGTGAAAAATAACAATCTGTGTGTGCGTTCAAGATCTGAAAGAGTCTGAAGTTCTCACCCTCCTTTATTTCTTCGACCGGTGAAGAAACAAGTTGAAACAAAGGAGCTTTCTTTACCACTACCTCAGGGACAGATGTCAGTATTTATTATTCCAAACATCAAAGCTGCATTTTTCTTTTGTTTTCCCAAGGGCAGAATTTTTTAAATCCACAATGTAGTCTTATGTAATGGAGCCAAAAAATGTCAAGCGTTGTTTTCCTGACTTTTTGGGGGACTTTCATGTGCTGTGGTGTATAATAGGACAGTAGTGAGTCAGCCAGGAGTCTGGGAAGTGAGCGCAGGTTTTCCTATGGAGCGCAGCTCCTGTTTGAGTCCCTGTTATGGCTGTCGCTTGTTTTCTCAGCGCGCTTTGTGCGCAGTGCTTGTGAGATAGTGTGTGTGCGGGGAGAATCGGGTATTGTTGTGAGGCAGATCTAAAAACAAACAGACTTTGCAGGGCTCGGAGGAGAGCGTGACACCGGACCAGAGACTCTTCCCCCCCCCCCTTCCATTAACTTAAACACATAGGGTTTACAGGAGCCTCCAACATAGAAGCTGCATAAACACGAGGCTGGTGGGGCAGCACATAGAAAGTTTTGGGAAATTGTACGCTCGGTGGGAAAATAAACAGGCATGACACAATGGCAGGAAAAAATGAAACAAACAACAAAATGTACTTACACAAGAAGATAAGACAGGGATACATTCAGATGTGATAAAACAGGAAGAATGAAACTGAAAATCGTCGAGCAACAATTCATATATTCGAGCTCCCACGATCCTAACGTGGATAAACTTGCTATCAAAGATGGATAAAACTCAAACAAAGCATGTGAAACATCATCTGGTCAGTGCACAACACAAGTCGGTTGTCAGCCATCATCTGTTTCCTGCCCTTGCTGATCCAAAATAGCTGTTTACCTGAAAGATTTGGTTCTGCAACATGTGCTTAGTACGGCCTGACACCTATAATCAAGACCTCTCTGGGATGAAGGGATGTCAAAATCACTGCCAAACCCCAGTTGTCTCCATCTGATTTACTGGAGGCCATGTAGGCCTTAATCCTTAATGTTACACCAGCCTCTCCTCCCGTAATGGTGTATTTAAGTTGGCACGGGATATTTGGCACTGGGAGACATTTTGATTTTATGACCATCCTGTCTGCATATAATTCCACGCTCGCTCCCACCCCTCTCTGCACTGTTATGGTTGGCCGTGTACATCCACTCAATGCTGTGAGGGCAGCATGCAAACAATACCACACATGATTCTGCCTCGACATTAATTAGAAAAGGAAGCCAAAGGTTTATCGCCTCATGTTTCTGGCTCGCATCACAAAAAAATATGGAACATTGTTTGTGGAAATATTCCGTCATGTGCGGTGGCAGCGATAAACGTGAGGGCGGAGGCTGATGCTGTTAGCACAAAATTCACGAGAGAAACAAATCACAAGTGAATCAGGCCCGAGGCGTATTTCCAAACAAAAGTCAGACTACGTCGAGTCTTGAAATAGAGGTATGAAATATACTGTGGTGGCGTTACGAAGCCCTAAATATAGCATAGCTGTAAGTCCATACGTAGATATAATTATACAGTATGATGTGGTGGGAGATGTGGCAAAGCAGTGTTTCTGCAATTACACAGCAGACTGGGCCAAGACCTCCAATCCCAATGCAACAAGCTTCAAACCAATCATTAAAGGGATTGAGTTGCTTTATCACGTCAACCTGCTATTGGGAAAAAAAACATATTTTCACCATCTGTCCATTGCCATGGGTAAAACCACAAAAATACAAATGACTCAAACATTTGTGAAGCTGTGAAAAATTCCTCCTTGGTCCAACCTTGCTGAAAAGAAACAAATACCTGCAAAAGAAACAAAACAGGGGATTGTGGCGAATGCGGCACTCCTTATGCAAGTAGCCACACAACCAAACGTGGACACACAGCCACACAGCTTTGTGGTGTGGTAGCTGAACAGACCCGAGCCAATTCTGGCCTGGTGTGGTTCGTCTCCGTCACACTAATTCTGCAAACATCGAACAATACTTGGAAGTAGATACATGTAGCAGAGCATTCTTAGTAAGGCAACAATGCAGGCAGAGAAAAACAAAAACAATCAAACTCCATCTCGACAATAATCAAGACTAATTAACAAGAGCAAGAGTTGGAAGAGTAGTGGGCCGATCAGAGCGTCTTTACACAACCTTTATGTAACGTCACTGCTGCTTGCCAGCGTCAACAGATCTGGAACCATGGGAAAGAAACGGTGCATCTCTGCCCTCAAAAGAAGTGTGTCTGATCAGTTTGCAGGAGCTTTTTGGTTTCACGTCGAGAAATCAAATTAACCCCTTCAGTCACACGGTTTCTAAAGTCTTTTATTCTGTCTGAAATAATAAATATAATCTTGTAATAAATAATGCCATTCCAGTGAACACCCTCAGCATGTTTTAACTGTTCTTCAAAACAATTCACACTAAGAGAAGTCAAATAAAGGTTGGACGCACACTATATGCTTATGAAGACCAACTCACTGACACGACACCGCAAGTTGTGAGGCTGAGGAACAGGGGCCGTCTTTTTCCCCCCGAGGCTGAAGAAGTTATTAAGGGATTTTCCTGGCCATGGTGGGTGCTTTGTGTCCTTTATGAGATTCTCGTAAGTCCATTGCTTCTGAACAAAACAACTGCTTAGTTTGCACCGTATAAACCCAGGTATTTACCTTTACTCAAACTCTTTGTTCCTTTGATGATAAACCCAGAAACACACAGGTCAACTCGTACCATTTAATAGCGACAAAATTAAACAAAAGGTGAGAGTTTCACACGACAGGCATTAAACTCCCACTTAGTTTTAGCACTCGCAAGACTAAACTACACACAAACATGAAATACATTGTGTTTTTTGTGCCATTTCAAGATTTTTCTCCCTTTTTAAATGGTGCCATATTTCTAGGGAATGACACATCTGTGGGAATCCAACTTTATTCCAAGTACCCAGGTTAAGGTTCAGGTGACCTCATGAGAAGTGGAGATGTGGATCCATGTGACTCAAAGACGAGTCTGACCACTGGTTGCAGAGGAATTATGGTCACGTGACATTAACGTTTGAAAGGCCTTCACGTAAAAAGTGTGGTTTTTCACTGGTCCAGCAGTTGGAAAGTGCTTAACACGTTCACTCATTCACTTGTACACCAATAGCAACAGCTGTGATACAAGGGTAGTGAATTTGGCAAGGGTATCGAACTCACAACCTTGTAATTGGAAGTGAGCCACCCGACTGAATCACAGGGGCCCCATCGAAATGTTGGACCCACTCGTTGAAACAAACAGCTTGTTAATAAATTGAATAAAGAAGTGAAGGTATCTTAAAATGTGAATACATTCCACATAAAATGACACTGCGACAACTATTCAATGGCAGCTTTAAATAAAAAAAATAAAAAAACTGTGATAACAGGTGTCTCCAGTAGTGAATATGATAGTCACAGAATGTTAATACAAATTAAATAAGCTGTCTATAAACTAATCTATGATGGAAAAACCAACCAATCCACTAAACCAGACTTCTCTAATCAAATTAACTATCAATTCAGTCACTGTTTCTCATGAGGCTTTACTGCCACCCAAAGTAAATCTGCCCACAAAGATACATTTTGACACAGGATTAAGAGCACTCAGATCTCCATGTCATTAGATTTGTTCTCGACACACAGACACATAGCTCAATTACAAGGCTACAAAACTAGTGAGATCTGGTGTCATGAAAAAAAAAAAATTGAGCTCATTGCGTGTTAAACTAATATTACAGTATGTAGAACTGAATTTGCGAACACGAAGATGCATGCTTCTCTCATGCCAGGAAAGGCCTTTCAACTAACCGCCTCTCTCTTCTGCCTGCAGGGAGTCTGAGGGGGTGAGGGAGCCCCAACAATAGCCAATCTAGAGGGGGGGGCTGGAGGGATTTAGACCTCATACCAGCCTCCTGCACAAACACTCGTACACCAAAAGCAAATTGCAATATCACGTTTTGAACCAGTTTAATTCAGTGTCAGGAGAAGGAAAAGGAGCCTGTAAAGTTCTGTACGTGGAGCTTTGGAGCTCCTGGAGGTTAGTGACTCAGTATAAATGTCATTGGTCACTATAACCTCCATTCACAACATCTTAAGGGGGAAATCTCACCGACATGAGTGCGGGACCGACTCTGACACATAGCAACACGGGGAGAACAATACCTTTCTGTTCACAGGATTAAAGACACTTGCACAGAAACACATTCCAGATATGTTGAGTCGGTGCACACCAGATCAAACCAACCAGAATGGCTGGATTTATCTTCACAGGAGGTATGGACCCAAAGTACAGAGGATGACCAACAACCATGGAAATGTGAAGGCATCATACCACAATTTCAATGACAATCAATCCACAGGCATGTGGACACAGAGACGCACACACAGTCTGGACTGCGCATTAGTACAGTCGAGACCACCCACCTCTGCCTGTGATCAAAGAGCATGGAGAGATGCAATCAGGCTATTCATGTAATCTGGTATTTAAGCGAGATTCAGAAGGGGACAGTTTAGGATTTACGCCACAGATCAGATTTTTCTCCTTGGTCTGATAATCAAAGGAGTGTCTGCAGTAACAGCAGAGAGTGACTAAAGAGCAGAATGGCACAAGGTCCTAACACCATCTTTTCAGGTTGGCCCTTGAACAAGGAAACTTGCCGTTTTCACACAGCTGCCAGCTTGTACTTTCTTCACTTGAGAACACATCGTGTGTAATAGGGCTGCTTGTTCCAGAAGGAAATACGTATACTTATTGTTTTAAAATCTACAGAGATGTGGATGCAAGCCACCGGCACAATGACCGCTGGAGGTCAGAAAAATAAATATGTCCGCGTGTTTGAAACACTGGCAGGAAAAGGAGCCAGCACAAGCTGACCAGGGACTCACACAGGAGCGAATCATGAAATCATCGCCTCCGTAACTAGTTCTTCCCTGTGAGGCATCAGTCTAAACATGTAGAAGGAACAAATATTTAATTATGGATTGAAGCTGAACAGCCAATAAGTGTAACTTGATTTAGCTCATAAGTGAGATATTCCTGCAACAAAATGTGCTTTTCTGGCACAACAGATTTGAGAGCCAGAGTTCACCCCAGTGGCAAGACAGTAGCTATATTATGCTATTTAACAGGGCAAACACAACTGAGGCCTACACAAATATGTCAATATAAGAAAAGAGACTTCATGTAACAAAACGATACATTTTTAATCAAATTGATGTATGTTGATTTAACCCTGTTTTTTTTCTCCACAATACTGGGAAAATAACTCATTCAATCCACCTAATATTATATAGACAGTTAATCCAGAATGAAGTAATCATCATCATGTTTTGTCTTCCTTCAGGATTCCAGTCCAAACAAGATGAACACTGTCCTTTATGTTCATACAGACAACAACCAGTAAAGCACTTGAAGACTAAAGCCCCACACCGGATATGACTGAGAGGTCCCAGACTGAGAGGGATCAGCCCCTCAATATACCCTCCTCAGGGCAACTTATGAGCTACCGACAAGAGGGTAGGAAATTGGCATTAGTGAAAATTGGAAAAAAAAAAGAAATGAAGAACACAAACAAGCAGAGGGAGAGCATCAGAGGCTGCTGAGGGCGGCACCGTCAGCAGGGGAAGGACTGAGCGAGAGGCAGGCACTACGAAGGGGATGAAAGGTAAACGAGGGGAGGTTGGTTCTTTTGTCCCGGCGGAGCGGTGCAGGGGCCAGCAGGTTGTGTCTTGTCAGTGGAACACACTTGACACATTGCAGGAAACCCATATTGTTCTGTACAAGCTGTTTCCCCCCCTAATAGTAAGAGAAAGGGCTGGACGAGGACTTAGGATGGAGGCGTCCCATTTACTCAGAGACAAATGGCTCCGAACGGTGAGAAAGCGCCCAGCGAAAAAAAAACAAACCAATAAATTGTATGGGAGAAACACTGGGAATTATCAATCATTCTCCTGCACTCAGCTTTTTGGCAGCTTCTTGGCTGCTGGCACACTGACCTCAAAGAGAGGCCTGGTGTGCTGCTTCGCTGTATGGGACTGTACGACGGGAGTCAGGCACGTACACCTAAGAGCCACTTCAACTAATCTGATCAGCCAACAAATACTCAAGCCAGTTCTCCTGGGAGACACTTAATAGAGATTAATGGGCATTACTATGTTGTTTCATATTTACAATGATTATGTTTCCATACGCCCATGGAAGCTGGTTACTGTAACAAATCAAGTAAGTTCTGTGATTAGGAGTCGTTGTCAACCTATGTTGTTCATTCAGCATTTAACTTGAACTCGTAAAATGTAATAATGTTATTTTTCAGCTATGAAAAAGTGCTTTACATGCAAAAATCTACAGACACAACTTCTTTATAAATGACGTATTTGTGATAAACAAACCCAAAAACAATATGATCAGATATTCAAATAAAAACATTTTACCATCACAAGCACCTATTTATCTTAAAAAAAAAAAAATGTTTTGTTTACAATCCAAGCAAGGAATAACCACAATACTGAAAGTATTTTGTCAAATCAAAACAAAGCTATCTTACAGTGTGATAACCCGACACAAAATAAACTATTTTATACAAGTTCAAATGAAGATAAAAGTTGTACATGTCTAAACTGAAGACAAACAAGAGATAACAGCACTAATACACCCTCCTTAGAGGCACATAGAGTAGCGTTTCTAAATTTGGGTCAGATAGCACAATTAAGTCTCTGTATTTCCTGGCAGTAATGGCTCGTCCAGGAACTCACCGTCATTAGAGAGGGCTGAGATGAATTGAAATGCCTTATTTTGTGTGTAAACAGAAAGAAATCCATTTGTGTCTTTAGTGTAGTAAAGTGTTTTTTTTTTCCATAGCTAAATGTTATGGATTTGAGTGTGTGTGTGTGTCTGTGTTTTTGTATAAATTTTCTTGAACTCTCCACCTAATTGCTGCTCAGTGTACAGTGGGAAATGTCTGTTAAGGGAACACTTAGCAGAGCGTGTGAATAAACGGTTGGACGAGATAGAGCTGTGCTCCAAATGGATACAGGTCAGATCAAAGCGATACTGGTGGCGTATTTCCGCTGTCCAATTTCAGAATCACCCACGTTAGTGCTACACATTCATTGTATAGCGACGAAAACACACCCAAAATTCAAACAAAAATCATGCCAAAAGTTCACTCAAGACAGCTGACCTGCTGGATGCTGCCGGCAGTATCAGCAGGCCGACACACTTGGCGGTTTTCTGCAGTTTGAGGCGGGGGTCAGAGTTGGCAGGAAACATGGTGTTGTTCGTCCAGAGTGCCAGAGGAACACTTACAAGGTTTGTGAAAGGTCACAAGACAAAACAACACTACAGAGTAAAATCTGACCGGCCGGTCCCTTTATGGCACCAAAGAGGAGGAAATTCACCTCCAATGCCTGAGCTGGATCAATGCAACTTTTGACTTTATACGTCCAGTTAATGGGAGATGCTAGTTCCTGTTGTCTTAGGAAGTACAGGAAGAAAAGCCGTGTGTCCCAAATGGCCTCACTGTGACGTGCTGAATCGCTAAGGTGCTGCATCAGCGATTTGACTGTTGGAGCGTCAAACACAATAAAGAAGAGAAAAGAACAGAGCTGGACTGCTGTTAGCCCAGCGGCCCGACGCCTGCCAGACCACCGGCTCCAAGTCCTGAATAAGAGCCAGGTGGGAGGTCTGGGTGCACTCAGGAAGGTGTGGAGACAGGCTGACATTTAATTATTAAAAAAAAAAAAGAAGAAGAAAGAAGCAGGCTTATTTACACCAAAGCCTGGATTGTTACTTTCAAATTGAACTGATTTGAAAATGAACACTTCATAATTAACGGTTTTGCCTTTTACTGACCCAACAATAGCAAAACAATTCCTGCCGCAAACTCCGAGGGACACTTTAAGTACGCTTAATTTTCACCTTGTCAAACAATGTTAAGCATTGGTGCTTGAAACTTTGCCAACTTGTGAAAAAAAAAAAAAAAACGTTAAGAATTTCATAATGAATGACAAATGAGCCAATTCTTTCAGCTCTTCCATCTATCCAGACATAAAGCAAGGAGGCCTGGAAAGAAGAGATGGAGCTCATGTTGGGTGTGTGACGGCTTGACGAGCGGACCGCATCACCATCAGGTTCTATCAGGTTCCTGGTTCTGCCGTGCCTTTTATACACAAGAGCAGAGTGCCTCATTCCCATCAACAGCTCACGCAAAAAAGGCTAACTCATCTTGAGTGTCAGAGGTTATCAGCTGAACACAGCCTTGAGAGGTATATATGTGTTACGCGGCACTACTCAGTCTCTTCCCCTTCAGGACAGCAGGAAGCTGAGGAGCGTGCAGGCAGGCAGACACTTGGGTGAGCTCCAACAGGAAGTATCTGGGCCGGGTTGAGACTGGATGAGATGTGCTCAATCTACTTTATATACAACACTCTTTTCCTCCGTCCGTCCCTCCTACCGTTTCCTCTCTGATGTGGCCCCTCCCTGTACTTTTCAACAATCTGGCAGCAGCATCAAAAATATACACACACACACACACACAAAAAAGAGGCCATAAACGCATCATTCCGATTACACATGGAAGTGAGTACTATCACAAGAACATAAAAAATTTATGACACATCGGCATGCCAATATAGCTGGATAAGTGGTCTCGCTATTCTTAGTGAATGACTTCATTCCTTTAATATGACGATCCACTTTGTAGAGTCTAAACAATGCAGCTGCTGATGGGATAAGAACGAGCACGTATCAGATTCAAATTAAGTTTGTAGTATCCTCACAAGTGTTAAGACTTTCCAGCTTCGTGCCAAGAATAGCATCTTGAGGAACTACGAAAACAAATTAAATTGATATACAGTGTAGATTATAAAATAATAAAGTGCGTGCGTGTGTGTGTGTGTGTATTAAACGCACCCTTCTCTTCAGGCGATCCCTTTCCCTCAGTGTCAGTGTGTCAGCCTTCGCGATGACTGGGACGATATTGACTTTACTGTGAATGGCCTTCATGAACTCCACATCCAGAGGTTTCAAGCTACAAAAAATAGAAAAAGACAAGGATGAGCTGAAGCATTAGGGACCAACCGAGTACACCTGAGTGGGACTATTTATTGAATATTGCATTTCAAACACAAGTTAAGCTCATTCTTAGTGTTGCAAGGTGGCAACTGCTTTGTTTACCCGTGTCCAAACGGAGAGATGAAGTAGAAGCAGCAGTGCACCCTGTTGTCCACTATGTGTCTGCGGTTCAGTCCACTCTCATCATGCAGGTATCGCTCAAACTGATTATCAATGTACTGGATGATGGTCTTGAAGCTGAACAAGGAGAACATGTTACTCAGAATTAGTGATACGATCACATGTTGCTTTTACCAACATCCTGTTGGTAAAAGTGGTGAAACTCTTTGTAAATGACTCATATTTTTTATGAACACACACATCTGGGAGTCACATTTCTCCAACTCAGATTTCACAACTGAGACATAGATAATAAAAAGTACATTAGGAGTTTTACTTTATACATTTTTCTATTAATTCACTTTTTTATGTTGGGAGAACACTGTCATCACAAAATATCTACTTCAATGATAGAAGAGGTAAACTGCTTTCACTCTTAATTTGAAGATTTCTTCATCTATGTGGTGTAAATAACTTTAAACTCATTTGAATCAATTGATCAAAGCAATATTACGCTTATTACATTGCAAAAACTACTCAAAATGTTTGGCGTGTGATGACATTTTTGTTTTCAAAGGCTTTCAGTTTTCTTTTAGTCCGTCAAGCGCAACCGAAAAATTAAAATAAATTCAAGCCTTTTCTGTTTATTTGGGCTGACCATTTCTGAGAATACATAATGCCATGTCAAAAACAGAGCTATTGATATTAGTCAGAACTTTGCTTTAGTACTGGTAATTGATGCATACATGTCCAGGCTCAGTTAAGGAGTTTATGACGCACCATAATGTGTATAGTCTAACAAAACATATCTACAAATCGAAGAATTCTGGTATCGTATCAATTTTGGCTCATGTTCTTAATTTTATATTTAACTCAACATTAACATGTCAACTGGCCAGTTCTGCAGAAATGAAGCATTTCTCGTTTTTCTTTTCTATTTCAATAAAAAGGAGAAATTAAGCATTTCTCCTTTTTCTTTTCTATTTCAATAACACAGCGCTGTAAAAACCAGACGTGGAAGGACAACAAACTGTTACAAAGGCATCACTGAAATGAAGACGCCCCAGAAGCAAACACTCCTTCTGATACTTTAACCACGCACGGACGCACACACAAACAGAGAGAGGAAGAATGGAATCCATACACAGGGAATGTGGAGGGAGGAAAGGTAGGAGAGAAGAAGTTTAGAAAAAAAGTTGTTGTTTTTTTTTGTTTAAAAGGGAGCGGCAGAGGACAGGAGGGAACGATGAGTGAGCCCGCTGGACAGCTCTCAATTTGTTATCATTCCTCCACTGTGTATAAACACACCAGTCCTGGCTGTTGATGGCATCACCATATCCAGGAGTGTCGACTACAGTGAGACGAAGCTTCACTCCCCGCTCCTCAATTTCCACAGTTGATGCCTCGATCTGCACCGTCCTCTCAATCTTCTCTGTGGGGTCAAAGTGCAAAAAAAAAAAAAAACTGTACCCAAATAGATTGACAATGTCGACATCTAAAATGCAAAGAGGGTAATTTGTTGCACAGGCAAACTACTTTACAAATTTAGAAAAAAAAAAAAAAATCATACTTTTTGTCATATTAAACAAAAATGTGCTTTCTGAACTAAATTAACTAAGCAGACAGAGAGTGGATGATTGTTTTTGAGTCAGAAAATGTCTTAATCTAAGTCAAGGCCATATTGAGAGACAACAGCATTCCCAGCATTCCTCTTGAAATACTGCTCTGCTGGAGATATTGCTGCAGACATTTCTCTATTATTACAGTGTGTGCATGTGTGTGTTGCTGGCAGTACCTGCAGCACCAGGGATGTAGCGCTCAGGGTACAGATCAGTGAGAAACAAACTGTTTATTAGTGTGGATTTCCCCAGACCAGACTCTCCTGAAGAGACAAAGACAGAGAGAGAGAGAGCAAGAGAGAGAAATATGTTTTTCTTCCCAATGATATTACTTGTCAACAACGAAAAGGACACGGCTGATTACTCACCTACAACCATGAGGGTGAATTCAAACCCTTTCTTCACAGATTTTCTGTGTACTTGGTTTGGCAGATTGGCAAATCCTACGTAACCTGCTGCATCTGGGAACTGCAGTAAACAAAAACATAGAAAATGTTCCACGTTATTATTAAGTTCAGTGCGATCAGAAAGTCACAAACAAATGCACAACGCCTCATATTTAAAACCACGAGACGATGATGTACTGTAATGTTGGCGTTATGTGATTCCCAACTTTAAACAGCTTGTTCCTTTCACTCTGAACTGGCTAAACATGTCCTGTTTAACATTTCTCATCATTTTACGAGGTGTTTGAGTAAATGTGCAAGTCAGTGTAAACGAGTCAGACCGATGATGAATATAGTTGAGGAATGCCAACAAGCAATAAAACCTTCCCATGAAACACTTGCATTTTTTCCAGGATATCCTCTCTGGATGCTTGTGCTCGCATGTGTGCATGAGATTACAAGTGCCATGACTGTTAATCACCAAAGACTCCTGCTGTGGACTTCGTGAATGTGTCATGTTTCAACCTGTAAATGCGTTGACCTTTCAACCTTTTACTCACCTTCCCCTTTTCTCCAGATTGAGACATCGCTGTTGTTGATTGGATGGGCCTGCAGAAAGATAAAAAGAGACACCAAAGTCAATGAAATGACCAACATATGTCCATCTTTGTAAAGAAATTACACCAAGTAAAATTTTCCAAGCACGAAATATCATTTTTGATGAGTGATGATTAAAAAAAAAAGAAAGAAATATAGCTGAACATTCTTGTATTAAAATGCCCAGTTTGACAACTGAATGTATGGCATGTCAAAATAAAACAAGGTAAATTTATGAAATAAGCATTAGTACAAAGTCATAGGACCATAAATGTAACTCTTGTAATGATTTAACCAAAGAGTTGTACTTGTTATTTCTTATGGATTCCAACAGATTTTAGAAATGATATTAACACATTAGCAAGTTTGGAATCCAACCCAAAAAATAATACTTGGGATTAGACAAAGCATGTGTGTGGGGCAATGGTTATACCTCTGTGAGTGGTGGTCATCCAAAACTTTGAAAACCACCCACCAAAACAGCTTGACACAACCCAGCAGCAGATATCAATTTGGGGAAAAAAAGTAAAAACATTTGGTCAAGATCTCTGGTGCTTGGAAAATTTGAACTGTCCCTTGTGAAAGTGTCCTTTGCATTACTTTTCTCTAGTTGTAACCTTTTCTTTTAACTAAAAAAAAAAAAAAAAAAAAAACAGACCAAAAAAAGGAAATTTCTAAAAACGATGATTTTAGACTGATGGTTTCTCTTCCCGGCACATCATCACAGAAGGAGCAGTGACTAAAGCAGCCGGGTGACCATTTCTTCCCGGACTCCCTTTAAATTGCTGCAGTCTTGGGTATGCCGTACTCCTGCCCGGTTCTCTGACCCTGGGCAGACGACAGAGCAACAGGGCCGCTTGATAAATTAGCTACATAATGACAGAGCAGGAAGAACCGGCTCCATTTTATCACCGACACAGTGGCCCTTGACAAGAGGGGTGTGATAAGCATTAGAAACAGGCAGACTGCCGTGTGCTGCCAAACAGAGATGCACTCTGGTTATGTCATTTTAGCGAAAGGAAAGCGGTTCATGGGAACCTCAGCTGACCTCTCCTCACTGGCCTGTGACAAACGCACACGGATGGGGATCCACTTCACACAGTATAATACATATTAGATGGTCGATAAAGGTGCCTTCCGTATTTACATGAAGTCAGAAGAGATCCCCCTTATCGACTGGGTGGTTTCAACAAGTAATGTGTGGTCAAATCTGCTGGGAAAAAAAACTGATGAAAGACCGTGTGGCAAATGTGCCAAAACGTTAGAATTTAAATGTTTCACTGAAGTGTGAAAATTAGTAACCCGCCTTATATGGTGAGAAAATCAGGCAGCACATCACCAAAGTCACAAGGATTTGAAGTCATGAGCCCAAAAACAAATTGTAACAGATTTGATTGTCAATGGCAACGTGAGTCTCGTGACACACTTTGTCAGGCCTGAGGCCAAGTGGCTGTTGACCACTGAGGGTTGTTATCTCCAAAACCACACTGCCAGAGCAACTTATTTACTGGTTTCAAAACACAACAGAGTTGTGCTTTCGTCGTAAATGAGCGTCTGAATCAATGCAGCGGCCCACACAAGTCCAATCAAGTGTATCACACGCAAACACACATGCTCCGAGTGTTATTCCTCTTCGAGCGCTGTGGGAACCGGCATTAGTCCGACAGCAGATTAATTAAAGCGTTCCAATATCGCAGTTGTAATCTCACAAAGACAACACAACAGGACAGACAAGCGGGAGGCGCACTCCAATAATACTCTCTTAATAATGGCCATTTAATCGGCAAGGCTGCTGAGCGACTTACAAGCACACACATAGGCATACACACACAGCCATCAATGAGCCAGACATGGGGGAGATTAAACAGTCCGGGCCAAAAGGGAAAAATGCCACCTTAGTAAAGCCAACGTTGTTGGCATGTAATGCATTTACAGTTGATTTATTGGCTGGAGGGAAGCAATAAAGGGGCAGCAGGGCTGATGGAACTATTTACCTTCCTGACAGAAGGTGTCAAAGGTTCACACACCCTCTCTCTTTAGATTAAAGGCTTTTTGCACTCATTGGAAACAGTGAAACAATTCATTTCACACATGAATACTTGAACTCGGTGGAGTTAAATCTAAAATGGTAATTTATTGGCGACTGATCACAGCAACGGGAATTCCTAAGCGACTGAGCGTTATAAAGTAAAGGCATGTACACGCAGCCACGCAACGACACAGAGAAGCACGGACTTGACTGGCGAGAGTAAAGGTTGTGGCGGTGGCCAACACGACCGTAATAGAGACGTGATGCTGGTTTTCGAAGCTGCAGTTTCAGCAACACTTTATAATACGAGTCCTGTGAGAGGAAAAAGAGCCACAATGGGCGGAATAAAAAAAAAAAAGGCTTTCAACTGTGAGGAAACCAGCGGGTCTGTTTGTAGGACACACACAGACTATAAAGCACAGGATGGATGGTTTATGATGATGGGGATATGGTAGGAAATCACTAAAAGCAGGCAGGAGGCATACAGAAACCAAATACTTACAGAGTATAGTTGTGAAACATGAGGCTGTTTTGATGGAATATGAATTCATTTGATCGATGATGCGCTGATGCAAGTCAACTAACTTTTTTATTCCACTCAAGACCTGTATTATTTATGGTTTGATAGTGAGAATGAGTTACTGTTATACAAATAAGAAATTGTTTCTGGAGATGTTGCTCTTTGCTGTTTATGTTGGAGAAAAAAAAAAGTTTTTGGACTTGAACTCTGAAAAGTTGTAATATTTCAATAACACTTTTGTAATAATTTATATCATGGCATGATAAACTTGGACTTTAAAAAAGAAAATCATTCAGACATGACTCACCATCATTATTGTGGCCACCTTAAGAATCCCCTAAATCACCACAAAGGGGAGTATGTGGGTCTATGAAGAAACTGACTGGTTTTAGACAATTTTTTGAATATTGACAGTTTGGGTCGCTGTAATGGAGGTCAGGTGTGCTCATAACACAACAGAGTTTGGTCTCATCCTCCCAAATGTAAAAAAAATCCAAGCTTAAAAGAAATTATTTTGAAGGTGGTCGGGAAAGGACTGGAGACCAAGTGGAGGTGTAGATCATCGTTTCCCTATGAAAGCTGAATAAGGTTCAATGATAATCAGAATTAAAACAGGAATGAAATGTAGACAAATGGATGAAAATGAGGGGTGAGTTAATGTTTACCTGGACACACACATACTGTAAGCTTTGTAGTATGTATTATCATGTTTATCATATCCACCTGTACCAGTAAAACGGGTAAGAATGAACGTCATTTCCGAAGCACTGCATCTCATGCAGATGTACAAATACAGCTTCATGACTAAAGGTATCCTGCTGCGCAACATCAAACTTCAGACACAATTGTTCATTTCCACCCCAACTTAAGTTATGTTTTTCCATTCACTCCACATCCCCTTGTGGTTTATACTGTCAGACAAATGTCTTCCCTGGCGTTCCTGTGCCGGACGACGTTTGTAGTCTGAGGTCTCGGGAAGGGGAAAGGTCAGAGAGCGGTGAAACTGCTGGGTCAGAGACCTCAGATGTCCAGGGATACCAAGTGATGTTGTTCTTCTTATATTACGCTGATCTCTGACCAGTCGAGTTAGAAAATCTGAGTTGTTTTGTGTGTCGCAAGACAGCTGCCAGCCTGAGATTACAGATCGTATATTCTGCAATCGTGCTCATAGCATTCACCACAGGAGCAAGGGAGGAAGTGAAATATGCATGTTTCCACTGAGCCAAAAACCCAAGCAAAGATGGATGATAAGTCTTCAATGGTGGCCCTATGCCACGTCTTAGACAGCCTTATAATGACAATATGTTTTTCTTTCCCACTGTTATTGTTTGATTGTCTGAATGCTAAATTTGTTTTGGGGTAAATGTCCTTAACAATCAAAGATCAGAGAATAATCAGATGTCAGCCAGTAAGTGCAAAGTTCAGGAAAGCCACACAGGAGGAAATGGATAAAAGTCAACACGCTGAATAGCCTGTCATTCGTACTAATATGTGGAAATTTGTAGCCATGGCGAATTGGAGAGGGTTTCCATGCAGCGGCCAGGAATACAGTGGGGACAATAGGACAATAAATTAGTTCAAAGCTTCGTGTGTTCAAAAGAAGAAGCCGAAGAGGAGGAGGAAATGTTTATTTGGACAGTCGTGTTGTTTAATGAAGGAGAATATGAAACAATGCTGCAGTCAGTCACAAGCTATTACAGTTTGAAGCGTGGTTGAAGGCCTCTCTGTTAGATGTCCACCACACCCAGTCTGTCAGACGCTCACTCAGTTCACCAAACATCAGCTGTCAGGCAGCTCCTGTGCGCTTTTACGCACACAAGTTGGCAGTAAGAGCCAACGCTCAGAAATATGTTACTCCCGGTGAATGAAAGCGCGTCTATTAGACTCATTTTGACGCCATAAAAGCATCGGAACTGTGTTGAGGTTACATGTCAAACTTTGGCAATGCAACAGTTGTTACCGCGGCCGGTGTCATGTTGCAGCTTCTACTGAGCCACCGGCGGACCTTCTTTCCTCTCCGGCTCACACCGGGTCTGACCGTCTGTGAAATAAATAAACAACAAAAAGAACCGAGCAGTGTCCTACCTGTGCGTAATTTTGAGGGATCGTTAATCAACCGGAGCTTTTCGCCTCGCGTTGCTGTCCCAGCCCAGGAAGGGAAACCCGGAAACTGCTTCCCCGAGTCCGCCCTCGTTCCTGAAAACTTCTCATGACTGACGGCTACAGACGCCATTACGGCTCAAAGTATGGGGGAGCTCGAATGTGCAGTGACTGTACTTCTTGGATCCAATATGGCTGCTCGCGTGTTTTAGTTTCTTCACATAACAGGTTGCAACAGGTTCTTTTTCCTGTGTGCCGTCTTTGTTAAATATGTGTTATATTTCAAAGTGAATTTAAAAACATGTTTCAAAACAAACAGATGGTGACTGTTGAAAGAAACAAATGGAAATGGCTATCTCGACTCAATTACGTTTCGGAAAACACTGGGATTGTTGATATAAACTAGAATCCTTGAGAAATAAAAAAATAAACAGACCGTCGTGGTAACTGATTAGACTTTAGTTTTTTTTAAAATACAAACAACTTACAATTTTGAGGTCGTTGCATTTCCATTTCCATCGTATATATATATATATATATATATATATATATATATATATATATATATATATATATATATATATATATATATATATATATATATATATATTATTATATATATATATATTATATATATTTTTCCTCGATAATCAGATGCCATTAAAGTGATTATGCCCTATATTGTGATTAAACGTACTATAAATTGTTAATAATTTCCCCTAGTATCAACCTATTAGTTAAAAAAAAAATGAACGAACAAATAATCCAATAGCTGAACATCTTAAAAAAAATACTCTTTGCATGCAACTATTTCAATTCATTTTCATTTAAGCTTGTGGGCATGTTTAAAGTTAAATGCGTTTGGGATTAAATTTGAGATAATATAAGAAAGTATAACGAATGATGATGTGAAAGTCACTGTGTTGTCTATTGAAACTTTTTTCATGTTTTTCTCTGTGGAACCAAAATAGGCAGAAGACCAAACGCCTTAAACATTCATTTGAAGTAAGAGGAATACATGCAAATCTATTTAATTTCGTTTTGGCGAATCTTCACTCACATTCAAGACAGTTAAAAATAGAGCCTCTGCGCCAGAATGCGTGTTTCACAAGGCTCAAGTCATACAGACAAGTGGCATGAGAGTCCATGTTCTAAAAATCAATGACAATCGTCTTCAGTCACCAAATCACTACTGTTTAGTTGTTCCCATAACCTTAAAACACCCCCAGATCCCCCCTTCCCGTAAAGCCCCTTTCACCCCTCTCCCGCCCCATCTATTCATCGTAAATAACTGTTCAAACACACAATGCGCTCTGGACCGCTTTATTCAGTCGCAAAACTTCCCTGCGTTTTCATTGGTCTCATGAGGATGCGGCGACAGCGGATTGGAGGAAAGTTTCACCTCGATTCCACACACCCCCACCCCGCAGATATTCGTAATCCGGTGCTACAGTGATTCCAGTTGTTTTCACATCCCCTCACTAACAAAGGGAGTCAGAGCTGCTGTCTTCCATCTCTCAGTTAATGTGGCGAGTGATGCGCATTTAACGCACACGAAGGTGAAAGAGAAATATCGTTCTGAAATTCACCTTGCGCCTCAGAGGTCCTGGGAGATTTGGAGAAACTTCAGACAGGCTTGATTTAACGCAAAGTGAGAAAATGGTGTCCGCCGGATTGGAGATCTTGGGACTGTCGCTGTGCGTAATTGGCTCGCTCCTGGTCATGGTTGCGTGCGGGCTGCCCATGTGGAAGGTGACGGCTTTCATCGAGGCCAACATCGTGGTGGCTCAGACGATCTGGGACGGCTTGTGGATGTCGTGTGTGGTGCAGAGTACGGGCCAGATGCAATGCAAGGTGCACGACTCGGTCCTCGCTCTCAGCCACGACCTCCAGGCGGCCAGGGCGCTCACCATCATCTCCTGTGTGATGGGCGTGCTGGGGCTCATGGTCGTGATCGCGGGGGCTCAGTGCACCAACTGCATCCGCGTCGAATATGTGAAAGCCCGAGTGGTGAACGCCGGCGGGATGATCTACATCATCAGTGGCCTCTCTGTGTTGGTGCCCCTCTGCTGGATGGCCAACAATATCATATCGGACTTCTACAATCCACAGGTGCCCGCATCCAAGAAGAGGGAGATCGGCGCAGCGCTCTACATCGGCTGGGCGGCCGCAGCGATGCTGCTGATCGGAGGAGCGCTACTGTGCTGCTCCTGTCCCTCCGGCGGGAACTCGGGATACTCGGTAAAATACGCACCGACCAAGAGAGCCTCGCAGAACGGGGACTACGACAAGAGGAATTATGTGTAGCTCTGTGTCTCGTGGCAGGCGGTGCGTAAAAGTGCCCCGCAGCTTTTGAAAAAAAAAAAGAGAGAGAGAAAAAAGAACTGTTTTCTACGGACATTATTCTTGCACCTGCAACCTGTTTTTTTTTTGTTTTGTTTTGTTTTTTAAATATCTGATTTTTGAAAATCAATGAAAGCACATCTGCTGTTTTTGCTTTTTGTTTTGTTTTTTTACGCTGGCCCACAACATGCTCGGACCACAAATTCATACATCCTTTTTGTGTCTGCAGGAGATTAAAAATAAGACTATCAACTACAAGAGGTAGCTCATGACAAAAAGGAGTATCTTTGTTAGGTACCTGCTATTGTAAATCTTTGAAATTAATAGTATTTTAATTGTTTGACGCTGTAACTACAAAGGTTTTTTTTTTGGTTTGTTTTCTTTCTTGATGAACTCTTGCCAACAAAAATATACCCTGTTGTTTTGCCTCGACTCGATGTGCATTGTCAGCACAAACTTGTACAGTAACTGAGAATGTTTGCACTCTCTCACGTTCAAAAGCCTAATTTCCTTCTCGGGAACTATGCGCCGATATCTTGGCAACAAGTGTCCACTTACAATAAACGAAGAAGAAACGGTCAAATATGGCAAAGCCTGAAACAATCTGGGACGGGCTTTTGTGTTTGTTCAGAAGTTGATCAGTGTGACTAAGAAGTTGGCAATCTTATTTTGGACCTGTGTGTTCCGGGGAGCCTGGGATTTGTAGGTCACGGTGTGAAAATATACAGCCAGATTTCTCTGCTGCACTTACGCAGTTTTTGCCCGTCGCCTCTTGTCTTTTTTCCACAACTTCGAGGAATAAACACTGGTCTGTTGACACTTTGATGTAATGATTCATTTTCCATTTATATGAAGATGCAATACTGTTTCTTGTTTTTGTTTTTTTTGTTTTTTGTTTTTTAATTAAGATTAAACGGAATATATTGTCTGAAATCGTTTTGGTAAAAGTGTAGTTTTTAAAGCTGCGCCACTTAGTGCCGTCCACGGCCGTCCGTGCGTAATACATGCCGTTCCCACCATGAATCCATAAACCAACCCCCACGGCGGGAGAAAGTATTTTGGTTAGCCATAGAAATCCAGATGACAATGCCCATTCAGCTCGAGTGGGGCTCTGCTGTTCAACTCACAATACTCACTCCCCCACCGACACCCCTCGGACCACCCTCCCCTCCCCTCTTCATCCGCAGTCAGTGAAAGGCGTTCAAAATAAAGCCACGGAGAAGCTGCAGGAATCGTCAACCTGCAAGTCACTTCACCCATTCATCAGCCATCACAGCCCTATCTCCCTCCACCAGGGTCGTGCTAAAGGACAGATGGGCTCCATGACAAATGATTACACACACCATAATGTTGAAGCAATTAGTTTTCTTCACGGACACTACATTTAGTCGACACTGGGGATGGCAAGGTAATAATTTAACATGTAGGTAAGTCTAACAAAGTGCCGTTTAACTTGAGGCAGCTTCAGAAAAGCAAAGTAACAAAAGCAATTTCAGTCACTCAGTAAAGCACACCGTGATCTAAAGCTGTGACTGGATTACATAAGCTTATCCATACTTGTTTTGCTGGTGACTTAAGGATCTTAGCAGGTCATATGCCTTCTTAAAAGTTGAAAATATGGCCATACAGAGTCTGCGTACAGTCAAGAGAGTGTGTGATCAGTCCGCAGTAGAACTTTAAAAAAAAATTTTTAAAAATCAAACAAATTCTGATTACAATATTTTTCACATTCAAGACGAATGCGGAATCTTTCGAACACACAAACTCACATTGTTACAGTAATTTCCAGATATTTTGCTGTACTGCAGGCGCTCCCTCACTTGATGAGGTTTGTTTTGTTGTCATGGAAACGACTAATGGATTTCCAAGATCTCCTGTATCAAAAGTTGAACAAGTCCAAAATAATTTGTGTTAATTGGACAACATAATGCGAACATATGGCCCAAAACCTGCTCCAGAAATATGCTGAAATGGCTTCCATTTGAAAAAGTTAATTTATTTCAGTCACAATATCGCTGACTTTGGCGTAAATGGAGGATGCATGGACATGTCCAAAATGAAAAAAAATTGTTGGTGCAACACAATATTTTAGAATCCTACAGAATCCTTTTGAAATAATATTATTTAGGATATTAGGAAATTGATTTGAGATGATTAAAACCACTAATCAAAGAAAAATTATTACATATTAAACCCATTTACCATATCCTAAATAATGGAATCAATACTTGTGTTTACATACAAGTTTCCCTTACAGTTATGCTCAAATACCCTATTTATTCAGTCTTTTGGAATTCGATGCAGTTACACATAAGGTTTTTTAAACTTTTTCGATGGTTTCATGTGTTTATCAGCTCAGACCCATCCACAGTAAGAATCAACAGTACGTGAACCGACTTTGTGATCTGTGTTTACCGACACAAAGGCACCCGCATGGAAGGAGCAGTCCGAGCGGCAAGTTGTCTTTACAGGATCGTTAGTTCCACTCCTTGAGTCACCGCCACACAGGGGGTGTGACAAAGCGTAGGGTGTGTAAGTAAGTGTATGTATATGTGAGTGCAGAGGGAGTAGAGTGAGGTGAAAGGAAAAAAAAAAGGAAAAAAAAAAAAAGGCCCTCATTCCAGCAAGCGGAGAGGCAAATAGGACCAGCGACGTCACTCAGTGAGGCGCTCGCCATGGTAAGCAGCCAGAACCTGCAGTTGCCTGGCTACGGGGGCCTATAATGTGGTGGTATGGATGAGCCTAATAAAAGGCCTGGCCTATAGACATTCCAGCGAGTAAGGACACACACACACACACACACACACACACACACACACACACACACACTGAAGGCTGGGCAGTCCGAATGATGAAGGAGGGATTAAGTGGAAGCCCGTAATGGTCACTGCTAAACAGCTGTGACAGCAAAAACACATTGGCTCCATTGTGTTTCGCGTTACGAACAAATGCTGCACGAAGCTATAAACGTTAACATCAGTGAAAAGTAAGTGAGAAATAAACGTCAGAGGTGTTGCTGGTATCGTAAATATGTCTTGCGGAAACAAACGACACTTCACGGAGAGAGAACCACTGCAGTGACCTCTAAACTTGACCGCCTGTAGCCCGACAGGCCCAGGGGCCAACACGGTTCAGGTCACCTCAGGAGTCAGACACATTTCAGGCCGATTTCGGATTTGTGCAGTCACCAGTCAGGACGTGCGTCGTGCCAGAGGTTTGGACTGAGCCGATGAGCTGCTTCTCATGACATGAACTTTGAACTCTGAAGCTGGCGTCGGTCAAGCACGTCGAAAGTCGTTTCCCCTCTGCTGACCAGCCTCGACGTCATCAGAGCAGAAACCTGGCTCGACCCCGAGCTCCTCACTTCAGTAAACCACTGGTTCTAAAGCCAGTTTTTATTTATTTTTTTGTCAGGACCATTTAACATCCTAATATCAGATGGAATATACCGTTCAATGTGACCAAATCCAATGAAAGAAGCTTTACACAAATGACGGAAAGCCAATGTTTTTTATAGAATGAGTCACACTCGCATCAGAACCAGCAGGTGCAAACAGTCAACAAATTTCCACTAGGCAGAGCTTACTCACAGATAGTAGGGCCAAGAGTCAGCAGGTGAATACATTTTGAGAACAAATGTGTCTTTGTATACTGAGTTAAAGGCCCTGTGAGCCATCTGTGCGAGACTTGAGTGTGGTTAGAGAAGTAGATTTAAAAAAAGAGATTTTTTTTTTTTTTCCCTTGAGCATGTTCACAAAGTTTGCAGCTTGGTGACTCACAGGTTTTTGTCGAAGCACTGCAGAATGACCAGGCTTCCTGGGCCGTGGACAGCGGAACAGGAAACAGGAAGGAACATGAAGGGTGTGGGAGGGGGGGGGGGTTCAGTGTATGGAGTGTAGTGGATGAGGTAAACTGCTCCTGGAGCAACAGCATGCACACTGACACAGGTACCAGGAAAAGTAGGTGTCTTCATATCCTCCATATTTATGTAATAAGAAGTGATCCTTTTGCAAAAACTGCTGGATTGATGGTGGATTTTTTTGGCAAGATCACCAGAATCAGAGTATTTTGACAACAAACCATTTGACCCATTTGTGGTGGAGCTCCAAAGCTTAACAACTTCATTAATTCTGCAGTGTTTGTTGGAGCATCGGCCTCAAGATGCTCGGCCCAACATTGCTGACATTATTAAGATGGCCTTGCAAGTGAACCTTGAATTCCTGGAGGTGAGAGTGCTAACCACGCCACCGCCAAGCAACCCTTGGTCTTGATTCCATTTCTTGTCAATTCCTTCCCGTTTCTTGTTTCATTTCACGCGGCGTTATCTTGTTTTCTCATGCTATCACCCATTTATGTGCACAGCCACTGATATCCAAAGAGCTGGCTCTTCTGCTGATATACAAAGAAGTGTGTGTCTCTCTGTTCCCTTTTGGGTTAAGATTACATACATTCACAACCTCTTTTTAAATAAACAACCTGATAACATGATGTGTCTTCTGTCATTATGGTGCTTTTTCCACAACAGTGGCTCTTTTGGGATAATTTTTTGCATTTTGGTTTAAGTGGTGACTCTAAAATTGCCAGGAGCTGTGATTGTCTCTCTCACCTGCCCACTATGAGCCCAAGTGAAACAAAGTGGTAAAGGAAATTCATTTGTGGATAATTACAGTTTAGCGTGACTACTATTTTTATAGTGTGACTTGCAAAAAAAAAAAAAATGCACTTTTAAATACATGTGTATCCACCAGGGTCTTCTTTTGTACACCAGTCCAGACTACAGATCGCGTAATATTTTATATATCTTGGTTTATTTTATGTTTCCTTCCGAAGAGCGCATCTTTCCCAGCAAGTTATCAGAAAGTCGACTTGATCTTAACTTCTTTTAAATCCTGCCAAATATGCAAGTGCAAGTTCTCCAAACCACAGTATTCTGGCATTCATATGAAATTTTAGCCAAATAAAAGACACATCACAGTAAAAGTCAAGTATTATCTCAGCATGGTGATAAATCAAGCCTACAGGGAGAGATTTTATCTCAGAATTATGAGAGGGGAGAAGTCAAAAACAAGGCGTTTTCATCTCCATTCATGCAGAGTGAGATCATATTTCCAAGGGAGATTTTAAGTATTTGGACACGTGTGTGTGTGTACACAAATTTGTGCAGCTTTATGGAACCCAGCCATTTACAAAGTGTAATTTGTAGCCATTTATTTACAACCTGAACTAACCCTGACCTGAGCCCTTAAACCACAACTTTCAAACGTAAACATATATCAAATGTTAAATATTACATGGCACCTTCAACCTCTATTAACCTTAAAGTACAGGCGAGCAATAAAACATCCATCCATCTTCTATATCACATAAACTTTTTTTTTTTAATGCACAGTCACTGACATACTCAGGAACACACACAATTAGCTGCATACATTTCCTGCAGACTACTATTTGTGCAAGTCGAACCTTTCTAATCGTCTTCACCTAATTCTGATGTTAAAACCTGCCTTCAACTAAAAATGCAATGATTATCCCTATAGGCATTTGCTTTTTGTTCCCCAAGGAGGAAAACGCCTTGTAATACACACACACACACACGCACACGCGCACACACACACACACACACACACACACACACACACACACACACACACACACACACACACATACACATGCACAACAGGCTATCATTTGTAACTTTCTCATTACTGTAATCTACTGCATTTCCTTGATCCTTACATTGTTCTTATTCCTTACAAATATGTGTCTCACCCAAGAAAGAGACAGACAGACAGACAGACAGACAGACAGACAGACAGACAGACAGACAGAGTGTTGAGTGACAGGCCTCTGCTGAGATGAAAAAGAATCCTGGTACAATGAGGAATGTCTGAGTGGGATCAGGAGACATTTCTGATTTGGCATGGTTACCAAAATCTTTGTGATGTCAGTTTTTAATCAGCTTAGATAAAGAAAACAACCTCATCTAACAATAAATCTATTCAGTGTACCACTCTGACCGCCAGTAACCATGATAGAAGAAGCTGCTCTTGGTGTTGTCCTGTAAGGTTTTGGACTCACACACAGTATTATAGTAGGACTTGACAATCTGTGTTTGAATAAAGAAACACATTATCTGGGTAAACATAAAAAACAACAGATGTGTGCTGAGGATATTTTTTTTTCACATTAACAACTTCTTGCTGATATATACTAATTATTATCAGGACTGTTAACTGAAAAAAAAACAAAAAAAAAACATCACTTGATTTGTGCAAAAGGGAAAAGCAAATCAGTCCGGAACAATGAAATGTTGAAGCATTTTTCTTTTACTCTTCCTGGGCTCTCTTTTCTCTTTGTGCAGGCGAGCACAGTGTATTTTCAAGAATAAAAGTTGTTCTGCTTGTTATCCATTAAAGGGAGTCCTGCATGACTGCGTCACCTACCACAGAGAACGACAGAAGAGACACCCTCATCACACCCCACTGCAGACTGACACTGCTGCTTTTGAGCCTGTCCTACTTCAACCCTCACCTCCTCCCCCCCGACACTCCTTGCATCTCGGTGTGCAAACTCAAATATAATGGGAATGTCACCCCTGCAAGGGTTTTTTTCTCCACAGAAGCATAAAAACAAGTTGGAGAGAACATATTTTCTTGAAAAAGAAGGTTATCTTATCTTACTATAAGGTGCATCACTGAGAGTTTAAGGGAATGCTCTTGTTATTTGTTAATAAATGGTTTTGAATAAAAATTTAAAATAAGCGCCACTATATCAGTCGCGAGGATTTATTTGGAATTTTATGAATATATTCCTTTGCTAGTATGTAGTATGTTTAAAGGGGCCTAATGTAGAATGTAAAACCTGCATCATGTCGGCAGTGTTGAGTCAGCTGAGCACCACTCTGCCATTTGTATGAGGAGACTTGACTCACTCTTCTTCCTGGTTGGTCGTTGCAGAGTTCAGACTGGGTCAAGTATGCAATGGTCTGTATCTGCTTATCATACAGACCACATTACAGCCAAGAAATTTCATAATTGCATGAAGTATTAAACTGTTTCTTTGTCTTTCAGTGACACAACACACCACCGTGTGGTGTAAAATTATAGTCCAAGACAAAATATGTCAGCACAAGTTATAAAGCGTAAGGTGGCTATTACAGTGGTAACTCAGAAAACGGACTTTCAAATCACATCGACTGTTGTTTTTCTTTTTTTTTTGCTTGTCAAACAAAAATATTGCAAGTTGTGCTTTTAACAAGATTTTTTTATGAGCTTATTATAGGTTTTGCCTGACATGTTATGTGTCACAGATTTA